>NW_027555736.1:220525072-221125072 GCF_003287225.1 Phascolarctos cinereus | reverse complement strand
AGATATTAAAACTACTAACAACCATATGGGAAAAAAATATTCCAAATTACTAATGCAAGAGAAAAGTAAATTAAAACAATTTTGAAGATCCACCTCACAGCAGCCAATCAGAAATCATAACAAAGGAAATAAGGATGGAAAAGAAGGAAATAAGCATTTATTAGTCTTTTATTATATGCCAGCTATTACGCTAAGCATTGAGAATACAGATGCAAGCAAAAAGAAATATTGTCCTTGTCTTCCAGTAGCTTATATTCTAATGGGGAAGACAACACACAAAAAAAGCTAAAAAAGTAGAGGAGGAGAGGAATGAAGGTACCTGGCATGGGGTTATGATTTTGAAGTTCAGAAAATAAGAAGCAGGGCTAGGAAGGGAATGAAGTCAGGCCAGCCTAGGCCTTTTTACAAAAAAGGATGTTTGCTCCAAAAGACTCATAATGGAAAATGCTATCCACATCCAGAGACAAAACTATGGAGTCTGAATGCAGATGGAAGCACACTATTTGCTCTCCTTATCTCCTTGTTTTGTTTTATTTCTTCTCTCTCATGGTTCCTCTCATTAGTTCTAATTCTTCTACACATGACTAGTGTGAAAATGTGCTTAATATGAATGTATAAATGGAGCCTATATCAGATCACATGCTGTCTTGGGGTGGGGAGAAGAGAGGGAAGGGGAGAAAATTTAAAACTCAAAATCTTATGAAGTAAATATTGATAACTAAAAATAAATAATTTTTTAAAAAAAGGATGTTTGCTTTCAATGAAAAATTCATCAATGTAAGAAGAGAGGCAGACCTTGCTGAGATATATGCCATTATGAAAGGTTTCAGGTGTGGTAGGATGTTCCAGCATGAGAAGAACCCAGGCACTAAGTAAAGTTCCAGGATGAGATAGCAACAGAGGCACGATTTTGAAGTCCAGAAGGTCAGGAACAGGGCTAAGAAAGGAATGAAGCCAGGCTTTCATGACAATTGTTGTATCTACTGGCAGTAGATAGTTACACTAATGCATTATTGATGGGTTTGCAAAATGGTAAAACCATTCTAGAAGGCAATTTATGGGGAAGCGCTATTGACCACTAGGAAAACCTGACAGCAGTCTGGCAGAAATTAAGTGTAGTCCAATACTTCATACCATACACCAAGATATGCTCCAAATGGATACGTGGCCTATATATAAAAGGCCTCATCATATATTAGAGGAACAAGGAAGAAATTACCTTCCAGGTCAGTGCACAGGGGAAGAATGCACGACTAAATAAGAGATGTGATCACATAAGATAAAATGGACAGTGTTGATTATATAAAATTCGAAAGCTTTGCACAAACTGATATAATAAATTAGAGGGTAAAAAAAGAAAAATATTTGCAACAAGTTTCTCTGAAAAAAGTCACATATCCAAGGAATATGAGGAACTGATTCAAATTTATAAGAATAAAATGCATTTCCCAATAGATAAGTGGCCAAAGGATATATGAGACAGCTTTCAAAGGAAGAAATCCAATCTATCAATAATCATACAAAAGTTCTTTAAGTCACTAATAATTAGAGAAATGTACATTAAAACAATTATAAGCTATTTTGGAAAGCAATTTGGAACTTTGCCAAAAAAGTTACTAAAATGTGCATTTGCTTTGACCCAGTAATATCATTAGTAAACTCATTAATAAGCCCCAAAGAAGTCAAAGAAAGAGGGAAAAGAAATATGTGAAAATATTTGTAACAGCTATTTTCCAAAAATATAAATAGTATTACTAGTTAGTCTATCTAGAACTATGTCAAATAATAGTGAGAAAAATTGACATCCTTTCTTTGCTTTGATCTTATTGGAGCATTGATAGAGATTACATATGAGAGGCACATGCACAGGAATACATATGAGCAGAAAAGAAATATGTAGGGACAGCTTATGCCTCAGATACTTCAGGACCACTATTCTCTTGATCACTGGTTCCTTTGTTAATTTCTATCTCATGTGGATTGGGTTTTTCTAATACTATCCTTCTTCCAGAACTGTAACTATTCTTTATGTTATCTACCTTGGAATATATACATATGGTTTTCCCCCCTTCCACTTCCTGTTTCAGTTTAAATTTCTTTTGATTAAATTTGTAAGATTCAAATAAATATACTTTTATTGGACCTTTTTCCATGGCACTGCATTTCAGGCCATGAACTCATCAATCCTACTTTTTCAGTAGTATATGAGCAAGTTTAATCTGGTTATTAGATAGAACTTTATTAGTCAGTTGTTCACTTTTGAAATCTTTCCTTACTAAATCCTTGCCTTTGACTGTGAATATAATGAAAATACCACTTGTATTCCTAAAAGCTTCAGTGTATATCTTTATTTTTGTTTTGTTTTAGTTTTTTACGGGATTTTATAATGTTTAGCAATGTGTTCTAGATTTTTTATAACAATGTCATTTGTGCCTAAAAAAAGTTTTTGGTGATTTCCTGCTGAATGAAGTCCAAGTTTCTTTGCCTGGGATTCTGGCATTCAACGCCTTCCATACCACCCTCAACTTTTCCACCTAGTTTTGTATTATTGCACTCCAGAAACTCTATGCTTCCAAACTAAACTGAACCATATTTTGATCTGCTCAACATGCAGGTTCTCATGCCTTCCATGATTTTGTATATCAGATTAGATGTCCCCCCCCAATCTGAAAATTACTTACTTTACCACTTGGATTTTAACCCGAACTTCTAACTCTAACTCAAACATCCCCTAATCCAGGAGTCCTCTCCATCACCACAGCCTTTCCTCATCACTCTCCGTCAGTAGTTTGTGATAGCCTTCACAATCAGGTCTTACAAAGATGTTTGTTTTATAACATAATGCTCTTACTGGGCAGCTAAGTGGCACAGTGGATTAGAGCACAGGGCCTGGAATCAAGAAGAGTCATCTTACTGAGTTCAAATATGGCCTCAGACACTAGCTGTGTGACCTTGGGCAGGTCATCTAACCCTCTTTACTTCAGTTTTCTCATCTGTAAAATGATATGGAGAAGAAAATGGTGAACCACTCCAGAGTCTTTGCCAAGAAAATCCAAAATGGAATTATGAAGAGTCAGAGACAGCTGAAAACAATACAACAAAATAACAATGCTCTAACTATATGATATTGTGTATTACACCAAATAGCATTGCTATCACATCTACCTCCTAAACAGTAATGTCCTTATCAACAGGGTCCATCATTTGTCTCAACTTGGTATTTTGTGAAATGCCTAGAACAATGTTCTTGGCATGGTAGGCACATAGGCAAAATACAGTATTGCATTTGATTGGAAATAAAAGTGGTTTTGTCATCAAAATGTATATTAGTTCAAATATCAACCACTGCTAGGCTTTCTGGAAAGTGCACTTGGTACAGTAAGTTCAATTCCTCCTCATACATAAAATGAGAGGGTGGGACTTGGTGGTCTATGGGACCCCTTCCAGATATAGGTGTATGTTAATATTAGATTAGTTCTTTCCATCAAATATAGAAGCAGTTCATTGATAGTCTTTTTGTTGCTACATTAGGGTGGGGATTTTGGGGGGTCGGGTGGGGGGATTATGATAAAACCTGAGAAGCCAAAGGAAGTGTTCAAGCACTTATTTTGCTTTTGGAGTAGATGGTGTATTTTGTTTGGACTAATTGATCTGATTTGATTGATGAGCTAACCCAAGAAGAAAAATACATTACAATTTTGCAGGTTACTTTCTCTTCTCTTCTTTCTCTGTCTCTTTATGTCACTCTGTGTCTCTCTGTGTACGTGTCTCTCTCTCTCTCTCTCTCTCTCTCTCTCTCTCTCTCTCTCTCTCTCTCTCTCTCTCTCTCTCCCTCCCTCCCTCCCTCCCTCCCTCTCCCTCCTTTCCCTCTCCCTCTCTCCTCCCACTCTTCCACTGTCTCCACCACCCACCCCTCATGCTTCATTTGCTTCAATTATGTGGTATTATCTGGAATCTTTCTATGAGTTAATCTTCTGTTGACCTTATGGGTGCTATAATACATGTTTTAGAGAGAGACAGAGACAAAGAAACAGAGAGTGATGGAGAGACAGACACAGAAAGATGGAGAGAGAGAAAGACAGACAGACAGACATTCAGGCAGAGAGATTTATTGTTAGTGGATATTTAAGTGTCAAATATACTGTTGAGGAAAAGGCCATTTGTGCTAGCCATCTGAATACAATTGTAAATATGTGTTGCTGCTTGGGAGCCAAGATGGCGGAGTGAAAGCAGTGACTTGCTCAAGCTCTCTCCCAAGCCCCTCCAAATACCTATAAAAAATGGCTCTAAAAAAATTCTAAAGCAGCAGAACCTACAAAAAGATATAGTGAAACAAATTTGCAGCCCAAGACAACCTGGATGGTTGATCAGAAAGGTATATCGCTCTGGGCTGGGAGAGGAGCTCAGTGCAGCATGGGCACGCAGGCCACAGTGAACCTGGAGCGGGCCTCAGAGGACTGAATCACAGGTAGCTGTGGTGGTCTCCAGACTTCTAAATCCAGGAATGTCAAAGACAATTTAGAAGGTCAGTTTCTGTGGTGCTGAGAGAGGAACGCAGGAACTCAGTTCCAATTCCCTGAGAGCACAGCCCTAGGGGGGCAGCTGCCTCCTGAGCTTCTGGCCCACAGACTGAGGGGGATTCGAATGGCTGATAAGAGGGTGATTGCAGGGATCTCTTTGCCTGAGGCAAGAATCTCTTGCTTTGCCCATGCTTGGATCTGGGTCACAGTTCTGGGTGGAAATCCTGGGGTGAGGAGGAGTGCTGGCATGGTGGACCTTATACTGGTTGTGAAGAGAAAACCCTCCTCACAGTTACAGGACAGAAAGGAGTACTTGTGGTCACTAACAGAACAGAGCACAGGCCAGGAAAGGACTAAACACCTTGCCCCTTATCATACCACCTTGGAAGAACTAAAAATTTACAGGTCCCTACAAGTATCTCTGAAAACAGCTGTACAAAGCCCCGAAGCTTGGGACAGTACATTCTCCACATTGGAAGCAGACTCTTACCTTAACAAAGAGTTTAAAACTCAAGTAATTGACTGAGATCATGAGCAAGCAGCACAAAAAGAGTCAGGCTATGTTCTCTTACTTTGGTGACAAAGAATATCAAAACATACAACCAGAAGAAGACAACAAACTCAAAGCTCCCACATCCAAAGCTTCCAAGCAAAATATGGATCAGTCCCAGGCTTTGGAAGAGCTCAAAAGGGATTTTGAGAAGCAAGTAAGAGAAGTAGAGGAAAAGCTGGGAAGAAAAATGAGAGTGATGCAAGAAAATCATGAAAAATAAATCAACAGTTTGCTAAAGGAGACCCAAAAAATACTGAAGAAAATAATACCTTAAAAAATAGCCTAGGGGCAGCTAGGTGGTACAGTGGATAGAGCACCGGCCCTGGAATCAGAAGGACCTGAGTTCAAATCCGGCCTCAGACACATAATACTTACTAGCTGTGTGACCCTGGGCAAGTCACTTAACTCCATTGCCTAACTGAAAAAAAAATAGCCTAACCCAAATGGCAAAAAAGGTCCAAAAAGCCAATGAGGAGAAGAATGCCCTAAAAAGAAAAATTGGCCAAATGGAAAAGGAAGTCCAAAAGATTACTGAAGAAAATGCTTCCTTAAAAATTAGAATAGAGCAATTGGAATAGTGACTTTATGAGAAATCAAGACACAGTAGAACAAATCCAAAAGAATGAAAACTTAGAAAACAATGTGAAATATCTCATTGGAAAAACAACTGACCTGGAAAATAGATCCAGGAGACAGAATTTAAAAATTATTGGACTATCTGAAAGCCATCATCAAAAAAAGAGCCTAGACAACATCTTTCAAGAAATTATTAAGGAAAACTGCCCTGATATATTAGAACCAGAGGACAAAATAGAAATTGAAAAAATTCACTGATCTCCTCCTGAAAGAGATCCCCAAAGGAAAACTCCTAGGAATATTGTAGCCAAATTCCAGAGCTCCCAAGTCAAGGAGAAAATATTACAAGCTGCCAGAAAGAAACAATTCAAGTACTGTGGAAACACAGTGAGGATAACACAAGATTTAGCAGCTTCTACATTATAGGACCACAGGGCATGGAATATAATATTTCGGAGGGCAAAGGAGGTAGGATTACAACCAAGAATCACCTACCCAGCAAAACTGAGTATAGTCCTTCAGGGGAAAAAAAGAGGCATTCAGTGAAATAGAAGACTTTTAAGTATTCTTGATGAAAAGACCAGAGCTGAATAGAAAATTTGACTTTCAATACAAACTCAAGTGGAACATGAAGAGGTAAACAGGAAAGAAAATCATAAGAGACTTATTAAGATTGAACTGTTTACATTCCTGCATGGAAAGATGATATTTATAACTCATGAGACTTTTGTCAGTATTAGGGTAGTTGGAGGAAAAAAATTATATGAATAGATAGATAGATAGATATAGGGTACAGGGTGAGTTGAAGATCAAGGGGTCATATATGGAGAATAAAATTAAGGGACAAGAGAGGATTATACTCAGAGGAGAAGAAAGGGAGAGGTAGAATGGGGTAAATTATCTCACAAAAAAAAACAAATGAAAAGGCTGTTACAATGGAGGGGAAATGGGGAAGGAGAGGGAATGAGTGAATCTTATTCTCATAGGATTTGGCTTAAGGAGGGAATAACATACACATTTAATTGGGTATGGAAATCTGTCTTACCCTACAGGAAAATAGGGGGATAGGGGACAAGAGAGCAGGGGGATGATAAAGAGGAGGGCAGATTGGGAAAGGTGGTAATCAGAAGCAAATACTTCTGAGGAGGGACAGGGTCAAAAGAAAGAATAAAATAAATGGGAGGTCAGGATAGTATTAAGGGAAATAGAGTTAGTTTTTCACAACATATCTACTATAGAAGTGTTTTGCATAACTGCACATGTATAAGATATATTGAGTTGCTTGCCTTTTCAATTAGGGTGGGTGGGGAGGGAGGAAGGGAGAAAATTTGAAACCTAAAGTTTTAAAAATATGTGTTTAAAAAATATTTTCACATGCTACTGGAAAATAAGAAATACAAGAAATGGGGTACAGAAGTCTATCCTGCCCTACAGGAAAATAGAAGAGGAAGGAGATAAGAGAAGGGGGGGAGAGATAGAAGAGAGGACAGACTAGGGGAAGGGATATTCAGAATGCATGACATCTTGGGGTGGGGAGAGGGTTGAGATGAGGCTAAAATTTGGAACTCAAAATCTTGTGTAAGTAAATATTTAAAACGAAAAATAAATAAATTTATATTTAAAAAAAACAAGAGAAATGTGTTGGTATGAGATGATTTTCCCTTTGGAATCAGAGTTAATTCATTAATTTTAGATCTGTAGAATAAATGGACAGAAAGAAGGTGAAAAGAAATTTCTTTTCAGAAATCTATTACCTGTCATTTTAGTGTAATGGGGGTTTGGACAATTATGAGGTCAGTTTCTGATGTAGAGACAGATATTCTTTGCTTGGTTTCAATCCTTACAGCATGTGTAAATATTCTCTTTTTGCTTCCAACCCAGTCATATATGGAGGATAGGTGAACTGGCTCCCGGGTATGAGTAACTGATGGGCTGGTACTATTTGGGGATAAAGATTATTTTCAATAGCTAAAAAGTTGGAAGGACTGATGACTCGTAAGAAGCTACCTGGAGCCAAGCATGTATACAAAGAAGTGATCTGCCCCTCCATTAGCCTTTCTCTCTGTCCCCCTGGCAGTGACTATGGTAGAACTGCTATGAGCTACTGGATTGTGGACTGTCAATAACCTGTATTTCCTCCCACTGGCTACCATATGCCTATGAGCAAATGGCACTTCTGTATTTTTGTGTTTGTTATTCCTAGTTTGGGGGCAAATGAATATGGTATAAATTTAAATAGTCAGAAGAGCTATCAGCTATCCCATTGGTAACTGCCTTTAGTAGCAGAGTCCACGAGAGGTGGTAGCAGTGACTGTTGACAGATGAAGCACCTGCAGATGGATATGTCAAGACAGTACCTGAAAACAATGGTGACTTCAGAAATCTTAAAAACTTGGTATAAAGAGAAAAGCTGACTATGAAAATGGCTAGAAAGCTACTAATCCTTGGAGTCTAGAAAAGAACCACACATAAGGACAACTTCATGAATACTCTGCAAAAAGGGAAAGAACTTGGAGAGTCAGGAGTCTTAAAATATCCCTTCAACCCTAAGTATTTTCTAATGGGTATTTGAGTTTGAGACCATTCTCCATAAGGTTCCTTGACTGTGTAAAGGGAAGAGCATTGTTTTGGTAAGTATTGTCCTTGCAATGGCTTTTCAGTAAATGTCTTTTGTATATGCTAATAGATTACTACTGGTTAATTAATAATGAGTATACCAGGTTGGAGATGAGTGACAATACTAAAAACCCCAGTCCCTTAGGGTTGTTCCTAGAATGTTAAGATTGTTATCAGTCAGCTGTTCTCTGTGACCTCAACCCATGAATGTGAGTGAAAGTAGGAGGAATAGCCCCAGAGGAGGTCCTATATTTTAAAGAAACTTATAATGAGAAATCTATGAAGAATCTATGCAAAGTTGGCAAAAGGTGCATTTTGTGATGTCTGAATAAAAGGAAAAAAAAAGGATTAATATAGCTTGTTTCCTGAGAGATTGAATTAACTCTTAATTTGAAGAGAAATATGAAGAAATTTTATTTAGAGAATGTAATAAATATCTCTAGTGAATTAAATGATGAAATTATGTTTCTAGAAGTAAAGTTATCTACTACCATTCTGAGCATTTGAAGTAATTCTAGCTGTGATCTTCCTTATAGCCAACACGTTATACATAATTATCTGTCTTTTTACAACTGGGAAAATAAGTTTCTCAAGTTTTATTAAATAAATATTTCATGAACTAGAATGGGAGAGCTGGAACTTTAATCAAAAGTTTGCAATTTTATTAATTAAAAAGAAAATTTCCAAACATACTCTAAATTTCTCTAGCCTTTGGAATTAGATTCAATATGAGAATATTGAATATCAATATTCAATATGAGAATAAGTCAAGAATGACTTATTACCACTTAAAATGAGTGGTAATCTCCAAGTGAGGTTAGTCAACCCATGCAATTTTGTAATAGAACCATGCCTACAACCCAAAAAAATCAGTGTTCTTATAAATATTGGAAAATTTGAAGGCCAAGGAAATTCTAAACATCATTAAAGTGCTTAACCCAAGCCACTTCAAGTTGAGTTACGTTCAATTGACTATTGAAGTGTTATTATCAGCTATTGATAATCTTTCCTAAGGTCAACTTAAACAGAAAAATTCCCCTGAGTAAAACAGCAAGGAATGAATTGTTGAGGGGTATGAAAATGCTTAAACAGCTATAGTTTCTCAGAGTTCTACTATTAAGTTAATTTGGAGATACCTTGCTGTATTAGATGCTCAAATACTTCTTCAATGTTTTTCCTTTGAGTAAAAGAATCATTTTCAGCTTTTCAACAAATTGGTGAAATAGTGGGATCCAGACAGAAGGGCACTACCAGCTCCTTTTTATAAGCTTAAAGTTCATAAATTGTTTGCTTATCCATAAGTCCATATTGATAAATAACATATTCTGTGTTCTTCAAATTTCCTTGTAATATTTTTTATTTATATCTAAGTCATGTATCCATTTTAACCTTATCTTGGTAAATGGTATAAGATGTTGGTCTATGCCTAAATTTCTACCAGACTGCTTTCCAGCTTTCCCAACAATTTATAACAAATAATGAATTCTTATCTCCAATACTTAAGTGTGCTGTAAATTGCATGTCTGCTCTGTTCCACTGAAGTTCTTTGGAGCACACCCTGAGAAAAATCTGTTGACAATTTGGGATCATAAGATTTTAGAAATGAAGGAGACTTTGGAGATCATTGAGACTAACTCTCAAGCGTCAATGTCTGGTTAAACTGTTTGTTGTAATGATTTAAATGCCTCAGGTAATGTTACTAGATGGGGTGAACCAGTTCTCAAAAAAAAAATTTAAAGGATAGAAGTTTTTCCATGAAGAAGCCACATCCACATTGTACATTCACAAAACTATAACCAACATATTAACTGGGCAATCATTGCAATCTTGACACCATAAAGAGCCTCAACAACACTAAGCAATGGGCTAGGTGACAGAAGATTATGGAAGTATCATATTTCACACTGATAAAACAACAACTAGAATCAACTTTCAATCCGCAATGGCATATTACCTTTTTTAATGCACAATTGTATTTCCCTAGGCTAGTCCCAATCCAATCAGAGGAAACAATATTATATGAGAACCAATCTGCCCTCTAGAATACACAAATATAGAGTTTAACTTCAAAATACATAATCTTTCTCATTTGAAAAAGAAAGGGACATATGACACCAATAATCACTGTATCTATGCCACTTTGTTGTTAAAAATTATTGTGCCAATTTAGGTTGGGGAGCCACTTGACCTAGTTATTTCCAAGTTTGTATCTATCCCTTCAGTCCTGGTAGAGAATACTTTTCTTGGATAATTCTTCTCATGTTCACTATGGGTTTCTAACCCATTGAACAGTGTGCTTTTGGACTAGCTGCCCTTTCCTACCCCATCCTCCCTGCTCCCATTTAGGAACTCACTTTTTTTTATATGGAATAGAAATCCAAGTGAACTCATTTGAATAGAGGAGGAAGAGAAAAACAGAAGATAGGTTATGGATGAAGGAAGATAAAAAGGTAGGAGAGGAACAGAGGAGAGAGAGAGAGAGAGAGAGAGAGAGAGAGAGAGAGAGAGAGAGAGAGAGAGAGAGAGAGAGAGAGATGAGATACAGTGAAAAAAGCATAATCGGCATTTTAATGTGGATGAGTAAACAGTCTGCACTATAATAAATCTCCTAGGCATTTGATCCCAATAAACCATCTTAATCCTTAGGGCTGTTCTGGCAGCAAGAGATAACTGCTCTGAAACCGAAATGTACTTAGCACTAAACTCACATTCAGATGTTTACTGTGCATCTGCTTTTAAAAAATAAATTGAAAATAAAACTTTGAAGGGGAGGGAATTTTGGGAAGGAAAGGAGGGATAAAGAGGAAGACTGAGTGGAGTTGCTACCAAGCAGTGGATCTGTGTGGTCATTTTACCTATTTTATGAATTTTAATGCTTATTTTTCAAGGTGTGGTAAGAACGTTCACTGGCACAAAATCACAATCTTTTTGAAAGCACCTGTTCCACATGAGCACCACTTAACTTGCTGGCCTGAGTTGTAAAAAGCCTTCTCTTGGTAGGTATCACCAGGCAATGCATTGGGTTGGGGATGGGGAAGAGAGGTAGAAAAAATGGCATACTGATACAAATTTGGAGAGTTTTAATTCTGCTCTTCTATTTCCATTCCTATCCTTTTCCGCTTCCCCTTTCTCCCTCTTTCTTTACCTTTGACCCTACTGTAAGCCCTAATATGGTTGAGGTAGAGGTAGTTTTGTACAATAGAAAGATCTATTATCTAGTGTCAGGGGACCCTGATTCCTATCCTAGTTCTGGCATTGGCTACCTGTGTATGACCTTAGACAATTAACCTCCCTGGGCCAGTTTCTTCATTTGTAAAATGGAGGGGGTTAGATTAGATAGCCTCTAAGTTCCTATGTAGCTCTAAATACCACGATCCTGACTACGATCCACACTGCTATGGCTACCCACAAAACATGTGTATATGTGAACGCCTAAGTGCCCAGTTTGTCCCCAAATGTTCCCACACCTTGCTTGTACCACTTATATTGTCCCTGATTCAGTCTCAATTTATGGTGCTGCCATTTTAGAGGAAGGAGGGAAAGAAGAGATTCTCAGAACAAATGCCTCTTTTGTTCTCTCTGTATCTCATTTATTAAGCAGCTACATGGCAGAGTAGAGCTCTGGGCCTGGAATCAGGATAGGCCTGAATTCAAATCCTCAGACATGTACTGAACAAGTCACTCAATCTCAGTTTCCTCCATTGTAAAATGAGGACAAAAATGAGCCTCCCATGATAATAATCACCTCCTAGGGTTGTTGTGACGATCAAATGAGATAATATTTTTAAAGTATTTAGCACAATGCCTTGTATTGGAGGTACTATGTAAATGCTAGCTATATCATCATCATCATCATACTGGCACCAAACAATTTTCATGAGATAAAATGATAATATATATTCTACTGGGCAGCTTTTATATATTATGTTTATATGTTATTATAAGCCCTGAATTAAACCTTACCTTGCTCAAAATATTTTTTACATTCTTTCCCTGTAGGTACCTTCCTCTCTGTGGAGGGGGAGAGGGGTATGTATCATTGTGTATTTAAGGCCAGTATTGGCAGTTCAGCTCTTCAGAATTTGGCTCTCTTCAAACAGTCATTTCAGTTACATAGTTGAAGTCCTTGTGTTTCTTTCATGAAGCCCTATTCCAATGACTCATCTTCATATGGAGGTAACACTGGGTCCTAGAAGGCATTGTCAACAGTGTGTAATCATTGGCAGTTTCTATGAAGTCATTCAAGTACAGACCTGGCAAAAGACTAAGTCAACTTTTTCAGGAGTAGTTAAGTACTGAAAAGTTCATCATCAGTGGGGTTTGGAGGCATTTGGTTATGGGTTCTTTGACTAAGACAATCCATGGGGGCAGCTAGATGGTGCAGTGGATAGAATGCTGGCCCTGAAGTCAGGAGGACCTGAGTTCAAATCCGACCTCAGACCAAACACTTGACACTTACTAGCTGTGTGACCCTGGGCAAGTCACTCAACCTCAATTGCCTAAAACCAAAAAGCAAAGAAACAAACAAAAGAGGACCCATGATATAAAGAAAAATACAAAATGACTCTCAATTCTGACTGTTCTACTTCTTTGGTGATGGTGTAAGAGATACAAGAAGTAGGGCAGAGGACGCTAAGAATCACAGTTTTCAGATTATCTGGAAACTAAAATAATGATAAATAAATAATAGATAGTACTTTATGGTTTGCAAAGCACTTTACAAATATTATCTTGTTTTATCCTTACAATAAGCCTGTGAAGTAGGTGTTGTTATTACCCAATTTTAGAGATGGGAAAGCTAAGACTGAGGGTTAAGGAATTTAAATGACTTACCCAGGGTCACACAACTGGTAAGTATTGGAGGATGGATTTGGAAGGTCTTCTGGACCTTGGGTTTAGCACTCTATTCACTATGCTACCTAGATCCCTCTTAATGCATAACAGGGACACCTTTGAGGAAAATAGACGAAAACAGACACTTACAAATCCCTATACGGGCTACATTTCTACAGTAACAATTTACTAAGAAGTAAGGGGATCATAAGATCTGCTGTCTTGACTGATGAGTTTTTTTAAAAAAAATTTCTGATCCAGGCAGTTTATTTTTAAATTAATTTATTTTGAATTATCAGCAATCACTTCCATAAGCTTCTGAGCTTCAAATTTTTCTCCCCCTGCCTTCCTACCTTCCTCCCCAAGATGGAGTGCAATCTGATATAAGCTATATGTATACATTCCTATCAAACATATTTTCACATTAGTAATGTTGTAAATAAGAATCAGAGCCAGAAAGAGGAAATAAAAGAAAACAGAAGGAAAAAAATAGCAAATAGCATGCTTCGATCTGCATTCAAACTCCATAGTTCTTTCTTTGGATGTGGACAGCATTGTCCATCATGAGGCCTTTAGAGATGTCTTAGATCCTTGTATTGCTGAGAAGGGTTAAGTCTATCAATATTTTGGTGCCTTGTTTTGTATACAGCTTTATACAGAAAAGTTTGGGTCTCTTATTTTTGGTGAGGCAATCGGGGTTAAATGACTTGCCCAGGGTCACACAGCTAATAAGTGTCAAAGTGTCAAGTGTCTGAGGCCAGATTTGAACTCAGGTCCTCCTGACTCCAAGACCAGAGCTCTACTCACTGTGCCAGCTAGCTGCCCCTGTCTATCAATATTTTGACTAATGATTTTTTAGAAGTACATGACTCCATAAAACAAAATGCAGCCTCAAAATCTCTCCCCTTTACAAAGGGTTTCTCATAATAGAAGAACCTCAAATAAATACAAACACAGAAATAGCTTTGTTCAATGACTCACCGATTATTAAAAACTAGAAATATGGGAGTAGAGCCAAGATGGTGGAGAAAAGACAGGGAGTCACCTGAGCTCTCCCCCTAACACCTCAAAATACTTTTAAATAATGTCTCACAGCAAATTCCAGAGTGGCAGAGCCCACAAAAGGATGGAGTAAAACAATTTTCTAACCCAAGACAACCTAGGTCAGCAGGAGAGGTTGATTACACTGGGGTGAGAATGGATTGCAGTCCAAGGCAGGCTATGCAAGCTCGTACTCACCCCAGCAAACCAGAAGCAGGCCTTGGGGGCAACTGAATTAGTGACTGCAGTAGTAGTTTCTGGACCTCTCAGCCCACAGAGGGTAAGGGTATCAGGCAAATGGTGAGAAGGAGATTACAGAAGTCCCTTTGCTGTCACTGGGGGAGGGACAGGGTTGCATTGCCCATACTTGGATCTGGGTCACAGTCCTGGATCTCAGACCCAGGGCAAGGAAGAGTACTAGCACGCCAGAGCTTTCAGTCACAGGGGAGGGGGGAACCTGGTCACAGTTCTAGGGTAGAAAAGAGTACTTGTGGTTATTCATAGACCAGTGTACAGTACCAGAGAGTAGTAAACACACCTATCCCAAGATCATACCACCTTGGAAGAACTGAAAACTTACAAGGCCCCAGAATTACCTCTGAAAACAGCTGCATAAAAAAACCTGAAGCTTGAGAGAGTGCCCTCTCCACTCTGGAAGCAGAGCCTCAATTAAAAGTCAAGTTAGGTTGGAAAAAGAACAAACAGCAGAAAAACTTCCTGACTATACAAAGTTACTATGGTGACAAGGAAGATCAAAACACACACTCAAAAGGAGACAGCAAAGTCAAAACTCCTATATCCAAAGCCTCAAAGAAAAATATAAATAGTCCCCAGGCCATGGAAAAGCTGTAAAGGAATTTTAAAAATCAAGTAAGAGAGGTAGAAGAAAAATTGAGAACAGAAATGAGAGTGATGCAAGAAAATAATGAAAAAAAGAGTCAACAGTTTGGTAAAGGAGGCACCAAAAAAAAAAAACAAAACTGAAGAAAACAACATGTCAAAAAAAAAAAACAGAACAGGCCAAATGGTAAAAGAAGCACAAAAATCCAATGAGGAGAAGAATTCCTTAAAAAGCAGAATTGGCTGGTACAAAAGCTCACTATAGAAAATAATTCCTTGAAAATTGGAATTGGGCAAGTGGAATGACTTCATGAGACATTAAGAAATAAAACTAAATCAATAAATTAATAAACATTAATAAAACTAAATAAAACTAAAAAATGAGTAAACATCAATAAAATTAAATCAAAGAGAATAAAAAATTCAAAAAATGTGAAAGACTAGCAATGAATTTTAACAGGAGTACTATACCTGCAGCAGAACCCACCAAGGATAGTGTGAAACAATTTTCCAGGCCAAGACAACTTAGGTTGGCAGGAAAGGTCTATTATATACCACACCGTTTTGTAGGTAATATCGTGCTGATTACATTGAGTCCTAATACGATATAAGGCCTCTTCAACGATTACTCAAAAGAGATCAGTCCAGTCATTTCTACAGGAAAAAGAAAAACTAATAGGTAAAGAATGTGTATTGTCATTGACCAGTCCAATGAAGCAGTGGTACATCAGTACATATATTTGGTATGGACACTGCAAATGGACAATGATTTGGGACTAGAAATGAATAGAATAATAGGAAATAGAGAAAATTTTCAGATGTGCAGATAGCTTCATATAGGTCATTTGATGAGAGAAAGGAACCGAGGAAAGGATGAGCCTTGGTAAGGGCAGATAGTTTAGATAGCAAATGGTCAGCAAAAAGTAAAGGACTTTATCAGAGACAAATATAAAGATTCCTTTTCAGCACTGTTCAGCCCTATTGAGTTGGAATACGTGAACAGTTACTCTCCTAATTTCCAGACTTCTTCCTGAAGCAGCACACTACTTGGAAGATGAATTCTTTTATCTTAAAGAAGAAAATAAAAAGCAAAACAAAACGTATTCAGTGGAAATGTCAAGACGGGGTCCTAAAACCCTCTACTCTTGGAACCCGTATCAGTTTCTGTCTTGGGTAATCCTTGATGATTAATAATCTCATTTAGCCTGTGTCTTGTTTGCAGTTGAAAGACTCTCTGTTTGTTATGCTTACTTTTAGGGTATCTGAGTTAGCTAATAGGCTAACAACCAATTTTGAATATAAACTTATGATTGCAAAATAAGTAAAAATATAAATGGGACTCAGAAACAATATAGTATTACAGAAAGCAAATCCCAACCTTGCTACTTACTAGCAATATGACCTTGGCAAGTCACTTGGTCAAATGACTTCAGCAAGTCACTGAACAGAACTATCTTTGTGCTTGCATAGCTGAACCTCATTCTGCTGATCTTTAAAGGAAAGGGTTAGACTAGATAATCTATAAAGTCCCTTTAAGTTCTAAACCGAAGTATAGTAACAAGAGAAATGTACTGACAACTTCAATAGGAAAACCTATGAAATATGAGTGAAGTTAAAAGCATCTTCATCAAAGACCATGTTGACATTTACCTTATCATAACTTCTGTCTGTTTCTGTTAGATACTTGCTCTGCTTCCTTGAGCCCCTTCTGCATCTATTGGAACTACTTGTATAGGCCAGCCAGGTCACTAAGACTCCCAAAGAACTTTCCTTATAAGAAGGGACCTTGGACACTGGCCCAATAGCAAACTTCTTTTACTGTTGCACTTGATATCACTCTCAAATATTTAAAAGGCCTGTGTACCCAAAGCTTGACTCTCCTCTCCATAGTATTACCAGTGAATGCTCCCCTACCACAAGTTCCATCATGTTATAGAAATGTGGTAAATGTATTCTTACCTCTCCTCCAATCAGTACTTTACTAGACTACCTGATAGGCAGGAAGGGAAAAGGAGGAATACAAGTTTTCATATGGGCAACCTACACTCACTTACTTAATCAAAAAAAAAAAATTATTAAGTATCTGCTATGTGTCAGTGGCACAGTGGATAGAGTGCTGGGCCTGTGGTCAGGAATACTCATCTTCCTGAGTTCAAATCTGGCCTCAGAAACTTGCTAGCTGTATGACCCTGGGCAAATCATTTAACTGTTTATCTCAGTTTCCTTTTCTGTAAAATGAGCTGAAGGGCATAGCAAACCTCTCCAAGAAAACCGAAAAAGGGGTTTCAGACAAGATTGAAACTACTGAACAACAACAACAACTATGTGTCAGGCACTGTGCTAAGCACTGGGGATACAAAAAGAGGCAAAAGATAGTCTCTGCCCTCAAGGAGCTTACAATCTAAAGGAGAAGCCAACATACCAACAAATATTTACAAAGCAAACTATAAACAGGATAAATAGGGAATAATCAGAAGAGGGAAAGCACCGGAATTAAAACAAGTTAGGGAAAACTTGTATAAAAGGTCAGATTTTAGGTGAGACAAAAAGGAAGCCAGGAAGGTCAGCAGTCAGAGTGGAGGAATGGACAGCAAACAAGTCCTGGGGGACAGCAGAGAAAATGCCCTGAGTTGAGAGATGGAGTGTCTTATTTGTGGAACAGCCAGGAGGCCAGTGTCACTAGATCAAGAGTACATGTTTTGAAGTAAGGTACGAAAAGAATGGAAAGGCACAAAAATATGTTTGTGGAGGGAAAAGGACATAGACTATTTTCATGCAAAGTATGTGTACCTAATTACTCCCCAAAAGAGAATTTATTGGACCATACTGTAACAGCCTCTTGCCCTTTTTTCAGGACTGAGTTAAGGCGAAGGGTGCCATCTACTGAGTCACCAGCCTGGAGACACAATCAATAATTCCAGTAATTGCTGTGTGTAGGCGAGTGCAGATTAATGTGATTCTTTGACTTGGGAAGAAAGCAGTACACTACATCATGTAATTTTCTTTGCAGGTTGTTAAAGTGATCAACACTGTTGGCTACATCATGTAATTTTTGCCTTTTGTGTGTTCAAGTGCATAATTTCAGCTCCTGGGTCTCCCAGCCTACTTTTGAGGGTTTGACTACCTCCTTCCATCCATCCTTTCCCCTTATAATATCAGGCAGTTTATTCCTTACAGAAATCTCACATTTCTCTTTTCCCTTTTGAAGAGAATGAACCAAAACACAAGAATATCAGAATGGGGCTTACCCATCGAAAGACAAAAGCTTCCTGACTTCAACTAAATGAAACAAAATGCTATCTTTGTCCTCCCTCAGATGCTAACTGCTAAATTAAGTGTCTCTATTTCAATACTTGGCACTGACAACAGCTAATGCTTATATAGCACTTACTATGTGCCAGGCACTGTACTAAATGATTTACAATTATTATCTCATTTGATCCTTGCAGCAACCCTGGGAGGGATGTGCTATTATTATCCACATTTTACAGTTGAGGAAACTGAGGTAAACAGAGGTTAAGTGATTTGCCTCGGGTCACACAGCAAGTAAGTTTCCGATGTTAGATTTGAACTCAGGTCTTCCTGACTCCAGACCCAGCATTCTATGTACTGTTCCAACTACCTGCTGGAAACAAGAAAGCAAAGTACAGGGAATTCTCCAATAGAATGTGTTGTTGATTCGTACAGGCAATTTCCTATGTTCAGTTACAGGTGTCCATTTTGATCCAAAGCTACCATTTCTGAGAGGACCAAAGTGATGTTAGTGAAGAGACTTTTTTCAAATTGAGATAAATATTGTTCTTCAGTGATGGGCTCTGGAACTTTCTCACCTTTAGGTCAGTGGCTTCATTCTAATTTTGCTCAGCAGGAGCATAAATCTGCCTGAACTGACTGACTCTGCAGGACATCTCTCTTCTGTCACCTCTACACTTTGCAAAGACCCATGTGCAGCAAATGATACCGGAGTTACACCCACACCCACAGCAGGGAGGATTCTCAGGGATGGTATTCAGAACTACTGTCATTATCACTGAGAATTCCCATTTTGCTAGAATGTTTAACAGGGTTAAGTTCAGTAAGAGTCATGTATTTAGGGGACAAAATTGAATCTATAAATCACAAGTAAGCATTCATTCACCGAGCAGGTTTTGAACACCTGCTATGTGTGAAACTCAATTCTAGTCATTGGAGAGACAATATTAATTTGATTATAGCTAGCATTTATATAAAACTTTACAGCTTACAGAGTACTTTACATGTACTGCTTCATTTCATCTTCACATCAACTCAGTGAGATTATAGGTAGAGTTGTTAGGTCCATTTTACAGATGAGGAAACTGAGACTAAAAAGAAGTCAAGCAATTTGCTTAGGGTCTCATAGTTTGTAAATATCTGAAAGAGGATTAAAAAGGAGATTTTCCAAATTCCAAGGTCAATACTTATTCACTATGCCATACTTATTTTCTTCTGATTCAGGAGTAAGAAAGATAAAAAATATTTAAACAGTGCCTTCATGTGCCCTGCTGATTAGGAAAAAAAGAAACAATACAGGGCCTTGTGTGACCTTTGAAATTTCATCATTAGTGGCCTCAGTTTCCTCTTTCATGAACGTTCAAACTAGACGACCTCTATGTTCCCTTCCAACTCTAATTCTATAATATGAAATCTGGAAACATAGAGAAGTATGTTATAGCTCAGATAATAAGAATGTAACGAGCTACATGTATATAATGTTACTATACCTCAATAAGAAAACCCATTAATCTTCGACTGAGAGCTCCTGCTGCTTCGTTTCCTATCACTGATCCCACTGAAACACCAGGCTCCAGAATATCAGAAGGCAGAATTTTCATATCCACTTCCTGACTTGCTGTAATCCTAGACTTGATCCAACTACATTTTTGATACCTCCCCTGAAACTGACATTTACACTGGTTTATCGTATTGGCAGGTTTTTATGAAGATTAGAACTCTCTTTGACCAGGATTCTGGTTTGAGCTCTGTGAAAGGTGGTAATTATATGTGAACTCTTGCAAACTCTGATACCCTGGCATCAGATCACTTCCCACCTATGGGGAGTAGGGGAAACTTCATGGAGGAGATGGCATTGTGCTTGGCGGGGAAGGAATCTTGTACAGGGTCAGCCATGACATCATTCCTTATAATGGCCCAGAATGATGAATGAAAGGTTGCTTCTTTTAGACTAAAAGGCTTTTGTTCTATTTTGTTCAATTTTAGAGACACTTACTGCAGCTTTTGCATTGAAAACAAATTGAAGGAAAACTCAGAGTAGCAAGTAGGTAACTTTTAATATAAGAGAAAATGCTCCTCGACTTAACAGAATTGAATTTAACTGTCTGGCATTTGTAGAGATTTTTTTTTAAAAGCCCACCTCTTTTAAACATTTGAAAAGAAAACCCTGAAAATCTATTATCTTCTGAGTGTTGGGTGTTTTTTTTAAATGGTTCCCTTATTTTTATTATTCACCAAGTACTTCTGCACAAAAATAGAATCTTTGTTGCATATAATAGTCATCTGGTATAGCTGCTGGTTTTCTATCCTATATAAATTCTTTCTTTGATAGAGTGGGTGAGTGGGTTTAGTTGGAGGTCATCTCCAATTGGATTATTTTCAATCTATTATGTACATATGCATGTGCATATATGTATGTATATACATATCTATCTCTATCTATCTATCTTGTTTATATATAATTGTATACATACTGACTCCCTCATTAGATCTCGAGCTGTTTGAGGTCAGAGATTGTCATTTGAAATTTTTTGTTACCTCAGCACAGCACAGTGCTTAAAACAAAGCAGTCATTTAATGGATGTTTGTTAACTGAGTCACTGCACATCACTGAGAACTATGTGTGGAAGGTATATAGAAGAAGGGACTGAAAGAAGAAAAAGGGGCACATCCACAGAAAATTTGAGGAACAGCAAAGACTCAAAACCTACAAGAAGCTATTGCAACTTTGGCAAGTCAAGAACCCAAGGTCAACAATTCATTAATCACTATCAGATTATGAGAAATTATTCTCCTTAAAGGAATCTTTACAGATTCATACATTGCCACTTATTAGTTGTGTGACTGTGGGCAAGTCACTTAACCCTGATTGCTTTACCAAAAAAATAAAATAAAATAAAGTGAAATAGGTCTTTTGGTTCCTGACATTATTTTGCTCATTTATTCATGCATTCATTTAGCAAACATTTCTTAAGCACTTATTATGTGTAAAGTTCTCTGCTGGTAACTAAGAAAGATAGAAAATTAAATGTATTTGAGTAAAATCTGCCCATATACATCTACCAGACAAGACATTACAGAAAATGGCAGGTACAAAATCACAAGAAGAGTATCAATTGAAAGGACTGAGTAATTCACCCAGTCCTATAAGTATGTGTGTGTGTGTTTGTGTTAATGTAAGAGGGAAAGAAAGAGTAGCCCACTTCCACCTGGATTCAGTGCCATTTTGCTATAACAATGGGTACCTTAATGATTATACAAATAGGTTTGCTTTCTCACTTTAAGGTGAGGCATAAATTCTCCAGTCATTTTAGATTCTAAATACTGTCAGGGAGACAACCACATATTCTGGGAAGCTCTGTGGGCACCAGATTTCCTTCTGAGAAAGGAAGCTTAATTTTCTTTTCCTTTTTTTCCCCCTTTAGTACAGCTTTTGGGTTGGGTAAAGCCATTCAAAATAACAAGAATTGGTAACAAGCTCCTCGTTAAGTACTATGCAAGTTGAATAAACTTTGTGAGATCTTTTCTTCTTATTAAATCTATATAACCCAGTATTTTTGGGAATTGTGATTTTTCTGTACTTGTGGTACTGTTTGATAACTGTGCCACATTGACTATTTTGAATCTCTATCCTGTATGGCACTGGAGGAGCAAGTGAAAGGATGATTCATGGTAATGGAAACTCTTTTAATTGATTATTGAGGCAGTGTTATACACACAAAAAAAAGGCACAAGCAAATGAAAACTTGTTTTCTCCCTGGTGGCTTCTGAATAGGGGGAAGGGAATAGTGCCATAAGCTTCTGAGTGGTCAGAGAGGTAACAGGTGCTGTTTCTGGCTGGATGGCTTAGCTCTCTACATGGGCCACCATGTGGCGGTGAAAGCAGGGAGCCAATTTCTTTTTTCTCTGTTGAATTTCTTCTTTCCTATCATAGGTGAAGTGGTATCAGAAACAGAAAAAATCAGATTGTGATTGTGTTAACTTTGAAAAGTAAGAAGAGCCATCAGAAGTCCAAACAACTAGAGTTCACAGCAGCATCTGAGTCTGTCCAGATGAGAGGCCACATTAACATAGGACAATATTCAAGATAATCTATCCTATATGCAAGGAAACAATTATTCCACTGGTTGTACAACACCCAAAATTGAATGTAGTGGTGTTGGGGGATGTTGGTAGTCAACGCTTTTGTTTAAGTATACTTTCTTCAGGGATCAAAGTGGTAGAGGAGAATGGATGTCCAATTTGGGATGATTATACTTTGGTTCCTACTATGTTTTCTCAGTAAATATCCCTTTATAAAAAGCCAATTGATTTTAATTGGTTAACTAAGGTTGAAAAGATACTGCCTGATAAAAATGATTCTGGGGGGCAGCTAGTAGATAGAGCTCTGGCCTTGGAGTCATGAGGACTTCAGTTCAAATCTGGCCTCAGACACATGACACTTATTAGCTGTGTGACCTTGGGCAAGTCACTTAACCCTGATTGCCTCATGAAAAAAAGCAAAAAAAAAAGATTCTGGGTGCTAATCACTATTTATTTATATTGGGGTAAATACAACAGATGGCAGATCATGAGCTATACTTACAGAAAAAGAAACCCCTGTATCCCCTCAGGGTTACCAAAAGAAGGAAGGGGAGCTTCAGGTGTGATCTGGGGATCCAGTCTACAGAGACTATAAGTGCTGCAGTTCTAAATTGCTTTTCAGACCATGGTAAGCACTCCTGGACCAAGTCACTCCTCCACCAAGTGTGTAATAGTATGCCTCTCCTCTCACTAACGCTCCAACAACTATGATTCTTTGTTGGTATCTTTGCTAATCTCATGGGTAAAATGGAACGTCAGAGTTTTAATTGTTTTAGCAATTTCTATTAGTATTAGTGACTTGCAACATTTTTTATATTGTTGTTGGTAGCTTGAACTTCATACTTTAAAAACCTCCTGCTCATATTCTTTTATAATCTATTGGGGAATGCCTCTGAATCTTATATATTTATGATATTAATGGCTTAATAATATACATAGCAATGAACTGATTCATAGATAGAGTCCTATATGGTGACTTTTAAATCCATCTAAATAGCTCTCTGATATTTATATACGGTGATCTACATATATATGTATATTTATATGTAGTCACATACACACACAATATATGTATATATGTGTCCACACATACGCACGTGCGCGCGCGCGCACACACACACACACACACATATTCCTTATATATCTTGGCTATCAGGCTTTTATCAGAGAAACTTGCTACATAGAATTTACCCCAATTAACTATTTTCCTTATTACCTGCATCCAGTTTTTGTTTATGTAGAAACTTCAATATTATGCAATAAAATTTATGCATTTTATTTTCCATGATCCTCTCAGTCTCTTCCTTGGTCATAAACTCTTCCCCATCCATACTTGCAAAAGTATCTCCTTCCCTGCTCCTCTAATTTGTTTATGATATGATCTTTTATGCCTTAGGTTGTGTATCCCTTTGAAGTCTGTCAAATAGTGTGAGAGGTTGGTGTCTTGGTTCCCATTGGTGGAGAGAATATGCTATGCCAGAGAGGATTGGTTATTAAGCCATGCACAGCTTCTAGTCACAGAGGCCCTTTAGGAAGGGTCCAGAGCATGTTCCCCTTCTCATAAAACCAGAGCCTGTGTGCCCAGGGAGTATTCTGGTCCAACTGCCTTTGATGTGTACTCCTAATGGAATGCAATCTCTTTGAGAACAAGGGTTTTTTTTCCTTTTATATCCCTAGCATCAAGCATAATACCTAGGATAAAATAGGAGATTAATAAATGCTGATTGATTAATTGATTGACTGACTGACTGTAGTAGAGCCCACACTAGAGTGAAATGGATCAGAACAGCTGACTTATCTTCAAAAGAGGAGCTTGGCATGGAACTGAGTGTGGCTTGAATATGGAAGCTGTCTTCATCTCTTCTGGGTGACTGTTCAAGGTTTAAATGAATGTCATCATAAAATCATATATTTAAAGCTAGAAGAGACTAGCCTGAGAAGCCATTTAGTCCAACCGCATAAGATACAGATAAAGCAGCTAAAGCATAGGATTGCTAAATGACTTGCCCAATGTCACACAGCTAGTAATTGTCTGAGGTAGGAGTCTTCCTGATTCCAAGTTTAACATTATATACGCAGTGCCATCTAGCTACCTACTAGTCTGACAGTGATATAGGATAAGTACATAAAAGTGAGGCAAAGTACCAAATTTGGTGCTACAGTTAAATACCAGCATGAACTTGGGGAATTAGGGAAGGCTTTGTGAAGGAGAAGACATTTGAGCTGAACTTTAAAAGACAGGAAGGATTTTAAGAAGAGGATTGGGATGGTGAACAAGCATTGTAGCCCTGAGTAAAGGGAACTAGGTGGTAACATGAAAGCAGTCTTCAAGTACTTAAAGGACTATCACCTGAAACAGGAATTAGACTTGTTCTATTTGTCCCTAGGGCAGCTAGGCGACCCAGTGGATAGAGTTCCAGGCCTGAAGTCAAGAAGACTCATCTTTCTGAGTTCAAATCTGGCCTTAGACACTTAGTAGCTGTGTGATCCTGGGCAAGTCACTTAACCTTGTTCGCTTCAATTTCCTCATCTGGAAAACGAGCTGGTGAAGGAAATGGCAAACCACTCCAGAATTTTTGCCAAGAAAACTCCAGATGGGGTCACAAGGAGTACGGTATGACTGAAATGACTGAAAAACAAAAATTTGGTCCTAGGGAGCAGAATTAGATACAGAATGATTGGTAGACATTGCAAAAAGGCAAATTAAGACTTGACACTAAGGAAAGATTTCCTAACACATATATCTATTCAAAAGTGGAATGGTCAGTATTGGAAGGGAATGTGTTTCCTTTAATTTAATGTCTCTCTTACCATACCATATCTAAGTAGTTGCCAATTCCTTTCATTTCTACCTTTGTAACATCTCATATATGTCCTCTTCTCTCCAATACTGCTACCATCTTGGTGCAGACCCTTATCATCTAATGCCTGAACTATTGCATTAATCTTCTGATTGGTCTTTCTTACTGCAAGTTTCTCTCCACTCCAGTCCATCCTCTACTCAGCTGTCAAAGAGCTCTTCCTAAAATGTTGGTCTCATGTCACCCTACCCCTCCATCAACAAAATCCAATGGATTCCTATTGCCACCAGAATTTAAAATATAGTCATCTATTTGGCTCTTAAAGTCCTTCACAACCTGGCTCCTTCCTACCTTTCCAATATTTTTACACTTATTCCCTTCATTGTAATCTTGCTGCTCATCACACCAAACACTCCATCTCCCAACTGTGGTCATTTTCACTTCCCATTTCTGCTTCCTGGTTTCCCTGTCTTACCTTAAGTACCACCTACAATCTCATCTTCTACCAGAAACTTTTCCTGACCCCTTTACTGGTAATGCCTTCCCTTACAGATTATCTCAAATTTATTTTCTATAAATCTTGATCCTGCATAGATATTTGCATAGTGTCTTCTCCATTAGCCTCTAAGCTCCTTGCGAGCATGCACTGATTATTCATTTCTTTGTACTATACCAACCTTGCTTTAGTCATAGGCACACGGTAGGTAGTTCATATTTGTTATCTTGATTTGACATCAAACAAAGGCTAGATGGCCACTTGGGCATATTTTAGCAGCAATTCTTCAGGCATGGATTAGATTACTAAGCAATGATAAATCTTCCAATTCTAAACTTCCAGGAATCTGCAAAACTTAATCACCAGGTGATATGGGTGCTTTGTTTTTCTTCCCAGCCATGGCTATTCTTCCCTCATCGAAATTTTCTGAAGCCTACTTAGCTCTTTTGCCACATAACAGTGAATTACCTACTCTGGGCATGACAGAGCATTCTCATTCTTTTCCTGATATATCAGGTGCCCAAGATACAGAATTTCACCATCTGTTTCATCAAAATGAAAATGGAACTGCAATTTTAAAACATAATTTTTATACAGCTGATTTGGAAAATAGGTTTCAGAGTTAACAATTATCTACAGGATGTCCCAAAAGTCTCAGTGCAGTTTTAACCTACTAAAGTTTAAAACTGTACTGAGACTTTTGGGACACCTTATATGTACTTTGTGTACACACACATGCACAAATGAGTGTGGGTATTTTTTTATGACTTTGCAAAAATCAGTTCTGGTCTATTAATGCAAAGAACATTTGACTTTGCTAGAATAACTGTTATTTACAAAGCTTCATTACTATATGTTGCAAACTGAACGCACTAGATAACTCTGCATTAGATATGAGTAAAATATGTGATAATGTCTGGAGGTCAATATGCACACCTGAATCACACAGATACAAGAATCTATTGTGGTTTCAGTGTTTGAACCCACAAAGTGTCTGATCTTGATAATATATCCTATAAGAGAAGGTTGTGATTCTCATAACAGTAGTGACCCAGGTAGCATGGATAATTAAAATCCACAGATGACACAAAACCCTCATGGCTGTCATTCATTTGTGTCCTTCCCCAGGGACATTCTTTTTAACTGATATTGCAAATCAGTAGTGAAATTGCCTTTCTTAAGTCATCTCTCCTTTAATTTCCCCTGCTTAGCCTCTAGAGAAGATGTTAAGGAGGAGTGAAATGGCAAGCATGCAAGAAGGAGAAAGAAAGAAGGGGAATAGAGCCTCTTGGATAATTCATAAACTAATGATCAGCCCTTGAATAATCAAGAGTTCACAGTAGGCAGCTATCTATAAGTGTTTAAAAGTAGGATCTGTGCCATTTATTTAAAACAGAAACCAGCAGCATTCTTATTCTCTTACATTTTAGGCCGTGGTATCATATCTGTGCAATGTTAGGCAATGAAAGCTACAACACTGAAACTTTGCTCACCTCTGGTTTGACAGCCCTGCCTTTTAATATGATTTTAGTGAATGGCCTTAGCCACAGATAACTGGATCATCACCTGCTGTGTGAAAGCACCTATGTAGACAATATGATTTTATCCCTAATAAGAGTGGCATAACATAATGATTTGGAAAAAAAGATTTAAGAAAGACGTATTTCTTTACATGATCCAGTAGCAAGCATCTAAAACCACCTAAGATGAATTTGGGCTTAGGAGATCTCTAAATATTTACTACCCATATTCTAGAGACTCTCCCTTTGGTTTTCATGGTACTTTTCTCCTCTGCTATATCCCTCTTTATTATTTATTTTTTGCTTCCTCATTTTCTCCTACTCTTTAAGTGTGGATGAAATCCAAAGCTCTGTCCTGAGTCCTCTTCTCTTTCTCCACACCATTTCCTTTATCTGTTCCCATGATTTCAATGACCATTTCTATTCTGATGTCTCCCAACTCTATATATTTAGCTATAACCTCTCCCCTGAATCTCAGTCCATCCAATTGTCCACTAGACCTTTGTGCATTTTACTCAAGCGAATATGAACTTATCATTATCTACTTCTAAAATTGTTTCTCCTCCAATTTTTTTTTTGATAGTGACCTCCCAGTCACTTTGGCTTAAAATGTTAGTCATTTTTTAAATTGGTCCTTTCTCCCTTCTCCTTTCACAACCAGTCAGATGCCAAATACTTTCAATTCAACCACCATGCTATTTCTGCAACATCTGTCCCTTTAGCTCCGCTCACATTACTATTACCCTAGTTCAGGCCTAGAATTTAAAGCCCTTCACAATCTTGTCCCACCAACCTTTCTAGTTTTCTTTCATCTTTCCTTCCTCACCACACACTCTTTGTTCCAGTCACACTCAACTGCTTGCTCTTCTCCATACACAATATTCTTTTTTTCCTGCCTCCACATCTTTCCACAAATGTTACCCCATTCTAGGGTACCTTCCTTCTTGTAAAATCCCTAATATCAGCCTCTTCTGATTCCTCTTCTCTCCCTCCAGTTAGTAGCACTCTGTACTCATGAAATTGGTAAATTGCATTGCATACAGCTTGTATTTACTTATATATCTTCCCCCATTAGAACGTGAACTTTTTGGTGGCTTGGATAATTTCATTTCTGTCTTTGTATCCCTGAAGGTAGTATCAGGCTATATAGGTGCATATATAATATGTATTATATGTGTGCATACACAAACATGCACATATAACATGGACTTATATGATATGTATGTATTATGGATATGTATATATGCACCCATATGGCATATTGCTACCCTATTCTGGGGTAGCAATCTTTTCTTCTTTCCATTTTGTTCAATCACTAGTTTTCGTATTGCATATGTTATGTGTGTGTATATATAATACATATATACATATATGTATGTATATCTATATACTTAAGTCCACACAATGCACTTATAACACATACATATCATATCTGTATGTATACACACATCCATACATGTACAGATATAAAATACATACATAACATGGTCCTGCCTCTGAGCATGTATACAGACATACTAGTATATACAGATAGGAATACATATATACATATACACACAATGTTTATACCTAATGAGAGGACTGACCAATAGGGGTTTGGTCCTTTGTTTTTGTTCAGTTGTATTTTGTCATGTCCACATGTCCAACTCTTCATGACTCCATTTGAGATTTTCTTGGCAAAGATACTGGAGTGATTTGCCATTTCCTTCTCCAGCTCATTTTACAGATGAAGAAACTGAAGCAAACAGGGTTAAATGACTTGCCCAGGGTCACACAGTTGATACGTGTCTGAGGCCAGATTTGAGCTCAGCAAGATGAGTCTTCCTGACTCCAGGCACAGCACTTTAGCCACTGCACCACCCAGCTCCCCTATGCTTTTCTTGGTGATTTATACAAATCATGCAAAATATTGCCTGCCTGGCTTCAATCCAATAGGTGAAGGCAATTGTGAGCCCATTTCTTTTTTTTTTTAAGTGCACAATCATATTAAATACATTTCCACATTAGTCATGTTGTGAAAGAAGAATCAGAACAAAAGAGAAAAACCATGAGAAAGAAAAAACAAGAATGAAAATAGTGTGTTTTGATCTTCATTCAGACTCCATAGTTCTTTCTCTGAATGTGGATAGCACTTTTCATCATGAGTCTTTTCAAATTGTCTTGGATCATTGTCTTGATTGGAGTAACTAAGTCTTTCAAGATTTGTCATTGTTACAATATTGCTGTTACTGTGTATACTTTCCTGTGTTCTGCTCACTTCATTTTGAATCAGTTCATGTAAGCCTTTCCAGATTTTTCTGAAATCCACCTGCTCATCATTTCTTATAGCACAATAATATTCCATTGCATTCATATGCTATGGCTTATTCAGCAATTCTCCAACTGATGGGCATCCCCTCAATTTCTGATTTTTTATCACCACAAAAAGAGCTACTATAAATATTTTTATACGTGTGGGCTCTTTCCCAATTTTTATGATCTCTTTGGAATACAGCCCTAGTAGTGGTATTGCTGTATCAAAGGGTATGCACAGTTTTATAGCCCTTTGGGCATAGTTCCAAATTGCTCTCCAAAATGGTTAGATCATTTAGTGAGCCTATTTCTGATCATGTATAACTTGAGGAAGGAAAGGATTGGTGCTCAACGATGACAATTTGGCTGAGGAGCTGGAAAAGGTAATGATTCAAGAGTCATGGAGGTGGAAATGGGGTAGCATGCTAAGGCATAGTATGCTCTCGAACCCATTTTATAGTTTTCCTTCCTGGTGGATGAGGGAGGCAAGAAGTCCTGTGAGCTGCTAAGGGATAGAGACAGAAGCTGCCCTATCCTAATCTGGCTACCATCTGTTCCTGAACACATAATTCCTCTATTCCTTGTGTGTTTACTCTTTCTTAATGATAGGCAAATGATTATTCCCAGAAAAGCATTCTCAGGTGGTCAGTGGGACTGGAAAATCCATAAAAGCCATGAGTTCTGTCAAACAAAGGTAGTAGTAGCAGCATCTAAGTCCAATAGAGAGCGAGGGCAAAAGTATATCAACCTACTTTACCCCTTCCTATCAGTGAACCGACCTGACAACTGAGACACTATGTCCTGTAAGGAGCCACTGAACCTCCCTATACTTCAATTCCCCCACCTGTAAAGTGAAAGGAATTATACCATGTGGCCTCTGAGATTCCTTCCAACTATAGTTATATAATCCCATGATCAGACTTCACCTCACATGCATACAAACATTATATATGTATGTACATGTTCATATATACATATATGTATATGAAATATACATATACACTTGTGTGTGCACACATTTTCTCTGATATGTGTTCTTTGACTGCAAAGGAAGTGTTATTTGTAATCCTAGTATTGGAAGCACATAGCATAGTACTTTTCATACGGACACTCAATACATGATGAATTGAAAAATCACTTAACAACACTAAAATGTAGATTAAAACAGAATTACAGTAGCTCAAAAGAAATGTGAGAAGCACAAATTTAGACATTTCCACTCCAGTTGTTCACATGAATTGTTTGTGCCTGACCTGTGGTATAGCCTTCCAAACTTGTATTGGTCTGATCAGCCACAATTAGACATGGTATATCTTGACCCTGACATAGTGGTGTCATTTTGGTTCTTTTCAAGCACAAAGGACAACAATCAGTCAACATTATGTGACACAAGGAATGTGCTGGAACTAGCTCAAATGGAGCCTCCTGAACTAATTTTTAAAATTTTAGTGTGAGCATTTAAACCTAGGAAATCAGCGTGCAATACCAATCCAGGCTTAATTTATTGTTTTGTTGATAGTCTAAACTTATAAAGGTGATGGAAAAATGTTTAAAAGGCAGATTCAATTTAAAGTGTGTTATATAGAGAAATTTTTTTTCAGAGAGCCAATTGTTAAAACATTTACTGTCACACCACTGTGTGATACACAGCAAAGTCTTTTTCTTTATCTCACAGAATAAAGCCCCCAAGGTCTTTGCTGAACTTTTATCTGTCATTAACATCTTAGCTTCTACAATTAAAGTGGTCACCTAGCAGGGTTATGGAAGAATTGAGATACATAATAGGAAAATGAAAAGAGTTAGAAAAGGCACAAGGCGTGAGGCCTGGTTTTCTCATTGTAACTCTACCCCCCCATATCCCTCTGAGGGCCTACTAGTCCCTAAATCTATCTTTAATCTATTTGAGCTGTGTAATTTCTGTGTCCTTTCCCCTAAGTTTGTTGATCAGCTTGCATTTAGAAGTCAAGATATTTTCCAGAGCTTTTCTAGATATCTTTTTGTTCAATAAGGCACCTGGAAACCCAAATGCAAGTCTTATCTTTTTTTTTACATGTTTTTTTTCTCCATTTATTGCCTCCTATTAAGTCTCTTGTTCATGCATATACCCTATAAAAATATTCTTTGTCAATGATTCTACCATTCTTCCCATAAATGAGATCAGACAAAGGCAAGAAAATATTTTGTTATGCTCTCCCTGTCTTTGTTATACTAGAGTTATAGAGTTTTCCTGAATCATTTTGAGAGCTAAGGAGTTAATAAAACATTACATGCAGCAAGAGGAGCTGGAGATGGAAGATACTATTTCCAGTTTCAGCCTCTTCCTGGTCATTTATCTTGGGGCAAGCCAACTGCTTCCATTTCTTTATCTGTTAAATAGAAATAAGATGATTTCCCACCCACTTAACTTCCTCATTGGCAAGCTGGGAACAAAGGGACTTTGAGTTCTCTAAGGGAAAAATGATCTTATTATGCAAAGTACAAATTAAAATGAAATGCAGGGTTACCTGGGGAAGGAATCCTCTTGGAACAAAAATTTCCTTTATTATAAACTACACCAAAAAAGAAATTCATAAATCATGTAAAATAGTATTGGTGTGATATAGTCAAAACCTATTTCTGAAATTCTTCTATTAATGATAATAATAGTAACAAAAATAATTAATAATGATGATAATGTTGTTGTTGAATTATTTCAGTTGTGTCTAACTCTTTTTCACCCCATTTGGGGTTTTCTTGCCAAACATACTGGAGTGAGTTGCCATTTCCTTCTGCAGCTCATTTTACGGATGATGAACGGATATAATCAGGGTTAAGTGACTTCCCCAGGGTCACAGAGCTAGTAAAGGTCTGAGGCTAAATTTGAACTCAGATCCTGCTGACTCCAAGCCTGATGCTCTATCCACTGACCACCCAGCTGCCCTGATAATAATAATAATATTTATATAGTAAATAGTATTTTCATAGTCTTTTAAAGTTTGCAAAGTGCTTTGCAAATCTCTCATTTGATCCCTCCTACAACCCTGAGAGATAGGTGCTATGATTATCTCTATGTTACACAGGGGGAAACTGAGGCAGAAAGAGATTAAGTGACTTGCCCAGGGTCACACAGCTCATAAATGAGGATGGTTTTGTACTCAGGTCTTCCTGACTTCAGGTTCAACCTCTTCCTGCTATGACACCTGGCTACCTATGTTTTATCAACACACAAAAGTGCACATAAATAGGATAGCTCTGGGCAAGCCTGTAATGTCCCTTAAGGGTGCCGTTATCATTTCTGGTCTCTGTTTTCCTTATCTTTCCTTTCAGAAGTTTAGTGAACTTGTAGTCATTAACAACATAAATAGAAGTATGTGTGGAATAATTATACCTGTGTGCACTTGCTCGCCTATTTTGTCTAATGAAACCATCTTAGTGGGGTGGAGAAAAAAAGGGAAAAAAAGAAATTTACATGATACTTTTGTTGTATATTTGAAAGAAACAGCAAGTTGTGCAAAGTAGACTTGCAGTTTTATGTGCAATCATCTTTTTATTGTACTATTACGAAAATGCTTGTTTTATTTCATAAATTAAAAATAAGATAAAATTTAAAAAAAATAAGGGATATTAACTTACTCACTTATAGTTGCTGATTTGAGCTTCAGCAAGCTAAGGGAATTTCAGGAAACAATAACCTAATAGGAGGTGGGAATGGGGGAGATATGGAAGGTGGGAAGATCAGGCATCAAACCAAGCCTGAAAATTAACCTGTTTTCTTTCTTTTTTTTTTTTATTGTCACTAGTTCAGGGGAAAAAATAAAAAAAGATAGTCCTTGGTTTCTCCGCCATAGGTGGCCTTGTTTTCCTAGGTGGAACAATCTGAGAAATGACTTAGAAGATGCTGCCAAAAACTTAATTCCAAGAGCCACTCAGGCTCTGAAGAGCACACGTCTTTTCATCACCACACTTCTTACAGGACTTGGGAGCTTTCCCTTAAACTTTGCAACTCCCAACTACAGAGTAAACCTGCTAAAATAAACTATGTTCTCTCCCCTATTTGAACACATTCTGAAATGTATATTTTGTGTTTCCTGGAAATTTTTATTACTTAATTTTTTAACACTTAAATTTATTACTTATTTATAATAATTTTTTCTTTTAAAATTTTACATTCCAAATTCTCTCCGTCTCGCCCACTCCCTCCCGACCTTCTCCCACACTAACTGAAAAGGCAAGCAATGTAATATCAATCATACATGTGAAATTGTGCAAAACATATTCACATATTAGCCATTTTTCAAAATAAGCAAGAAAAACAAAGTGAGAATATTAAACTTGTACTCAGAGTTCATCAATTCTCTCTCTCTGGAGGTAGATAGCATTTTTTCATCATGAGTCCTTTCAGAATTGTCTTGGATCATTGAATTGATTAGAGTGGCCAATTCTTTTATGGTGGATTATCATTACATTTGATCCTCATAGTAACATTAATGTTACCATGCACAATGATCTCCTGGTTCTCACTTCACTTTGCATGTTCATAGAGTTCTTGCCATGTTTTTCTGAAACCACCCCCTTCTGAAACTACTTCTCCCTCCCCTTTGGCTCCTGGAATGTTTGTCACCTGTTAGCAATTGAAATGGGCCCTGAAGGCCACTCACACTTCCTAGAAAGCTCCTTTCTGATTCTTCTCCTACCAGCTTTCTGCCTTACACTACCCGCTTTGAGTACAGACCCCATTGTGCCCTGACTCCCTCCCATTTTTCCTTATTCTTCTCTATTGAAGAACCCACTTGCCCCTCTTTCAGTTGGCTGCATTTAATCCATCTCCAGCCCCTTCCTCTGCCATTGCAGCCTCATTCAGTTCTCAAGCTCCTTATTTTTAATAAAGCCAAACGTGAACCTCCCCCCAAAAGTTTTTATAGGACAATAGTACTCCATTATAATCATATGCCACAACTTGTTCAGCCATTCTGGAATTGATGAACATTCTCATAACTTCTAATTCTTTGCTACAACAAAAAGACCTGCTATGAATATTTTTTATACATATGGGTCCTTTTCCTTTTTCTTTGATCTCTTGGGGATATAAATTTAGTAGCTGTATTGCTGGGTTAAAGTTGTATGCACAGTTTTGTAGCCCTTTGGCATAGTTCCAAATTGTTCCCCAAAATAGTTGGACCAATTCACTACTTCATGAACAGTTCATTAGCATACCTATTTTTCCCTCAGCCCCTAAAGCATTCGGTATTTCTGATAGGTGTTAGAACGTTTTTATAGATTTTTTTTACATTTTATAGATATATATATTTTTATAAACTATAGATATCTTTGGGGTTGTTTTTCTTCTGAGAACTACCTGCTCATAACCTTTGACTATTCATTAATTGAGGAATGGGTATTATTTTTATAAATTTGGTTCAGCTCTATAGCCAGTATATTGAAAAATAAAATCTTTATCAGAGAAACTTGCTATAAAAATTTTTTGATATCCATTGTCTGTGGTACTTTTTAGCTTAACATAATTTCCCTGATTATCTCTTTTAATTATGTCTATTTTTTATTTTTGCTTTGTCTGAAATCATAATTGTTACTCCTGGCTTTTTTACTTCAGCTAAAGCTTCAGATTCTGTCCAGCCTTTTATTTTAACTCTATGTGTGTCTTTCTGTTTCAAGTGTGTCTCTTGTAAAGAACATATTGTTGGATTCTGGTTTCTAATCCATTCACACAGGTTGTAATCTTACTTCCTTTGCCTTCCAGAATATATTCTAAACCCTTCATTCCTTTAGTGTGATAGATACTAAATCTTGTGTTATTCTTACTATGGCTTCATGGTATTTAAATGGTTTCCTTCTGACTGCTCAAAGTATTTTCTCTTTAACTTGGGAACTCTGGAATTTGCCTGTAATATTTCTGAGAGTTTTCTTTTTGGGATCTGTTTCAGGAGGTGATCAGTGGAGTCTTTCAATTTCTATCTTACCTTCTGGATCTAAGACACCAGGGCAGTATTCCTTGACAGTTTCTTGAAATATAATATCTAAGCTTTTTCTTTGATCATGGCTTTTAAGTACTCTTGATAATTCTTAAATTATCTCTCCTCAATTTATTTTCCAGGTCAAATGTTTTTCCAATGAGATATATCATATTTTATTTAATTTTTAACATTCTTTGGACTTTGTTTTATTTTTTCCTGATGTCTCATGAAATTATTGACTTTTACTTGCCCGATTTTAATTTTTAAGAAATTATTTTCATCAGTGAGATTTGTACCTCTTTTTCCATTTTGACAATTCTGCTTTTTAAGGAGTTATTTTCTTCAGAATTTGTGAACCTCTTTTTCCATGTAGCCATTTCTGCTTTTTTAAGGAGTTCTCTTCTTTGGATTTTTGTGCTTATTTTACCATTTGGCTAATTTTATTTTGTAAGGCATTATTTTCTTCAGGTATTTTTTTAATCTTTTTTACCAGGCTGTTAATTCTTTTCATGATTTTATTGCATCACTCTAATCTCTTTTCTGAACTTTTCCTCTATTACTCTTAGCTCTTTCTTTAACTCTTCTAGAATTCTTGTTGGATTTGGATTTAATTAGAATTTTTTCTTTGAGCTTTTTTTTCTTTGGTAGCTTTTTTCACATTATTGTCTTCTTCTGAGTTTATGGCTTTGTCTTCCCTGCCACTGTAGCAGCTTTTTATGGTCAAATTATTTTTGTTGTTGTTTTCTAATTTTTTCCAGACTATTTCTTGACTTTTAACTTTAGTTAAAGTTAGTTACTACTCACTTGGGAATATAGGGAGAGGCAGGGCCACTGTCCCAAGTTTTAGATTTTTTTTTCATGCTACAGTTTTCAGAGCTAGTCCTGGGGGTCTGCAAGTTTTTGGTGCTTCCAAGGTAGTGTAATCCTGGGATGAATATGGTCACTGCTCTCCTAGTCTGCACTTTGGTCTTTACCCAGGAAGGATCCCTAGTCTCTTGCAGCCATAAGCACTAGCATTCCTGTTTGCCTTGCACCTGAACCAAGCCCCCTCTTCCCTTGTGTTTGACCACCAGCACTTTTCTCAGCCCTGGAAATATAACTCAGAACTGCATATGGCAACATATGCATATGGCAATCAATGCCACCTGTACCCACAAAGAGTTGCCTGTAATCTCTTTCTGACCAGTGGTCTGATCCCCTTACTTTCTCTGGGCTGAGAGTTCCCAGAGCTGCTATTGCTGCTACAGCCAGCCACTATTGACATTTCTATACATGTGGGCTCCAGACAGACCTCCACCTCAGTATCATAGACTTCTGCTGTTCATCACTTAAGTTTCTCAGGCTAGAAAAATGTCGCACCATAACCTTTTGTTGGCTCTAGCACCCCAAGATTGATTTGAAGCATCATTTTAAAGGCATTTGGACAAAAATGTTGGGAGAGTTCAGCTGGGTGCCTGTCCCTAATCCACCATCATGGACCTGGAAATTATTCTTTTTATTTTTAGCTTCACAGAATGTCTTATCTACAAGGGACTTTAGAAACTATTTCCCCTTATTTTATAAATGAGAAAACTGAAGCCCAAAGAAGTAAAAAAATTGGTCCAGTATCACATCGTTAAGTAGTGACAGAGACAGAGTTATAATTTAGGTCGTCAGATCGCTAGCCCAAAGTTCTTTTTACTGTGCCACACTACTTTTTTTTTGTATTATAACTCAATTTGTATGACATACAAAGTCATAAAACACTATACCTTTATTTACCTCAAATAGAAAGTTTCTGACGAAATGTCTCATTGGAATGCTTTCTCTTCATTAACTTATTCATTAAAATGATTAACAAACCTGTGGTGAAGATCTGTCTCAATCTGCTCATAAGACACTGCTCAATTTATCTATTTTTTAAGGTTAGGTTATTTTTACCAAAAAGGATTCATCACAGTATTTTTTTTTTGAGTATTGTTTTTTTTCTGCTTTCACTTAGAGGTTTTTAACTTTTGACATTTAATAGTATTTTATTTTTTTTCCAAATACATGCAAAGATAATTTTCAACATGCACTTTTATAAGATTTTGAGTTCTAATTTTTTTCTCCCTCCCTCCCTCCGTCCCCAAGATGGCTTGCAATCTGATGTAGGCTATCCACATACAATCCTATTAGATATATTTCCATATTAGTTATGTTGTACAGGAAGAATCAGAACAAAAGAGAAAAACCATGAGAAAGAAAAAAATAAGGAAATAGGATGCTCCAATCTGCATTCAGACTCTATACTTCTGTCTCTGGATGTGAATGGCATTTTTCATCATGAGTCTTTTGAAATTCAGAAAAGCTATATCTATCAAAATTAGTTATTGCACAGTGTTGCTGTTACTGGATCCAGTGTTCTCTTGGTTCTGCTTACTTCACTCAGCATCAGTTCATGTTAGCCTTTCCAGGTTTTTGTGAAATCTGCCTGCACATCATATCTTTTTTTTTTCTGCTCATCATTTCTTATAGAGGAATAATATTCCATTACATTCATGTACCACATCTTGTTCAGTCATTCTCCAAAAGATAGGCATCCCTTCAATTTCCAATTCTTTGCCACCACAAAAAGAACTACTATAAATATTTTTGTACATGTGGGTCCTTTCTCTTTTTTCGTGAGCTCTTTGAAATACAGACCTAGTGGTGGTATTGCTAGATGAAAGGGTGTGCAGTTTTATAGCCCTTTGAGCATAGTTCCAAATTGCTTTCCAGAACGGTTGGATCAGTTATTGATTCTACCAACAATGCATTAGTGTTCTAATTTTCCCACATCTTTTCCAACATTTATCATTTTCCTTTTCTGTCATTTTAGTCAATTGGATAGGTGCGAGATGGTACCTCAGAGTTGTTTTAATTTACGTGTCTCCAATCAGTAGTGACTTAGAGCATTTTAATATGATTGTAGATAGCTTTAATTTCTTCATCTGAGAACTGCCTGTTCATATCTTTTGACTATTTATCAATTGGGGAATGACTTGCATTCTTACAAATTTGACTCAGTTCTCTATATATTTTAGAAATGAGGGCTTTATCAAAGACACTGGCTGTAAAAATTGTTTCCCAGCTTTCTGCTTCCCTTCTAATCTTGGTTGCATTGGCTTTGTGCAAAATCTTTTTAATTTAAAGTAATCAAAATTACCCATTTTGCATTTTGTAATGTTCTCTATCTATTGTTTGGTCATAAATTCTTCCCTTTTCCAAAGTATTCCTTGCTCTCCTTATTTGCTTATGGTATCACCCTTCATGATTTAGAAATTTATGATTTAGAAATTATGCACCCATTTTGACCTTATCTTGGTGTATGGTATGAGGTGTTGGCCTATGCCTAGTTTCTGCCATACTATTTTCGAGTTTTCCCAGCAGTTTTTGTCAAATAGTGAGTTTTTATCACAGAAGCTGGATTTATCAAACAGTAAATTACTATAGTTATTGACTAATGTGTCTTGTATACCTAACCTATTCTACTGATCTACCAATTTATTTCTTAGCCAGTACCAAATAGTTTTGATGGTTGCTGCTTTATAATACAGTTTTAGATCCATTATGGCTAGGCCCCCTTTCCTAACATTTCTTTTCTTTAATTCTCTTGAATTGGGAATTTGACTTTTTGTTCTTCCAGATAAATTTTGCTATTATTTTTTATAGCGCTACAAAATAATTTTGGTAGTTTGATTGGTATGGCACTGAATAAGCAAATTAATTTAGGTAGAATTGTCATTTTTATTATGTTACCTCAGCATACCCATGAGCAACTGATGTTTTCCCAATTATTTAGATCTGACTTTATTTGTGTGAAAAGAGTTTTGTAACTGTGTTCATACGGCTCCTGAGTTTGTAAGTGTTGAATATTTTTGAAGTATTCAGTATTTTTGAATATTTGAGTATTGAATTGATACATTTAACACACAATTTGATTTACAAAACTTTAATTTTTTTCAAAACTCGTCAGAAAACCATTCATTGCAATGTGGAAGGAACATACAGGCACTGTCTGAAGTTCTAAAGTTGTATATGTGTTTATAACCAACTTCCCACTTTAACAGAGCAAAGCCCTGCCATCAATTTCAAGTTGGCCTAATCACTATACTTTGGCTTCTTTTGAATTCTCTGTCTTAGGCTACCTTGACTCATTCCTCAAAAAACTAGCCATCCAAAGCTCCTCTCCTTGGCTTTGGCACAGGCCTTTCCCAGGCCTTTTTATTTTCCCTACTTCCCGAACATAAAGAACATGACCACAGCTATTCTTTCATTTATGCAATCATCCTCCAGTCAATAGGGACACACCAGTTATTTGCTGCAATCAAAAGTACGCCCATAATTATTCTTTCTACAACCTGCCTAAGGTATAAGAGTAACTAAGAAGTTTCTAGAGCAAGGAGTATGAACATTTTGGTCATTTTTTCCGTATAATTATTTTCTAAATTGTTTAGATGAATTCACGACTCCACCAAGAGTGCATGAGCATGCCTATCTTAGTATATTAGTGGTGCACTTCCAACATTTACTGTTTCCATCTTACGTCATCTTTGCTGGTTTGGTATGATGAAAAGAATCAGCTCAAACAAACGTGGTCAGTCAGCGAATAAAAATTTGTTAACCACCTACTACGTGCCAGACATTTTCCTAAGTGCTTAGAGCACAATAGTAGTAAAATAGATGTGTAGGAAATGTGTGGCAAAGCAACAGACAAATCTGAATACTGTGGATACTCTTCAGAGAGTCCTCATATAGTTCCTCTTGAGTATTGTATCTCAGCTGAACCTCAGCTGAGTTCCTAGAGTCTGTTCCTCCCTACCAGTTGACTCTTTTTTCTTTTTAAATGAAGTTTTTCTGATGTCTTTTCTTTCCTTACATTCCCATATTTCCCCCCAGTTAAGATCCTCCAACCCATCCCAGAGACCCAACCAATATTAAAAATATTTTAAGACAAAAGAAGAAACATTAACAATAAGCATATTGTAAAAAGTCTAAAAATATGTGCAATGTATGTGTGGACTTCTAACCTTTGCAGGGGGTATGGTTGAGGTATCTTTTTATATGTCTTCTTTGGAGCTCTACTTGAACTTTGAAATTTTGTAATATTTTCCTGTGATTTGTGTGTGTGCATGTATGTATGTATACACATGCATGTGCTGGTTCTTTATATTAATATTGTTGTAGTCATTATGTATATTGTCTTCTTGGTTCTGCTTACTTCACTCTGCATCATTTTATGTAGATCTTTCCATGCCTCTCTGTGTGCATCATATTCATAATTTCTTACAACACAGTAATATCTTATTACATTCAAGCACCACAATGTATTTGGCCATTGCCTCAGCAGATGGGCATACATTTTGTTCCCAATTCTTGACTGTCACAAAAAGTCATGCTATAAACTTTTTGGTGTATATAAAGTTTTTCTTCTTATCAGTGGCCTTCTTAGGGTATATCTAGTAGTGAAATCCCTGAGCCAAAAGATATGTACATTTTAGCAGTTTTATTTGTTTAATTCCAAATCCTTTTCCAAAATAATAATGCTAATTCACAACTTCATGAACAACCTACTACCATGCCTTTCTCCCCACAACCTCTCCAACACTAAACTCCAACACAAAGCTGCCTTTTGTCATTATTTCTAATGTGTAGGGGTGAAACTTCAGGTTGTTTTGATTTTCATTTTTTTTTAAATTAATGATATAGAACATTCTTTCAAATGATTATTAATAGCTCACAATTCTTTTGAGAACTTTTAGTTTATATTTACTGACTATACATACACACACATATGTGTGTATGAGAATGGCTTTTCCATATATATATATATATATATATATATATACATACACACACTTGTGTGTACATAAGTGTAATATATAACATATACGTACAGCATATATATGTGTGCATATAGTATGTACAAATGATATGTGTATGTATATGTGTGTATGTGTGCGTGTATATACTTGATATATCCTAGTTACTAGTCCCTTATTAGAAATTTTTGATATGATGATTTTTTTTCCTATTTGACTGCTTACTTCTTATCCTAGGTATGTTAATTTTGAATGTGAAGAACTTTTTAATTTCATATAATCAAAATTATCAATTTTATCTTTTGAAATTGCCCCATCCTTTGTTTGATCAAGCACAAAATCTCTTACTCGTAGCTATGAAAAGTATATGATCCCCTTCTCTTCCTTCTTAAAATATTGTTACCATTAATGTTAATGTTACCAAAACCATTTAGAATATATTGTGGAATACGTGTTAAGTGTTAGTCTAAGTTTAATTTCTGCCAGACTACTTTCTTGTTTCCCAGCACTTTGTCAAGTAAGGAGTTCTTTACTTAAAGCATCTGTGTTTTCTGGTTTATTGAACAATGAAATATTAAGTTCTAATTGCCTCTTGTCTATTCCGTTGATCTCTCTCTCTATTATTAAACAACACCATGCAGTTTTGATGATTGTTGCTCTGTAATATTGCTTGAGGTGTGTAAGTGTTATTCTATTCTCCCTTTTTCCTTATCTCTTTTCATTATTTCCCTTGACATTCTATATCTCTTTTTTCCAAATTAATTTTGTTATTGATTTATAAAATTCTGTAAAGAATCACTTTGACCATTTGATTAGTGGAACATTAAAATTGTAATTTCCCTTTGGTAGCATTGTCATTTTTAAGATATTAAAGTGACCTAGCCGTGAATGCTGAATATTCATCAACCTTTTTAAGTTGTTCTTTATTTCTTTGTGAAATTCTTTGTAACTACATCTAGTCAATTATGTTATACTTTGGTAAATTGATTCCCAGATTCATTTGTTGTAATCAGGAATGGAATTCCTCTTTCTATTATTGCCTCTTAAATTTTGTTATTATATAAGACTGCTTGTGATTTTCTGAGAGCTTATTTCGTAGCCTACAACTTTGCTGAAGACATTAATTATACCAGTTCATAACTTTGCTGATTTCCTATGATTTTCTAAATAAATCATCATATAATCAGCAAATATAGATAGATATATCTCCTATGTATCTATCTTTATACCTCCAAATTCTTTCTCTTTTCTTATTGCTATTGCCCCTCTCCCAGAATTATTACTTATCAGAGTGAATTGAGTGGGTATCCTTACTTTACTCTTGTATTAATTGAGAAAGTGTCCAGTATAAACTCATTGAATATGATGCTTGATAATTTTTATGATAGCAAAAGGTACTTTACCTCGACTCTGTAGAGTTTTTAGCATACGTAAGTGTTGTGCTTTTTCAAAGGCTTTGAGATAAGGTATTAGATTTTTTTCTATTTAATTTGACTAATTATGTTGATTATTTTCCTGATATTGAATCATCCTTGAATCCATTATGTAGTTGAAACTTTGTCAGGATGAATACTTTCTTGGATGAATTATTGTAATCTAACTAAATTTTATTTAAAGATTTTGAATCAATATTAAATAATGATATTGGCCCGTAATTCTCTTTATCTGTTTTAGCCTTCTCTTTTGGTATAGGCATTGACAATATTTGCCTAATACAAGGAATCTAGCAGGGTGACTTCTTTGCCAGTTTTTGAAATGATTTGTGTAATATTGATACTAATTGTTATTGAAAATTTTTGACAGAATTCTCCTGAGAATACATGAAGATCAAGAGTTTCATACCCTCTCATAACAGCTGGCAATTTCTTTACAGCTAGTTCTATTTCTTCTGATATGTACTGATTTAAGATTTCTATTAGGTATTCTGTTAATTTGGGTATTTCATTTTGAAAAAATAACTATTTCTTTTGTGTTCTCAATTTTAGTACCAGAGTAGCTTCTAACATTTGGTTTTATTTCTTCTGAATTTGTTTTGATTTCACTTTACTATTTTGTTGATATTGCTAATCTCTTCTTTTGCTAATCTCATTTAAAAATCAGATTGGTCAAAGATTTATTAATTTTATTAGTCTTTAAAGAACCAGATTTTAGATTTGTTTATAATTTCTATAGTTTTTGTTTCCATTTTCTGTCTTTCTCCTATATTTTTTCATGTCTCTTCTGTGTTTATTTTAGGTTTACTTGTTGGCTGTATTTTTAAACATGTTTAGTTAGTTAATATGCCCCTATTCTATTTTATGAATGTATTTTATAGATATAATTGTTTCATAGAAAATGGCCTTAGTTGAATCCTGAAAGTTTGGTTTTATCAGTTTCTTTTGCCTTTAAAATAATATTTTTCCTATGATTTGTTCTTTGGCCTACTCTGTTTAAGATAGCATTATTATGCATTTGGGTCTCTAAATTTTGCTTGGGCTCATTGAATTGAATAATATTTTTATGGGGTTATGGTCAGCATATGATACATTTACTATTTCTGCTTTTTTACATTTATTTCCAATATCTCTATGCCTTAATATGTGGTTAATTTTTATTCCAGATGGTGCTGGGAGATACACCTGTTCTTTAGCAGTTCCATTTAGAAATGCTATATGTCTTTTAGTTCTAGATTCCTCAGTTCTATATTGTCCCATTTTATCTTTCTGCTAGATCTATCCCAAACTAAGAGAGGGATGTTGAAATCTCTTGTCACTAATGTGTTGCTATTTATGGCTTCTTGTAGCTCTATTAATGCTTCCTTTATAAATTAAGATGCTAAGGCACTTGGAACATGTAAATTTAATATTGATATTGTTTTGCTGCTGCTGGCTTCTTTTAAAAAATCCAATGTCCTTGTTTTTCCCTTTTTTATGTTTTAAATATTTGGTTTTGCTTTGTCTGATAACATTATTTCAACTCATGTTCTGTCACTTGATACATAGCAATTTTCCTACCCCCTCATTTTTCTAAAATGGGTTTCTTATAAGCAATAGATTGGAGGTTTTGTTTTCTTATCCAATTTGTCAGTCTTTTTCATTTTATTGGATTGCTTAATCCATTCAAATTTTTGGTCATAAGAGTTAGTTTTATATCTTCTTCCATTTCTCTCTGACATTGGAATTTTCTGAAATAGGTTTTTCTTTTCCTCTTCCATTGTAAAGACAGTACTTTGTCCCTTCAGTTATTTTTGCTTAATCTACTTTAGGCTAACCCCACTTTCCAAAAGCTATTTTCCTCTCACCTGCAAGCCCTGTTCCCATCTGTCACCCATTTCCCTAGTTTTGCAGTTTGGTTTAACTTATTAATTTATTTTTTCTTTCTCTGTTTTTCCAGTTATCCAATTTTTTTCCTCTTTTCCCTCACTTAATTAGTCGTTAAATCCATCCTTCTCTTTTCTATCATTTATTTTATTAGTTTGTTTAATTGTTTATGCTTTGTTCTAATATATGTGCGTGCGATATATGTTTAATATGTATATCTATCTATCCATATTTATATCTACATATATATGCACACACACACACACACACACACACACACACACAATATATATAATATATATATATATATATATATATTCACATATTTCCATATTTCTCTTAATTATTTCTCTTGCCTTTCTGTGTATTCTAGATTTCTATGATGTGATTCATGGCCCTTGTGTTTATTTATTCCTTCTTTAGTCTCTGTATACTTCTCATGGAAATAAAGCTTCTAAGGTACCTATTTTGATTTCTCCTAAACAATGTCTATGTTATTTCCTTCTAGATCCTTTCTCCTGACCCATTTTTAAAATTATGGCTCACTCTTAGATTTACATATTCTAGCAGGAGATAGACTAGAAATATTGCCTTGTGGCAAGAACTTTCCTATGTCCCTGATACAGCAATTGGGTATTACTTTTTGCCCTCCTATGATTTTTTTTTCACATTTACCATGAAATTTCCTCTCTGGGGCCATGCCCTCCTGTAAGTGTCAATTGCCACCAGGAGCTATGATTCACCTCTTCCTGAGGTAGGATGAGTGGTCTCTCTAATAAACTATAGATTTTGCCCATTGTAAGGTCCCCATCTTCATTTATAGATTTTCTTTTTTCCCCTTCTTGTAGTCACGAGGAGGGGAAGCAAAGGACAAACAATAATCTTTCTTCCCCATGAGAGCTCTTCATTGTGACTTCTTCCCACTACTGAAAAAAGATTTCCTCTTTCCTTCCCCCATTTCAATCCTTCACTCTTCCTCCTTACTTCTTCTCTTTTAAACGCTTTTCTTCTTGAAATAGTGTTTTCCCATCATTGTTAACCTTTGACTTGATTAGGGTAGAATACATGTTTCCCACTATCTTATTTCTCCCCTCTTTCCTTTTATATAGTATTCTACAATTTAAGTATCAGCCCACAAACATATACACACCTGCATACAACGTTCATTCACCTATACATGGAGTGAATGTATTTAGCAATTTAGCTAAATATATTTTAACTAAATAGCTATTTATCTGTGCATCTTCATCATCTTTTCTTCAATTTCTGATTTCACCAGTGTCTCCTTATGTACTTTTAGAAAGAAATATCTTAATGGTCTCTCTGTTGCTATTTTGTTCTTGTTGTCCTTGGATGCTGTATTTGTTACATTTCTTATATTTCTGTTGTCTGAGGTTTTTTTTATTTAATCTGATTTTTCCTTTTTTTACATTAATTCATATTTATGGAATAAAACAACTATTTCTATAAGATAGTACAATAGAAAAGATGGATGAATATCAAAGTGGAATCTACTAAGCATAACTTTCTATTTCTTTCAAGCATACAACAAAATTATCATGTAGATTTCTTTTTTCCCCCCAATTTTTCTATCCTCCCTCCACCCCACCCTAAAAATGGCTACCATTAGACACAAATATATACTTTTCTGTTCTTTCTCTGGATGCAGATATCATCTTTCTTCATATGTCCCTTTAAAGTTAATTGGGGTATTTATAATAGTCAAAATAACTTATTTATTTAAAGTTGTTGCTATTTCTATATACAATGTTTTCATGGTTCTGCTCATTTTGCTCTTCATTATTTTGCATGTCTTTCTATGTTTTTTCTAATCATTGAGCTCACATTTCTTATAGCACAATAGACTTCCATCACAATCATATATCACAACTTGTTCAGCTTTTCCATAATTGATGGGCAACCCTGCAATTTCCAGTTCTTTGCCACCACAAAAAGAGCCACTATAAACATTTTAGAACATATAGATTCTTTTCATTTCCTTCTAATAATCTTTGGAAATAGACTTAGTAGTGGCATTGCTGGGTCAGTAGTTTAATAACTCTTTGGGTATAATTCCAGATTGCTCTCCAAAATTTTTGGCTCAGTTTATAATTCCACTGACAATGAATTAGTGTCCCAATTTTTCTACATCTCCTCCAACATTTGTCACTTTCCCTTTCAATCATTGTAGCCAATCTGGTAGGTATAAACTGATATCTCAAGGTTGATTTAATTTTTATTTCTCTAACCAATAATGATTTTGGGATTTTTTTCACATGACTGTAACTTGTTTTAATTTCTTCATTGTAAAACTGCTTGTTCATAACCTTTGACCATTTATCAATTACAGAATGACTCTTATTCTTATATATTTGACAAATTTCTTTATATAGTTTAGAAATGAGATCTTTATCTGATAAACTGTCTATAATTTTTCCCACTTTCCTACTTTCCTTTTGATCTTGGCTACATTTGTTTTATTTGTACAAAAACTTCAATTTAGTGTAATCAGAATTATCCATTCTACACCTAACTTTGCTCTCTATCTCTTATTGATAAATTCTTTGCTTATCTTTAAGTCTGAAAAGTAATATTTTCCATGTTCTTCTAATTTTCTTATAAAGTGTCTATATCTAAGTCATGTATCCATTTTGACCTTATTTTGGTTGGAGTATTTGAAAAACAATTAATTTGCTCAGATCTGGTTTTGTTTCCAGGAATGACTCAAATGCCTATTATTTCTTCCAGTACCTAATTCTTCAAATATCTCAGTTTTTTCCTACTTGAGATTTTTGTAATTTCAGTCTTTTTCCCCCCTTTTAATCCCTTATTGTTCATTTTCTGACTCCCTCCCCTTTGACAGAAGTTTCCCTAGTGACTAGAATTTAAAGATGTCTCAGCTCCTTTTATTCTGGGCAATTCATGTTTCACAAGGCTCAATCTTCCCAAGTGACTTATGAAAAGATAGAACTGGCCCCATCTGGATATCAGTTCCCATTTCCTTATGTTTAGTGGAATTCCAACACACTACACATGCTAATGTCTTGCACCAATTCCCTTGTTCCTAATTTCTTCAGCTAAATGAAATTCCAGTACAGAGTGCTGCCACAGTTCAGTTCCAGCCAAAGAAAACTTTTGATATTTTGATTTTTCACAGCACTTGTCATTTAGCTTTTTACCTTATTATGGCTCTTAGTGCCTTACAGTATGAAGATAGCTGAAATTGCTTTATCTATCATAATTTGTATTGTGAAGAAGTTCCAGAGGTCATGAGTATCAGAGAAATTATCATCATATCTTGGTCACATTACTTGGAAGTTTACTAGTTGACTCCTGATTGCCAGTTATTTCTCTCAAGTCCATAGCTGGCTCTCTTTTGCCCAGATCCCATTACTCAAATGTTATTATTTTTGTTATTGACTGCATGTATATATATATGTATATATATATCTCCACACATTACACACATCCACATATATGTACATATACATACATACATGTATACACATGTGTATATATACGTGCATGAGTGTGTATGTGTGTTTCTGCATTGTGTGTGTGTGTGTGTGTGTGTGTGTGTATGCATATATCTTTCTCTTGGATATGCCTTACAGAATTATACTTCAAACTCTTGAATCAACAAAATCTCAAACTGCTAAAGGGTATCTCCCTCTGGGGATCGAAAGATATCTGATAGACACATAACACATGAATGTAGTGACTAAACCCTCACCTCCTGAAACACACAAGAAGACTCCATTTTAAAGAGGACATGGGTGGGAATGTATATTTTTCATAAGTCAATGTAATTAACCTCTTTTCATCCATTATGAGAAAGGCATTCATACCTAATAAAGATATCAGTATGCAGAATCAGCCTTACAATTAGTTTAGTTCTCCATTAACATTGATTATAACATTCTAAGCTTTCTATGACAGGGTAGCAAGATCAGTAACCCTACACTTGCATAACTGGTTTAAATCCAGCTTGATCATAACAAATACTGTTCAGCTTCAGTGCAGGACCTTTTAGCTACAATTGTGTTGAAACTATTTTCATCAATACTCAATTCTGTTATTTTTCTATTTCTCTTTCTCTAATTTACCTCTTTCCCTCATTTATGTGTAAGGAATATATTTGCATAATGAAAGTATCCGATATAATGCCTTCTTTCTCAATTATTGGCAATAGTTTATATAATATGGATATTAACTGTCCCTTAAATGTTTGATAAAATTTCCCTGAAAATCTGTCAGGGCCATTATTTTAAATCTTCTTCTGCTTTGGTAATTCTTATATTGCTTGTTCAGTTATTTTATTTTCAGGTTATTTGAACTTCATGTATCATTTCATTAATTTAGCATTGTATATTTTTGGAAGATAATAGTCCATTTCCTTTGAATTCTTAGTTTTACTAAATTACTTATATTAAATTCTGCTTAATTTTATTTGTTGCTGTAAAACCATCTCGTTCATCATTATTTTAGTAACAATTTTTTTCTTTTTTATTAGGTTAGGTACAGATGTATTGATTTTGTTAATTTTTTTAAAGAAAACTAGCCTTTGACTTCAATGATCTTTTTTTATTTTGTCTATGTTATTTCTATATTCCATATATGTTAAAATAATATTTATTTTTATTATATTATATTATATTAATTTTATTTATTTATACTCTAATTTCAAGCTTTCTGTTTTTTTAAAATTTGTTTATTTTCTAGCTTATTTTTAATTGCACATTCAATTAATTGATCCTTTTATTTCTTACTAATTGTGCAGAAATTACTAAAATGTATTTTTTAGGTTCAGCTTCACAAGAGATGTTATTTTAAGTCCTTACTTGAACAAATTTACTTCATGGAATAACCTATTCTATGTCTTCTCTTTTTTTCCCTGATGGTTATAGAGTTATGCTTCTTTTTTTTTCCAAATTGACATCCATTAAAAGTTGAAAATGTTAACTCAACCTGTTTGTTTAAGTTAATATCTGGTATTGAAATTCTAAAATTTAACTATTACATGCCTTGGAATTTGAAGAGTTGGGCTTTTCTATTTTTTATATCAAAATGTTTTCATAAGGTTTTTTTCCCCTTATTTATAGTTTTCATTTAAAAATACTATATTCTTCTGGGAGACATATGATCCTTAAATTATCTTAAAGGTTAGTGGTTTTGCTTGTTATAGAATTCATGGTTCTTAAAAAATTCTTATCTTTGGACTCTCTTCTGCCACATTTTCTTCCTCTTCAGTGTTTCTGAGTTCCAAAACATTCCCTTGTATATTATTTACTGATTTGGATATGTTCTTCATTTTAAATGCTAATTTGTATACTTTTTTCATTAATTTTTATTGATGACCTTTGACTTTTTGGTCTAATGTCTATTCTAATATCTTAATTTTTTTCTATTTCCAACTAATCTATAGTCTATTACTATTGTTCTACAATCATTTGTGGATTCATAGAATTCTCTTGTAGATTTTTAATTCATTTTTGTTTATAATATAAACTTATGTATATATGAGTATGTATAAATTCATATTCATCAATAATGCCTTAAAGTTATCTTTCTTTTGCTTTATCTCTATAAATCCTGTCTTTGAGGTCAATTACTTTGGTTAGTTCAGAGAACATTTTTTTTTAAATATTGTTGCCTTTTGCTTCTCTTCTGTCAGATTTTCCTTTACTTCAGTATTATTTTCCCAAACTATTAATCCTTCTTTGGGAGAAAGTATAAATTGTGGGTTCATTTTTCTAATATGTAAATTGAGTTTTAATTTCTGCATTGAGGACTATTAATTCTAACATATCCATTCCTAATATCTTCTCTTACATATTCCATTTCTTTTCTGACCCATACTAGAACTTTTTGTTGCTGTTCCATGTTCTCTTGGAATTTCATAGAATTCTGTTTTACTAGGAATAGGTTCACTTCCCTTTGTCTTGTGACATTTATTGAGAGATATCTGTACTCTCTTTGAGGATTTATTATTAATCCTTCTTTCTAGTTTTAGGATCTTCTCTGTTGATTTTTCTGCTTCCACACAGAATTTTCAATTATTTTCCTTCTCCTGAAATCTTCAGTATTTCAGGTTTTTTGCCCCTTAAATTCCCTTGTCACCCCCCCCCTTTTATTTTTACTCTCTTTCTTTGCTGGTTGCTGGCTTGTGGATTAACCACAAAGTTGACTAAGTCTCTCCCCCTGTTGTAGGATTTATAGTGTCACTTCTTGGTCACTACTCTGAGTAACCTCTTGGGTCAGGACTGGCCCCTATCTGAGTTTTAATCTCCTTTACTTTAGGCCTAGTATTTTTGCTGCAATGAGGTACATAGTTTCTGAACTTTTTTGCTTTTATTTTAGTGATTGATTTGTGTTAATTATATACTCTAAAGAAATGATAATAATCTCTTTCCATATCTGTTCTTTTATTCAGTATGAATAAATAGGTCTTCTTGAATTCCCTCAATTTCACACCTTATCTTGTCATTTTTATTATATCTTCTAATTTGTTATTGCTTTTTGTTTGCTCAAGGAAGCTGATGACATAAGTGCATTCAGAAATAGCTTCCACAATGATAACCAAATGAGCTAATTATTGTAATGGTATGTTACACTAACCATTTCCTGTCTATTAGAATATCATAGGACCATGGTTCTTGAACTATAAAGGGCCTCACAGAACACATAGTCTAATATCCACATTTTGTAGATGAGAAAACAAATACCTAGCAGTACTACGTGACTTATTCAAGGTCACATAAATAGTAAGCTTCATGATCAGTTTTTATGATGTTATATAGTGACAATATCAGGCTGACAGATTCAACCATAGCCTCTGACCCATTCTGATTGTGTGAACCAGAGCAAGTCACTTAACCTCTCAGTGCTCCAGGCAAATAAAGACTGTGAATTCAAGAGAAGGTGTCAACCTGCTTTGGTAGAAGGATTTTCCTCAAGTAAGAAATTCCCTATATCAATGATATCACAAGTCAATTCTTTATCCTTGGTTTAGTACTAAATATATTATTAATCATCTCCCCACTATCTTCTTGAGGAATATATCATTATTTGGGCACAGGCTTCTGAAAAGCCTTTGACATTTCTTGTTTCTTACTTCTGAACCAAAGAAAAGGTATAAAATAACTGTGATATATCAGTGTATTAAAGAGCTGTGATATAATTGGTGGAGAAATGGAAGCTCACAATCTATCTGTAATTTAGTATATAAATTTTGAAAAGTGACATTAAGTTTAGAGCAGTGAAATGACTTACTCATGGTTAAATTGCTAGTGTCAGTGGCAAGATTTGAACACAGGTCTTTTTGACACCAAAGTCTCCATTCTTCACAACATGCTACCTCTCACTGACTGGGGTATCATAATTAAATTTAGGAATTCCATTCTTTTTACTTATATGGGTACACATACATGTGCATGGATATACATATAATAAACATATATATAGCATATATTCATATAACATGTATTTGTATAATATATACATATATACTCTATAAAATGCATTTGTCAGTATCTCACATAATCAATGGAAATAATGCACATGAATTCCCAGGGAGCTCACATCCTCTATTACAAAGTTTGTATTTTTACCAACTATATTCATACTGGGTTATGTGAACTACTTAACTATCATACTTTTAACGGCAAATCCTGCTTCTATTCAATTTTATTTGCATATTTTCCCCTTGTTGATGTTAAAAAGCACTTTATAAAGTTTCAGCCAGGGACTCATTCTTTAGTTAAATCTTCCAATAAACTGTGGAGTATTTTCCTTAATCACAGTATAATCTACCTTCATCTAGACACTCAGTGAATCCCTAGAGGCCTGGAAAACATATTTCTATTCAGAACAAATAGTGCGTTTTTCAGTTTCCTTTAAAACAATGCTCTTGTCAGAGACTTGATGAGGCAGTATGCTATACCAAAAAAATTACTCGTCTAAATAAATGTTGTTTATTGAGTAGGGTTCAGATAAAGAGGCCTAGTGACTCTGCCACTAACTAGTTATCTGACCTTGAACCAATCACCTCAGTTACCCAATTGTTATATCTTCAAGCTAGTCATAAATGTTGTAAATGGGGGAGACGGACAAGATGATCTCTCAGGCCCTTTATAGCCTTATGATTTTATGCTCGAACATCTGTGAGTGTTAAGATGTTACTCCAAGCAAACTTTATAAATTTAAAAAAAAAAGAAAAGTAAGCCTCTATCTAATTCATGGAATAATAGTGACAATAATAATAGTTTACATGTATATAGCTTTTTATGCTCAAAAAGTGAGCATACATTTCATAAATTATATCATTTAATCCTCAAACGATCCCTCTGAGCTAGAGAATGCAACTGTTATTTTCCCATTTGACAGATTAGGAAAATGTGTCTTTGAAAGGTTTAGTTACTTATCCAAGGTCATTCAGGGAAAAAATAGTAGGGCTAGAATCAAATTCTCATCTCAATTCACCACTCATTGTATTGCAACATACTGACTCACTGGCAGTGTATATCAGAAGAGGAGAATTAGAGCTCGGTCCATATACCCAAGATGAGTAGCAGTAGCTCTTCAAACACACACACACACACACACACACACACACACACACACACACACACACACACGTGCGTGCGCATATGTATGCATATGTATATGTGTGCATGTATATACGTATATGCATGCACGCATGTATGTACGTATATGCATGCATGTATATGTGTACGTGTGTATATATACATACACATATACATATATATGTATAAGGGAAGAAACATGTATTTAACTCAACTTTGTATTAGTCTACCCTTGACATGCGAGCCATGAGAGCCTCAATGTTGCATGAGGAAGGAAAAGCTTGTAATTGTGTTCTGGGTTTTACTTTCCTGTATCCCTAGTACTGTTGCATATGACTTTGGCTTCAGTACCCCTCTGGGAGGCTATAAGAAGATCTTATGGCCTGTCCATATTCCCTTGGTGTCTTCTGGTCGTGAGGCACTGAATTGTCCCAAAGACAAAATACTAAGTATATCTAAGAGGAGATCTGAATGGTGATGATTTGTCCTGCAGATTCCGCCTAAGAGCCATATGACTGACTTCCCATGATAGATCTCAATTCCCTTCAGTGGGGCATCATTTTTGAATGTTTTTATCCTGGGGAAAAGGTAGATTTTAGATTATTTGTGGATCTCAATTGACACTTAAAGGGTACTTAACAAATGTTTGTAGATTGATTACTATAGATAATTATAAGCCAAGATTAAAAAAAAACCCTTTCAAAGAAACTTATTGAAGACTTTGAAAGAGAGTAAGATTTCTAGCTCGATGGTTGAGTAAGAGATTTTTGTCTGGTCATTGCTTTCCCAATGACCACCTCAAAACAACAAGAAATGTACCAAATAAAATAATGAAAACAAAAAGAGGAAAGGGACATATCTCCCCTCAGAATACATGCTACAGAAAAAAAAGGCAACAGATTGCATTGCATAGCCATCATGCAATGCCAAGCACTGCCAATTCATCATTTTTACTTTATAAAACTCTTCCTGTGCCATGATCATCACACCAAGTCCTCAGTGACTATAGAACAACAGTTTGTCTATGTGTTAAAACCATTTTGAGTCAGTTTTTATATTGATTTGACTAGACCTCATTCCCTGTATCTAAATTCATGCATCCTACACTGGAGATATATGGAGGGGGTAGCTCGAAATTTGGAAGAGGCCCAGCAGTAACATCCAGATAACAAGGCTATCTCAAGTGGTATAAAATGGGATTCTGGGAGGCAGAATGAAAGAGACGTAGAATATAAAGGCAGACCACATTCAGTATCCTAAATTAGCTTTTCAAAAGACTTTAAATAAATTAAAGAAAGGGGGAAAAATCTTCTGAATAGAGAGCTGAGTGAGGAGTCATGGATAAGCCAAATCATAATCCATTATAAAATATCAAGCAATTAAATAATGAGAGCAAAGCTGCAATTGCAAGGAAATACAGAATTTATTACTGAAAGTGTGCCATATCATACATAAATGAACAAAGAGATCAATAAGGAAGAAGAAAAAATGAGGAGAAAGAGAGGGAGAAAGAGAGAGAGAGAGAGAGAGAGAGAGAGAGAGAGAGAGAGAGAGAGAGAGAGAGAGAGAGAGAGAGAGAGAGAGAGGGAGAGAGAGGGAGAGAGAGAGAAAAAAATATATGTCATTAAAGGAAAGAAAATCCAAAATCCATAAGGAAAAGGAACCCCCAGAAATGACATTGAAACTTCCAAGGATCTACAGAATAATAAAGAACAAAAGAGAAGAAAAGAAAATTCAGAGATAAAAATTAAAGCTTCTGAGAAGAAATCAATAAGACAATCAAGAGAGTAGAGAACCGGGGCAGTAGGGATGAGGGGAGAGAATGAAAAATCCTCCAAGGCAATAATTTATTTTTTAAAAGAACCATAGGTTTAGAACTCAAAAATATAAATGTGAAAAATCAAATAATTAAACAAAATCAAAATATAAGACTATAAAACCACATGAGATTTCTAAAAGCTAAGAAAATTGGACTTCAATGTGAAATATGAAGACAATGATAATTTTAAAATGATAGTTATTTCAGAAAAATATGAAATAAAAATTCTGGGATGTCAGAATTTAGAAAGCATTTTTAATTGCCAAGAAATACTGTAAACAGGGGCAGATAGGTGGCACAGTGAATAGAGCTCTGGCCTTGGATCCAGGAGGACCTGAGTTGAAATCCAGCCTCAGACACTTAACATGTACAAGCTGTGTGACCCTGGGCAAGTCACTTAACCCTGATCACCTCATTAAAAAACAAAAAAAATATTGTAAACAGAAGACAAAGTAGATTCTGTATGACACAGACAGAGGCAAGCCCCAATTTTAATTCACTAAGAAACATGACAGTAAAACACTGAGTTTCAACAGCAAATGACAAGTGTTACAGGCATCCAGGAGAAAAACTTTTACATATGAAGGAAGATCAATCCAAATCACATGTGAATATTCCACAATTCTGAGAACTGAAAAGATTAGAAAATGATATGCCAAAAATCAATTTAATTCCAAAGAATGAAATTTTAGCTAATAGGAGTACTTTAAATCATCACCTCAAATTGTATCAGAAAAAATAAGTACAATTTATATGAAAACTCATCCAAAAAGAAACACAGGAAAATACATTAGTTAACAAAAAAAAGTTATAAGCAATGAAATCAATTCTTTTATGATTTGGGCACAAGACAAGAATATTGTTTTGTTGTAGTTTTTAAAGCCATCACATTCTTGGCTCATTTTTGAAGCAATAAAGAAAGATTGTCTATGAACGACCAAACTTCAAAGGGTTATGAAAAGAATTAGAAGGAAAGAAGAGGATAGAATTAAATTATCATTCTATGGGCTATAATCCAGGTTATTCATTAGCATATAATTATTGTTGAGAGAAGGAAAACACAGAGGAATGTCTTGAGGGTAAGGAAAAAAGAAAGGAGGATCCAGGGCTCACTAAGGCAAATGTTTCTCTGAATTGGATTTTTAAAGGGAGGGGACTGGGAAGGGATGCTGCTGTGTAATTTTATATTTTGGACTGTATGTGGAGTTTTTGATGAACAGCATAAGATCATTGGGACAATGGGTCTACCCTGGCAAATAAATGAGATTCAGATCCTTTCTGCTGAGTCAGATGTCTCTGAGGAGATGTTCTTCTCCCATTATATTTCCTCTGAACTTTGAGGGAACACTTTTGTGATCATAAAATGGGTTCTAATCAAGGGAAGTGAGAGTGTCAGCAGGTAGCCTTCCTCTGCCAGGAACTATGCTTCTTGTTACCCAAGCATAGAAAGTGCCCGGATGCAGAACTCCTTTGTAACCTCACACTGCTTGGTTTATGAATTCACATTTCTGTTAATAAGACTTCTCAAAAGATCTTTCAAAAAATCAGAGTAAAATGGTAATGAGGAAGAGATGTATAATTGTGATAATAGATTAGTTAGGTAGAAGAGGAAGACATTCTTTTTTCCCAGAAGCCATACTTTATGCAAGGGACAGAGAAAATAAAGAAGTTCTAAGTGTACAATGGGTAATTACGTGCTAGCATTTACTAGAAGGGGAAAGGAATGAAGAAGGTGATGAATTAAATGAACATATTTAAAGACAGGTAGCCTAGAATTCTCTCCTTTATTAAATTACTTAGAATTGTTTCCTGTACACTGCATTTATTTAGAGTTCCATTTTTGTCTTGCTATGAGCTGTGCCTAACAGTTTTTGCCCAATTATTAGGCATTTAATAATTGTTTAATTAAGTCAAACTTAGAAATTGGCTTGGGGTGGGAGAGAGAATTCTATAAAACACTCATCTGAGTTAGGAAAGAGAAGGGCAAGAGAGAGACAATCAGACAGGCAAACAGAGGCATAAATAGAGTCATATGAGAGATACCCACATACATACATACTACAGCTGAGATAGGTGACCAGAATAAGATTGCTGTAAGCAAACAAATTATAGGGATTAAGTGTTATAAAGATAGGAGAAAATAATACAGTAGAATTAAGTGGAAGAAAAGACTAGCATCAATTATAATCCTAAATGTAAATGGATTAAACTACACAGTAAAATGAAATAGAATGAAATAACAGATAAGAAAACAAAATGTAACAATTTGATAATACGAGAAATATTTAAAAAATATAGACACATATACAGTTAAAATAAGAAATTAGAATCAATTGAATATGTCACATGGCATTCCAACTGTTATAATTCTAAGTTCAGATAAAGTAATTATAAAACTTAATAATAGAGACATGTCAGCAATATAAACAATTTTAAAGGACTCATAATTAATGAAATAATATCACTATTAATACACACCAAGTGGGCACAATGTTCACCAAATTCCAAAAAGATATTAAATACAGCACTTCATTATTTTATATCTCAGTATTGGATTGATGTAATAGAAAAGTAATTAAAGAAAATCCAGAGACGAACATAATCTTGGGAAAATCAGATTTGTAAGAATTTTCAAATTTTATGAAAGGAGATATAAAAAATAAATATTGCTTAGCACCATATTTATCTTCATTAAAATTTATCATATGATAGGACAGAAGAGTCATAAATAAATGTATTTAGACTAAAATAATTTAAAAAATTAACAGATTATATGCATATACATGTGTATATGTATATGTACACAAAGAGGAGAGAAAATATTTCAACATTATTGATCTTCTTTATAATGCCATATATTTTATTTTAGGTATTTAAAGGCATTCTGGTAAAGAAGGTAGGTTGCAAAGAAGGTAATTCCTTTTATTAAAGGATTTGATTAAGAAGGCGGTAAAAATGAAGATTTTACATTTTGTATTTAAATTATCTCTATTTTCCATTACCATAGATAATTTTGAATTGGTTGTGTCTCTTTTAAAGTAATCTTAGCCTCAAGTTTGATAATGGTGTTAATGTCAACCTAGGGACTTCCTATCTAATTTGCTAATTAGTGAGACTATTTAATACTTTCTCAACTTTCTTTCCTTTTGGTCTTATGGAAAGAAGAAGGGAAAGGGAAAAGATTAAATCCAAATCAATTCATAGCATTATGCATTTAGAACTAGAAGGAAGCTTTGAAATCAGCCCCCTCATTTTCTAGACCATGAAACTGTAGCTCAAAGGGGATAAGTTATTTGCCCAAGATCACAAAGGTTATAAGTTATCAGAGACAGGATTTGAACCTAGGTCTTCCTGTTTCTAATTTAGTACTCTTCCCATCCTACAATGCTGCATTTGACTGAGATTCCTTCCTTTCCCCATCCCCTACTCCAGAGAGTATAAGATAATTAGATAAAAATCAATCTCCTCTACCTGGTACTCTAAGTTCTTTACATTCTACTACCACCCTACCTGTTCAGTCTTATTCTCATTGTATTACTCCCCTTCAGCCAAACTTGAACAATTGCATTCCTTTACCTTCTCCATGAGCAGCAAGGATATGTAGTGAATAAAGTGCTGTGCCTGGAGTCAGAAGACTCATCTTCCTGTGTTCAAATCTGGCCTCAAACCACTTACTAACTGTGTGACCCTGGGCAAGTCGTTTAACCCTGTTTGCCTCAGTTTCCTCATCTGTAAAATGAGTTGGAGAAGGAAATGACAAATCACTACAGTATCTTTGCCAAGAAAAACCCAAATGTGGTCACAGAGTCAGACACAACTGAACAGTCTTCTTTATATATGCCCCACTTGTTTTCCACTTTTGTACCCTTCTACACCTAGTCTTTTTGTCTGAAATTCCCTCCTCTTCACCACCCTGTTTCACTATTGTCAGTGACACCAGCTTAATGTAAAGATGCCCCCTCCTGGAAGACTGCCTTGATCCCTCCAGTTAGAAATGATCTTTTAGGTTTTGGAATTCACATAACACATTGAATATACATACATACACATACATATATAATATTTATATTTATTTTGTTAGTTTGAATGGCTTTGGTATAATCCTTGTTTCTACTTGAGAGAGTGAGTGTGGTTTAGTGACTACAATCATGAAGACCTAAACTTGAGTCCTGTTTGTGCCTGAATATAATCCTTCCTCTGAGCCAGATGAAAGAAAGAGAGAGAGACAAAGGAAGGAAGAAAATAAAGAAAACACTTCTTTGGTTGAATCCTTCAGCTTCTTACATATGATGAGAGGAGGGCAGTAGGAATGAAGAGAGGGAATAAAAGAGGGAAAGGTGAGTGGAGAAGGGAGAGGAGGAGGAGGAGGAGGAGAGGAAACAGAGGGAGAGAGGGGAGAGAGAAAGAGAGAGAAAGAAGGAGGGGAGAGGAGAGAAATGTTAGATAAAAATTTCAAAAAGCTCTTTTCGATAACAAGTTATGTCACTTGTTTGTCAATCACATCAGCACTAACTATTCATGGACTTAGGTTCATTCACCTTGGTGGGGTGGGGAGTGTATTTGCTGGTACGTAGATGCCATTTGGCTCAATCCCCAGTCACAGAAAATGGAAATACCAAAATCAAAATCAGATCTAGCTCTATTTATGTTATATTTTAAAAGTGTATGAAGCACTTAAACATATTTTATTTGTTGCTCACAGCAATGCTATGAGATAAACACTACAGATATGATTTTTCCCATTCTCCAGATGAGGAAACTGATTCTCAGAGAGGTTAAATAACTCGCCCATAGTGAATGAATGAACAAATTTAAAAAAGCATTTATTAATCACTTATTCTGTACCCAAACTAAGGATACAAAAATAAAAGCAAAGATCGTCTCTTCACTCAAGAATACTAAGGCAGTAAAAAATGCACATTTGAAAATGATGGCCAGGGAGGGGCACATTGGCCAAGAAAATTACTGGGAGAGTGAGCAGGACAACAGGAGAAGCTATACAAGAACGATAATTGAGTTTATTTGATCATGTTTCCTGGTTCCAGAAATGAGGGTCGGGGAGGAGTGTTGGTCCAGATTGTCTGTAGAGGAATGAAGTGGAGGAAGGTGGAGTGAAGGAAAGGATGGCCCAGGCTTTCCTAAAATAGTCTTCTATGTGAAGTTGTCACTAATCAGAAGATTACGGCCCCAGGGCAGAAATTCTTCCAGGATATAGTCTCTGGTACATTCATAGTTAATGAGTTAACTTAGTGAATAGCTAATAATCAGAGGCAGTAGTGGAGCACAAGTCTCTCTTATCCTTGCTACCATCCTAACAGAAACCTAGACCAAACAATAGCACATACCAGGAAAAAATATTTAATTGGAACAGAAGTGAATATGTAAAACAATGGGAATATTTTCTGGGCCCATTTCTTAAATAAGCACTTTTCTACTTCTTTCTTCCTTAGAAGAGTCTAGAAAGGAATCTTCCCTATTTTAGATTTTATGAACCCAATTTATTTTCTGAGAAAGAGACAACAACATTAGGGTGCATGTGTCCACAGTTTAATTTCTCTCAGGATAGCTTAACATGCATTGCATAGGATTTCAGTCCAAAGCTGGGCCCCCCTAAGGGAGACAGTTCAGAACTGCCTCAGTTTGGGATTTTGTGGTACAGCCTTATATGTCCTTCAAAGAGTAAGTGTTCCCAAGGGGTGCCAATCAACCATGATTGGTCAATGCACTAGGAGGTGGGTCATATCAAAATGAGGTCTTAAATACGTGCCTTAGATCATTCAGTCCACAGGGGCCAGTATCACCCACCATCAAAGGAAATACCATACCCTGTCTTGGGAGTCTGTCTCCACCCAAACCTGAGTAGGATAAAAATCAATTCAGGCCTGGGTTGGAGTTTGACCAAGATAAGAAGATTCAATACAATCTCTATCAGAGATGTCCTTCTGAAGAACTTTGGTCAGAAGAATGGCAGGGAAGAAGCTCTGAGTCCCCAAGACCCAGATTACCAAAAGAAATCATTTTTCACAGTTCCTGAAAACTGGGGAAAACAGGGCAGTTTTAGAAGCCTTGAATAATTATTCATAGCTCTCAATCCTCCTTCTGCCCTTTGCTGTAACCCTCCATAGTCTCTACATTGTACTGGCAGACCCCAGCAATTTCCAGGGGTCTGCTGGCTCACCTCCTCATTGCTTGGCCAGCATCCTGCTTGTCTAGCCCATCTGTGGTTCTGTTTGTGGTCAGTTCCATAAGTCAGGACCCCTTGACATCTTTGCCACATGGTTTCATTTCTATTCCTTTTTCCTAGCCATCTGTGTCCCCTCTTGACATGGTCACCCTGTGTTGTGGACATATAGACCCATGAGGACTAGAAACCTAGAAACTCATATCTGGAGAATTCCTGAGGAATTCCAATAGGAAACATAATATTCTCTCTCAAATGTTCCCTGCTATGTTTATGAGTTTTTCTAAATGGAACAGTTGTTTAAGTAACATCTATTTTTACTGCCTATAAGACCCTTTTCTTCTTCAGACACTAAAAATCATTTGTCTCAACTAGGGATGGGGAACTAGCAGCCTTGAGGCCACATGTGGCTCCCTAGGTCCTCAAGTGTGGCCCTTTGACTGAGTCAGAACTTCACAGAACAAATAAAAGCATTACTTCTTCAAAACTTGGATTTAGTCAAAAGGTCACACCCAAGAACCTAGAAGGCCACATGTGGTTTCAAGGCTGCAGGTTCCCCACCCCTGTCAACTCTCAACTATTTATAGCTGTTATTAGTGGCCATTTACTGTTTATAATTATAAAGGCTGTGTAGCATAGTGGATAGGTCAGTCTCAAAATCAGAAAAAACTCATTTCAAGTCTTATCTCTGACACGTGTTAGCTGTGTGACTACAGGTAAATCACTTAACTTCTAGGCAACTTTATAAGATTTTACATCACAGACAATATGCCAATCAGCATTGCTGGAAGGGATTTCTACGCTGAGAGTTCCCCACACTGATAAAATCACACTTCTGGAAGAAAAACAGAATAAAGCCAATCAGGAAACTTGCATCAATACTTTGAAATGTCAGAGATTTCAGTGAACTAGCAATTCCCTTCAGCTATGTGAACTGAAATTCACTAATTTCTTAGTATATTTCATTATGGGCTGTTGTAGCTAAAAATTTGCTATGTGGCAGATTACCTTCTAGTGGTAAATCCCTCCAAACATCTTATAATCCTTAGAAGACATTCTTCATTGCTTGGTCCATACTAGAAGGTCTGTAGAATCTCAATAGAGCTTGCTCTCTGCTAGCAAAACCTGCGAGAAGTGAGGATGACCTCCAATCCACCATGACACACCAGGAAAGGAATTTAGTGGGAAATATTTAGAGATAAAATCGAACATGTGGTTGCATGGAGCAAGCATTCTACTGAGGATAACTGTACGCTCATCTGAACAATTATATATATTATATATGTATGCATGTGTATGTATGTATGTATGTATGTATACATACATACATATATTAATGATAATATTGCTAACAAAACCAAAGATCAATATTCTTTTCATTCAATTTATTCATTCAATAAGCATTTATTATATTTCTATTTTGCACCCAGATCTATCCAAGTGCTTGGTGTACAAAAACAAAAATGAAATAGTCCCTGAACTCAGGGAACTTACATTCTACTTGAGGCAGAGAAAAGACATGTGAATAGATAGTTAAATACAAAATATATACAAAGTAAATACTAATTTCAAGATGGAGAAACACTAAAAGCTGGGAGGAATAAGGAAAAGCTTCCTTTTATAGATAACTTGGAAATAGGAACCAGCTTTTTGAATAATAAAGTGCTATGTAAATGAGAGAACATTATGAGTATTTAGTTGAGTCTTTCCAGAAAGTGTGATGGTAAAACTATAATTTTTCTAAGTATGCTATATAGCTTATAAAGCATTTTCCCATGTCTCAAGGGATTGAAGTCTACTGTTTTATAGTATATACTACATATGATGAATATCTTTTTGCCTTGTACTTCATTCATTACTGTAGTCATTAGCATCACCCCAGTTTTAAAGTAATTCAGGAATATTATAATGATAATTTTCATATAGCACTTATGGGCCAGGTACTGTACTAAACTCTTTAAAATTATTATCAAATTTGATCCTCATAACAAATTTAAGATTTAGTTGCTATTATTATGCCCATTTTACAGATAAGGAAACTGAGGCAAATACGGTTGAAATGATTTGACCAGAGTCACATAGCTAGGATGTGTCTAATAACAGATTTGAACTCCAGTCTTCCTGCCTCTAGATCCAGTGCTCTATCCACTGCACCACCTGAAGACACCAAATACTTTGGATAGTTTTTTATCAGTTTCTAAAATTGTATATTTTCTTTTTTTTTTTACAAGAAACAGAGAAATGTAGAACTAATTTTATTTTTTTTGTAGTTCCATTTCCCCCATAATCCTGTCTAATAACGTTTTCTTAATCCTTACTTGAAACTTTTGAAAACATTTTTTTTGCCTTTTAAGATAAATTTATTTATTTTTAGTTTTCAATATTCACTTCCACAAGTTTTTGAGTTCCAAATTTCTCACCCCTCCCCCCACCCCAAGATGCCATGCATTCTGAATACCCCTTCCCCTGGTCTGCCTTCTCTTCTATCTCTCCCCCCTCCCTCCCCTTATCCCCTTCCCCTTCTATTTTCCTGTAGAGCAGAATAGACTTCTGTACCCCATTTCCTGTATTTCTTATTTCCTGGTTGCATGTGAAAACATTTTTTTTTAAAACATGTGTTTTTAAAGCTTTGAGTTCCAAATTTTCTGTCTTCCTCCCTCCCCACCCACCCTCATTGAAAAGGCAAGCAACTCAATATAGGTTGTTCATGTGCAGTTATGCAAAACACTTCCTTAGTAGACATGTTGTGAAAAACTAATTCTATTTCCCTTAATCCTATCCTGCCCTCCCATTTGTTCTATTCTTTCTTTTGACCCTGTCCCTCCTCAGAAGTATTTGCTTCTGATTACCTTCTTTCCCAATCTGCCCTCCTCTCTATCATCCCCCTGCTCTCTTGTCCTCTTCTCCCCCTATTTTCCTGTAGGGTAAGACAGATTTCCATGCCCAATTGAATATGTATGTTATTCTCTCCTTAAGCCAAATCCTATGAGAATAAGATTCCCTCATTCCCTCTCACCTTCCCCTGTTTCCCCTCCACTGTAAGAGACTTTTCTCTTTTTTTTTGTGAGCTAATTTACCCCATTCTACCTCTCCCTTTCTTCTCTGAGTATCATCCTCTCTCATCCCTTAATTTTATTCTCCAGAAATGACCCCTTCATCTTCAACTCACCTTGTGGCCTCTATCTATATATCTATCTATCTATACATACATATGATTTTTTCCCCTCCAACTATCCTAATACTGAGGAAGGTCTCATGAGCTGCAAATATCATCTTTCCATTCAGGAATGTAAACAGTTCAACCTTAATAAGTCCCTTATGATTTCTCTTTCCTGTTTACCTCTTCATGTTTTTCTTGAGTCTTGTATTTGAAAGTCAAATTTTCTATTCAACTCTGTTCTTTTCATCAAGAAAGTCCTCTATTTTACAGAATGTCAATTCTTTCCCCTAAAGGATTATACTCAGTTTTGCTGGGTGGGTGATTCTTGATTGTAATCCTATCTCCTTTGCTCCCTGAAATATAATATTCCAAGCCCTTAATGTGGAAACTGTTAAATCTTGTGTTATCCTGATTGTGTTTCCATAATACTTGAATTGTTTCTTTCTGGCTGCTTAACAATATTTTCTCCTTGACCTGGGAACTCTGGAATTAGGGGGGTTTTTTTAGTATTATTATTTTATTTTATTTCATTTTATTTTTTATTTTATTAATTTATTTTGATTTACCAACAATCACTTCCATATGCTTTTGAGTTTAACATTTTTCACCTCCATCCTCCCTACCAACCTCCCCAAGATGGCACACAATCTGATATAGGGTATCCATTTACATTCCTATTAAACATATTTTCACTTTAGTGAAGTTGTAAGTAAAAATTAAAACCAATAGGAGGAATCATCAGAAAGAGGAAACAAAACTCAACATAAGAGAAAAAAAAAGATCGCGATTCATCTTTCACAGTTATGATTACTATCTGTGTCTTTTTCTCCATCCCTTTTCCCCCTGTTTCTGCTTTTCTTTCTCCTTTCTCCTTTTCCCTCCTCACTAATGTTTTGTTTTTGACCATCACCTCCTTCAGTCTCTCCTCCCTTCTGTTATCCCTTTCCCTTTTCTTCCCCTTTGCCCTTACTGCTTTTTCCCTCTCTTCTATCCCCCCTCCCTTTTCTTCCCCTTTTCCCTCCTACTGCCCAGGGAAGTTAGATTTCTATATAACTGATTGTTATTCCCTTCTTGAGCCAAATCTGATGACAGTAAGATTCAAACAATGCCTACCCCCTCCCTTCTTTCCCTCTGCTGTAATAGGATTTTCTGTCTTTTCCTGTAATGTAATTTACCCTTGTCTGCCTCCTCCTTTCTCAGTACATTTTCTGATATCAGACTAATCCACTTACTTGGATCCATTTAATCTACTTGATTAGATTTTTTTTTTATCATTACATCAAAGTCAACCAACATCCACCCCCTTTATGTATATATCCTTTAACATGGTGTAATAACAATACAGTTCTCAAGAGTTGCAAGTGTCATCTTCCCTTGTAGGAATGTAAACAGTCCACACTTATTAACAACATTTTGTATCTTTCTGTCCCATTTACCTTTTTAGGTCTTTCTTGAATCTTGGACTTGAAGATCAAATTTTTTGTTGAGCTCTGGTCTTTTTATGAGGAAGGTTTGGAAGTCCCCTACTTCATTGAATATGCATCTCCTCCCTTGAAAAATCATGCTTATTTTTGCAGGGTAGTTGGTCCTTGGCTGCAATCCAAGCTCCTTGGAATATCGTGTTCCTTGCCCTGCGGTCTTTTAATGTAGAAGCTACAAGATCCTGTATAATCCTTACTGTGGTTCCATGATGTTTAAATTGTTTCTTTCTGGCTGCTTGCAGCACCTTCTCTTTCATCTGGTAATTTTGGAATTTTGCTATTATATTCCTTGGCTTGTCAATTTGGGATCTCTTTCAGGTGGTGAATGGTGTATTCTTTCTATGGTTATTTTACCTTCTGGTTCTAGGACTTCCAGGCAGTTTTCCTTTATGATTTTCTGAAAGATACTGTCCAGGTTCTTTTTTCATCATGATTTCCAGGTAGTCCAATGATTTTTAAATTGTCTCTAACTGATCGATTTTCCAGGTTGGTTGTTTTACCAATGAGGTATTTTATTTTCATCTATTTTTTCATTTTTTTGTTTCTGTTTGACGGCTTCTTGCTCTCTCATAGAGTCATTAGTTTCCATTTGTCCAATTCTAGTTTTTAACAGATTGTTTTCTTCTGTTAGTTTTTGTACTTCCTTCTTCAATTGGCCAATTGTATTTTTAAGGGATTTGTTTTCTTCAGTGTACTTTTTTTCCAGTTTGCCAATTGTGTTTTTTAGGGACTTGTTTTCTTCAGTGTACTTTTTTTCCAATTGGCCAATTGTATTTTTTAAGGACTCTTCTATCTCTCTCATTAGACTTTTATAATCCTTCTTGAGCTGTTCTAAGAAGGCTTTTTGGGCTTCAGACCAGTTCATATTCCCTTTTGATGTTGCAGATGTGGGTTTGTTGACAATGTTGTCCTCTTCAGAATTTCTGTCTTGATCTTCACTCTTCTCATAATATGAATCTATGGTACATTTCTTTTCACTCATGGTTTCTTTATTCCCTGGCCTTTAAAGAGATTGAGCTCTCCTGCTGGGGAACAGAGGGCACTGACCCAAGCTTCTTGTGTTGGGAGCCTAGGTCTTGGTCCCTGGCTTTGTGTGCTGCAGCCTCTTAGGTTGGCAATTGGAGGCTGTAGGGTCCTGGCAGCTTACCTTGTATTGGGCTGGAATCAGCAAGGCTGGGACTTTCAGGCAATTCTAGGTTACATGCTTTTCCTTTCCTTTAGCTTTCTTCAGCTCCTTTTAGAAGGGGGCTGCAGGGTGTTATCTGCCTGGGGCCCCTCGTGATGCTGCCTCCCTACTTTCTGCTAATGAACTGGGAGATTCCTTTGTGGTAGAGTGCCAAGGCACCTGGTGGTTTTCTGAGCTAGTTTCCACTGGTTCCCCCACCCTCACCGAGGGCCTCAGAGGTCCCGGTATTGGTGTTTGCCTGCTCTATCACCTAGGCTTCAGCATCTCCTCCTGATTGACAGTTTGAGGCTGTAGGGTTCTGACAGCTCACCTGATGTTGGGTTGGAATCACCAATGCCGGGAGTTTAGGAAGACGCTAGGTTGCTTTCTTCAGCTCCTTTCAGATGAGTGCTGCAGGGTGCTTATCTGCCTGGGGCTCTTCGTAGTGCTGCTTCTCTTATTTTTCCTGGGGCACTGGGAGATCCATTTGCTGTGCTGTGCTGCTGTTCCCCACCTTTCTTCTAGTTCAGCTGTTCCAGGGTTTTTTTTTTCCTAGGGTGATATTTTCTGGGTTTCAGAGGTTGATAGGGGAGAGTGAGAGTGCCTAACTTTTCACTCTACCATCTTGGCTCCTAGAGGTGGAAGCTTAAGTCGGAACTCTGGAATTTGCCTACGATATTCCTATTTTCCTTTGGGGATATCTTCTAGGATGTGATTGGTGAGTTCTTTCAAATTCTATTTTTCCCTCTGGTTCTAAAATATCAGGGCAGTTTTCCTTGATAATTTCTTGAAAGATGATGTCTGGGCTCTTTTTTTGATCATGGCTTTCAGATAGTCCAAAATTTTTTAAATTATCTCTTCTGGATCTATTTTCCAGGTCAGTTGTTTTTCCAATGAGATATTTCACATTGTTTTCTAATTTTTCATTCTTTTGGTTTCATTTTAGAGTGTCTTGATTTCTCATAGAGTCACAAACTTCCAATTGCTCCATTATAATTTTTAAGGAAGTGTTTTCTTCAGTAAGCTTTTGGACTTCCTTTTCAATTTGACCAACTTTGCTTTTTAAGGCATTCTTCTCCTCATTGGCTTTTTGGACCTCTTTTGCCATTTGGGTTAGGCTATTTTTTAAGGTGTTATTTTCTTCAGTATTTTGGGGGTCTCCTTTAGCAAACTGTTGACTTGTTTTTCATGATTTTCTTGCATCACTCTCATTTCTCTTTCCAGTTTTTCCTTTACTTCTCTTACTTGCTTCTCAAAATCCTTTTTGAGCTCTTCCATGGCCTGGGACCAATTCATATTTTTCCTGGAGGCTTTGGATGTAGGAACTTTGACTTTGTTGTCTTCTTCTAGTTGTATGTTTTGATCTTCTTTGTCACCAAAGAAAGATCCTATGATCTGACTTCTTTGTGTGAAGTTTGCTCATGATCCCAGCCAATTACTCGAGTTATAAACTCTTTGTTAAGGTAGGAGTCTGCTTCTAATGTGGAGAATGTACTGTCCCAAGCTCCAGGGGTTTTGTGCAGCTGTTTGCATAGATACTTCTAGGGACTCATAAATTTTCAGTTCTTCCAAGGTGCAACAACCCAGGGTGAGGTGTTTACTCCTTTCCTGGAGTGTGCTCTGGTCTATAAGTGAGCACAAGTACTATTTTCTGCCTTGGAACTGTGAGGAGCATTTCTTCTTCATCACCACTATGAGCTGGACCATGCCAGCACTCCTCCCTGACCCAGGACTGCCAGCCAGAACCGTGACCCAGATCCAAGCATGGGCAAAGCAAGAGAATCTTGCACCGGCAAAGAAATCCCTGCAATCCCTATCTGATCAGTCACTTGATTCCCCCTTAGTCTGTGGACCAAAAGCTCAGGAAGTAGCCACCACCCCAGGGCCACAAGTGGTGACTGGGGCTGGGACCAAGCTTCTCTCTCACCATGGTCACAGAGTTTTCCTACTAACCTTGCAAGTTCTCTTCAGTGTTTGTGGGTTGAGAAGTCTGGAAACTGCCACAGGTGCCCGTGATTCGGTCCTCTGAGGCCTGCTCCAGGTTCACTGAGGCCTGTTTTGCCTGCATGCCCATGCTGAACTGTGTTCCTCCCTGCCCAGTGTGATATACCTTTCAAATCAAGCATCTAGGTTGCCTTGGGCTAGAAATTTGTTTCACTCTGTCTTTTTGTGGGTTCTGCTGCTTTAGAAACAATTACAGCCTTTTTTTTATAAGTATTTGGAGGGGTTTTGTGGGAGAGCTCCTCCATCTTGGCTCTGCCCCCCATATGGCTTCTCACTTCTAAAACAGTCCCACTATTTATCTTCTCTGTACAGCAGAGAGGCTAAAGTTGTCTCTGAGGCACCTGGGTGCCACATTGGATAGAACACTGATCCTTTAGTTAGAAAGATGCCAGTTCAAATCCAGCCTCATATACTTACTGTCTGTGTGACCCTTACCACATCACATAACCTCTGTCTAACTCAGTTTACTCAATTATAAAATGGGGAAAATAACAGCACCTAACTACTATGATTGTTCTGCATATAAAATGAAATATGTAAAATGCCTTGCAAATCCTTAAAGTACCATGTATTAATGCTAGCTATTATTACAGAATCCGAAGTCTTTCAAGAATCCTTCTTTAATTTATTGGCAAAACTAAGTTCTTTTCTCTTTGTCCTCTCGTAGTCTCTCTCCAGCCACGACAGCAAATATCTCCAATGATGGTTAAAATTCAATCTCTTTACACATAGTTAAAACTCAATTTCTGTACAAATAGGAGTTAAAACTCAGATCAAAGTTAAAATTCACACACTCCCTACTGACTTTGAAAGAAATGACAATCAAACTGTCACCGCTCAAAATTCCAAAGCCCCTTGGAGATATAGTAACAGAATCCACAAGGTAGGTTTCCAAAGAAAGAAACAAAATGGAAAAGAAACAAGCAGTTCCTATTGTGTTTTCCCAGCTCATTAAAAATGGATATAATATCTTTCATTTAGTGAAGGACTTTCTTCCCAAACATGAACATTTACTGTAAATGCAGAAATATAACATGCCCAAACACCAAAATGTAAATTATGGACTTCTCCTCTTATTTGCCTCTTACATACTAGGATTTGTTTATGTTTCCCCCTTTTAAAGCAAAATGGGTTTTCTTTACTAACAGCATTCAACATTCTATAGATCCACATTTTGTTACCTGTTTCTGTTTTACTTCTAACTGGCCTACTCTGCACTTGTTCCTTGGCTTTCTGTCCACACCATATCATTTCAACATTCTATTTCCCTCCTTCCTTCTCTAACATTAATTCTAAATACAAAGCCTATGATCCTATCTCTTCTCATTTACTCTAGGACCTTATTTCATTAATCACTCCTATTTTCTCATTATAATCTTTTCTTTTCTGTTGTCTCCTTATCCTATGCCTATGTTCAGGACATACACATAAACACACATATATGTATATATAACACATGTATGTATATATGTATATCACACACACATAGACCCACATGCACACTTGTGTATATATTGATCCGGCTCTGTAATTCTACCTACTCCTCATAGTTGAAGGATGTGATAGGATCACCATTTTCTTGATGCAACTTTCTTCTACCCCACCTTCCCTTATGTAGCTCCCTTCTTTCTTTTTTATCTATTTTTTCCCAAACAGTTTATATAATACTGCAACTATTCTTTAAATTTTTGGTAGAATTTGCTTGTAAATCCATCTGGTCCTGTAATTCTTTTTTTTTTAGGGAGCTCATTTATGGCTTGCTCAATTTCTTTTTCTAAGAAAGGGTTATTTAAGTATTCTATCTCCTCTTCCGTCAATCTGGGCAATATATATTTTGGTAACTATTTCTTTTATATTGTCAATTGTAATGGCACATATTTGGGCAAAATAGCTTCTAATAATCCCTTCAACTTCAACTTCATTGGTTGTATATTCATCCTTTTCAACTTTAGAGCTGGTAATTTAATTTTCTTTCTTTTTAAAAAAATCAAATAATCCAATGGTTTGTCTATTTTATTGTTTTCCATAAAAGCAGCTTCTGTCTTATTTTTTTTACTTTCAATTTAATTAATTTCTCCTTTAATTTTCTAGATTAACATTTTGGCATTTAATTATGCTTTTTTTAATTTTTTGTAAGTTTTTTTTTAGCTGTGTGCCCAGTTAATTGATCTGTTCTTTTTCTCTTTTATTGAGGTAAGCATTTAGAAATATAAATTTCTAATAAATAAGAATTTAGAAATATAAATTTCATAAAAATGCTTTGGCTACATGGCACAAACTTTGGTATATTTTCTCATTGTGAATATATTCAATGAAATTATTGTTTCTATGGTTTGTTCTTTGACTCACTCATTCTTTAGGATTAGGTTATTTTTATCCAAGTAATTTTAATCCATTCCTCAAATGCCCTTTATTGAATCTACTATTTATTACATTGTGGGGCAAAAGGGGTGCATCTAATATCTCTGCTTTTCTGCATTAGTTGGTGAGGTTTTTATGTCCTACAAGTTAATTTTTGTGAAGGTGTCATACACAGGTTAAAATAGGTATGTTCCTTACTATTACCATTCAATATTCTCCAGAGGTCTTCTATATCTAACTTTTCTAAACTTCTACTCCACCCCTCAATTTCTTTGTTGATTATTTTATGGTTAAATCTATTTAGGTTTGAAATATGGACCTGGATAGTTTACAATGGTCAACTGAAGTCCCCTTCATCCCACTAGTATAGTTTTTTCTATCTGTTTCCTCCTGTAATTCATTTAACATTTCCTTCAAGAATTTGGATGTTATCCCATTGAGTGTGAATAGGTTCAGTATTGATATTACATTGTCTGTCCTGCAGTGCTTCTTTAACTGTGGGTCCTGACTCACAATTTAAGAAACACCGAAGGGGTCGCAAGTGAAAAAAAGTTTAAGAAGCCCTAGTCTATAGTATTTTTAGCAAAATACAGTTTCTCTGATTATCTTCTAATTAAGTCAATTTTTGCTTTTCCTTTGTCTGAGATCCTAATCACTACTCTTGCCTTTTTTACTTCAACTGAAGCATAATAGATTCTGCTCTCATACCTTATTATAACTCTCTTTCTGTTTCAGTTGTGTTTCTTGTAAACAATATGATGTTGGATTCTGACTTCTAATCGATTCTTCTCTGCTTCTTCATTTATAAGTGAGTATATCCCATTCACATTCACAGTTATGTTTCCCAACTTTGTATTTCCATCCATACTATTCTCTTATATTTATTCTTCTCTTTTTATTCTGTGCCCTTCTCAAAAGTCTGTTTCTTCTGACTACTGCCTCATGTAATCCACCCTCCCTCTCTTGTCACCCACCTGCCCTTCTCTGAGCCCTTTTCCCTCCTTTCTCTGTTGGGTAAAATGAATATCTATTCCAAAGTATTTGTACTTCAATTAGGCCAGACTGACACCTTGGAAGGTCAAGTCTTTCCTCACATCCTCCCAAGTTGTATTAGGCTAGACAATTGTTCTACCCTGACTTATAATTATTTCTGCCACTCTAAAGATCACTTCAAGGCATTATTTTAATTTATTTGTGGGGAAATTTAGGAGAGTCAGGGAATTTCCTGTCTTATTCCACCATCGTCTGAGAATCCTCTTCTGGGGGTAATCTGTTAGCATTTCCATATGCGAGATGATACATGTAACCCTTAACTTTATTAACACAGTCAGAAATTAATTTCTGTGCCTTATTGTGTGTGTATGTATTGTCCTCCTTCCTTAAGGCAGTTCCGATGATAGTGAGGTTCAGGCACTGCCAATTCTCCATTCTATTCTCTTTTGCTGTACAAACTCTTCCTTGTATGCCTTATTCATGTGACATCATTTTCCCCCTTCTTCTGCTACCTTCTCCCAGTGCTTCCCTCCTTCTCACACTTCTTTTGAGATCATCCTAACATAATAGACTTACACTCAAGTTCACTGTCTTTGAGCTGGCTCAAGGAATGAAGACTGTACACACACACATAATTGGGTATAGCTACCCCCAGGGCTTATTGTTTATTGGTATTTGCCCTAGTCTCGATAAAGTTCTTGGGGTTACATGTACCCCTTTTAAGCTTTTCTAAGAACTGGTGTAGGGCTTGTGATCATTTTACATTTTTCTTTGAAGTGGAAATAGCTTTTTTGATTTTACTGTCTTCTTTTGAGTTTGAAGCCAGATCTTCTCTATCACTATAGTAGCTATGAATGGTTGGGTTCTTTCTCTTTTGCTTACTCATTTTTAATGGTTTATTCTTGGTTGTTAAAGACTAGAACTGACCAGAATATTTGACCTATAAGAATTAGGAGAAACATAAGAAGGTGAACATTAAAGACCAATTATAAGGGATTTAGTAAGGTCAAAGTATTTGCTTCTTATATGGGAAAATATTACTTCTAACTTTTAAGAATGTTATCATTACTGTGGTAGTTTGAGAGAGCACACATAGATAGAAAGCTTGGGGTTGAGTTGAATATGATGGGATGTTCATTAAACACAAAATTGGGCACAGAGAGGTAAAATAGAGCATTTATCTCATAGAAACAAGGTGTGAATGGAGGAACTATTACAGTGGAGGACAAAAGGGGATGGAGGGCTGATAGTGCTCATTCTCATCACATCTGGGTTAAAGAATAACATGTATCTGGAAGGGTATAAAAGTCATCTTAAATTATAGAGAAATAGCAGGGTGAGAGGATAGGATAGGGTAGGGACACAGAAGGGTGTGCAGATCAAAAAATAGGAATGTAAGGTGAGAGGATAAGGGAGGGATTCTTACAAAAGATTCAGATTAGGGAGACAGTGGTCAGAAAAATTAGATGTCTGAGGAGGGATAGGGTAAAAAGAGGGAGATAAGGATAAACAGTGAGGAAAAATAGGATGGAGGGAAATGCATACTAGTCATTATGACTTTGAAAGTGAATGGGATAAACTCACCCATAAAATGGAAATGGATAGCAGAATGGATTAAAAATCAGAATCCAACAATATGCTGTTTACAAGAAACTAATTGAAAAATGAGAGATATACAAAGAGTAAAAATCAATGGCTAGAGTAGAATTTATTATCCTTCAGCTGATCCACAAAAACCAGGAGCAGCAATCATAATATCAGACAAAGTTAAAATTAAAATAGATTTAATTGAGATAAACAGAGAAACTACACTATGATATAAGGTACCAAGAGTAATGAAATAATGCCAATATTAAACTCATATGCACCAAATGCTATAACATCTAAATATTTAAAGGAAAAGCTAAATGAATTATGGGTGGAAATAGATAGCAAAACTATAATAGTGGAGGACTTCAAACTTCTCTCAGAACTAGATAAATCTAAACAAAAAAATAAATAAATAAGAAAGAAGTGAAGAAGATGAATACAATCTTAGATAAGCTAGATATGATAGCTATCCAGAGAGAACTGATTGGAAATAACAAGGAATACACCTTTTTCTCAGTGGTACAAGGTACTTTATAAAAATTAGCAATATATTAGGGCATAAAATTTTTATAGTTAAAGGCAGAAAAGCAGAAATATTAAATGAATCCTTTTCAGATAATAATACAATAAATATATATTTAATAAGGGACCATAGAAACACAAATTAAAAATTGATTGGAGACTAAGTAATCTAATATAAAAGAATGAGTAGGTAGGGGCAGCTAAGTGGATAGAGCACCAGCCCTGAAGTCAGGAGTACCTGAATTCAAATCCAGCCTCAGACCAAACACTTAACACTTAACTAACTGTGTGACCCTGGACAAGTCACTTAACCCCAATTGCCTTAATAAAATAAAAGAAAAGAAAAGAATGAGTAGGTTAAAGAACAAGTCATAGACATAAGATATAAGTTTATAAAAGTGAATGAAATAATGAGACAACATACTAAAACTAATGGGATGCAGCAAAAAGAGTAATCAGAAGAAATTTTGTACCTCAGTGCTAACATTAATAAAGTAGAGAAAGAGCAGACCAATGAATTGAGTATGCAATTTAAAAAAAAAACAACAGAAAAAGAACAAATTACAGATCCCCAATTAAGTACCAAATTGGAAATCTTCAAAATTAAAGGTGAAATTAATAAAATTGAATATAAGAAAACTATTGAATTAATAAATAAAACTAAGAGTTGGTTTTATGAAAAAACAATAAAATCAATAAACCATCAGTTAATATGATTTTTAAAAAGAGAAGAAAAGCAAATCAATCAAAAATGAAAATATCACTACTAAAGATGAAATCAAAGCAATCATTAGGAGTTATTTTGCTGAATTATATGCCAATAAATTTAACAATTTAAGTGAAATGGAAGAATATTTACAAAAATAAACTACCTGGATTAACAGAAGAGAAAATAAAGTATCTAAATAAACATATTTTAGGGAAAAGAATTTGAACAGGCCATAAATGAACTTCCTAAGAAAAAAGCATCAGGACCAGGTGGATTTACAGGTAAATTCTATCAAACATCGAATGACCAAATAATTCCAATAATAAATAAATTATTTGGAATAAAAGACAAAGGAGTCCTACCAAATTATTTTAATGAAACAAATATGGTGCTGATACCTAAACTAAGAAGAGCAAAAACAGAGGAAGAAAATTATAGAAAAATGAAAAAATCCTAAATAAAATACTAGCTGTAAGATGACAATATATCCCAAAGATTATACATTGTGACCAAGTGGGATTTATGTCAGGAATGCAGAGATATTTTAACATATGGAAATCTATTAATATAATTGATTATATCAATAACAAAAGTAACAAACAGTATATGATTATGTATATAGATGCAGAAAAAGCTTTTGACAAACTGAAGCAGTCATTCCTATTAAAAACACTTGAAAGCAAAAGTATAAATGGATTTTTTCTTGAAATGATAAGAAGTGTCTACCTACCACCATCAACGAGCATAATTTTTAATGGGGATAAGGTAGAAACCTTCCCAGTAAAATCAGGAGTAAAACAAGCATGCCCATCATCACCAACATTATTCAACATTATATTAGAAATCCTAGCAATAGAAATAAAAGAAGGAAAAGAAATTAAAAGAATCAGAATGGGCAGTGAGGTAATAAATCTATCTCTTGTGGACAATATGATGATATACTTGGAAAATCCTAGAGATTCAACTAAAAACTAATTGAAACAATTAATAATTTTTTTAACAAAGTAGCAGGATAGAAAATAAATCCACATCACATTTTTATATATAACCAACCAGACTTTGCAAGAAGAGATAGTAAGGGATACCCCATTTAAAATCACTATAGACAGCATAAAATACCTGGAAATCTACCTGCCAAGACAAACCCAGGAAGTACATGAACAGAATTACAAAACACTTTTTATACAGATACAGTCAGATTTAAATCATTAGAAAAAATATTAATTATTCATGAGTGGGCAGAGCCAATATAATAAAAATGACAATTCTACCTAAACTAATCTACTTGCACAATGCCATTTCAATTAAATTACCAAAACTTATTTTATCGAACTAGAAAAAAATAATAAAATTCATTTGGAGGAACAAAAGGTCAAGGATATCAAAAGGATTAATGAAAAAAAGGTAAAAGAATGAAGTTTAGCAGTGCTAGATTTTAAACTGTATTATAAGACAATAATTTTCAAAACTGGGTAGCTAAGTGGCACAGTGAACAGAGCACCATATCCGGAGTCAGGAAGATCTGAGATATGAGATCTGGCTTCAGACACACACTTACTAACTGTGTGACACTGGGCAATTTACTTAAGCCTGTTTGCCTCTAAACCTCTAGAATATGAGCTAGAGACGGAAATGACAAAACACTTCAATATCGTTGCCAAGAAAACCTCAATGGTGTCATGAAGAGTCAGACATGATTGAAACAACTACACAAAAAATTATCAAAACTATCTGATACTGGCTATGAAATAGGAAGGTGGATCAATAGAACAGAATAGACATACAATACACACTAGAAAACGATTATAGTAACTTGTGTTTCACAAATGTAAAGATTTAAGCTTTTGGAATAAGAATTCACTATTTGGTAAAAAAAAAAATTATTTGGAAAACCAGAAAGCAATCTGGCACAAATTGGTCATAATTCAATATCTTATACCATTTGCCAAGATAAGGTCAAAATAGATACATGACCTAGATATAAAGGGAGATATCATGAGTGAATAGGATATGGAACATATTTCCTGTCAAACTTATGGAAAGGAGAATAATTTATGAATAAATAAGAGATAGAGACCATCATGAGATATAAAATGGATATTTTTGATTACATAAAATTCAAAACTTTTGTATAAATAAAACTAATATAACCAACATTAGAAGGAAAGCAGAAAATTAGGGAAATTTTTATAGATAATTTTTTGAATAAAGGTCATGTCTCAAATGTATAGCAAACTTTATCAAATTTATAAAAATATAAGTTATTCTTCAATGGATAAATCATTGAAGGATATGAACAGGTAGCTTTTTGATGAAAAAATCAAACCTATGTATGGCCATATAAAATGCTCTAAATCATTATTGATTAGAGAAATACAAATTAAAATAACTGAGATATCTCACACCAGTCATATTGGCTAAAATGATAGAATAGGAAATAACAAATATTAGAGGAGATTTGGAAAAACTGCGACACTAATACACTGTTGGTGAATATGTGAACTGTTCCAGCCATTTTGGAGAGCAATCTGGAATTAAGCCCAAAGAGTTATAAAACAGTGTATACCCTTTCACCCAGCAATATCACTATTAAGTTTGTTTCCTAAGGTGGTCAGGGGCAAAAAGGAAAAGAACATTTGTGTTCCAAAATATTTAAAGCAGTTCTCTTTGTGGTGGCAAAAAAACTGAAACTTGAAGGGATGTCCATTAAATGGGGAACGGCTAAACAAGTTGTGGCATATGATTTTGATGGGATACTAGAAATGAGGAGCAGTTTGATTTTAGAAAAAACATGGAAAGACTTACATGGAATAATGAAGAATGAAATGAGTAGAACCAAGTAAACATTACATACGGTAATAGTAATATTGTTTGAAGAATAACTGTGAATGACTAAATTATTCTGATGATTATAAATACTCAAATCAACTACAAAGAACCTATGAAGAAAGATGTTATCCAATTCTAGAGAAAGAATTAATAAATAGAATTATGCATAGTATGGTTGTGTGCGTGTGTGTGTGTGTGCGCGTGTGCGCACAAAATGGTGGCTCTCTCTATTGCAGGGTGGGTAGGAAGGAGGGAAAAATGAGAAAAAATTATTTTAAAATGTAAACTGTGTTTAGTCCCTTATGATTTCTTACCCATGCTTACATTTTTTTATGCTTCTCTTGAGCCTTGTGTTTGAATGTTAGATTTTCTGTTCAGCTCTGGTCTTTTCATCAGGAATACTTGAAAGTCTTCTATTTCTTTAACTATCCCCCTTTTTTCCCCTTTGTAGGATTACACTTAGTTTTTCTGGATATGTTATTTCTATCTATTTTACCTTTCAGAAAAATTATATTCCAAACCTTCAATTGTTTTTTATTGTGGTAGCTGCAAAATCTTGTGTTTTCCTGACTGTAGCTCCATGGTACTACTTGAAATATTTCCTTCTGGCTACTTTCAATATTTTCTTCTTGATCTGGGAGCTCTGAAACCTGGCTATAATATTCCTAAGAGTTTTCATTTGAGGATTTTTTCCAGGAGGCAACCAGTGGATTCTTTCAATTTCTACTTTGCCTTCTAGTCCTAAGACATCCAAGGAGTTTTCCTTTACAATTTCTTGAAATGTGATGATCCAGCTTTTTTACTGTTAACAACTTTCAGGTAGTCTAATAATTTCTAAATTATCTCTTCTCAATCGATTTTCCAGGTCAGTTTTTTTTCTATGAGATATTTTACATTTTTTTCCATGTCATTCTTTTCACTCTTTTTATTCTTACTTTTAAAAATTATTTGTATTTATTTCATTGAATATTTCCCAACTACATATAACAAATTTAACAATAATTTAAAAAAAAAATTTGAAGTTCCAAATTCTCTCCTTCTCTCCTGCCTATCCTCCCTTCTTGAGAAGGCAAGCAATTTGATTTTGATTATACATATTAGGTCATACAAAACTTATTTCCATATTAGTTATATTGCAAAAGGAAGCACAAACAAAATAAAGTAATAAAAATAAAGAAAGTTTAAAAAGTGTGCTTCAATCTGTATTCAGAGTTCATCAGTTCTTTCTCTGGAGATGGATAGCATTTTTCATCATGGGGCTTTGGGAATTACCTTGGATCATTATCTTTATCAGAATAGCTGTCTTTCAGAGTTAATCATCCTTAAATTGTTGCTATTATTGTGTACAATGTTCTCTGGGCCCTGCTCACTTCACTTGGAATGAATTTTTCTGTAACCATCCTTCTCCTTATTTCTTATAGTACAATAGTATTCCATCGCAATCCTATAACTCAACTTGTTCAGCCATTCACCAGTTAATGGACATCTCCTCAATATCCAATTCTTTGCCACCTAAAAATTTACCATTTAAAATATTTTTGTACAAATATTTCCCTTTCCTTTTTTTTTTTATTTCTTTGGGAGATAGACCTAGTAGAGGAATTCCTTGATCATAGTGTATGCATACTTGTATAGCTCTTTGGATGTAGGTACAAATTGTTCTCCAGAATGGTTGGATGAGTTCATAACTCCACCGACAGTATATTAGTATCTCAATTTTTCCAATTCCCCCCAATATTTCTCATTTTCCTTTTCTGTCATGTTAGCCAATCTGATAGGTGTGAGGTGGCATCTCAGGTTTGTTTGTTTATTTTTTTTTAATTTGAATTTCTTTAGTCAGTAGTGATTTAGATCATTTTCTCATGTGACTATGAAGATCTTTGGTTTTTTCTTCTTCTTCCAGCTGTCTTTTCATATCCTTTGACTATTGACTAAGGAATGGTTCTTATTTTTATAAATTTTGCTCAATTTCCTATATATTTGAGAAATGAGGCTTTCATCATAGAAACTTCCTGTAAAATTTCCCCTGAATTTCCCATTATCCTAATTTTGGCTGCATTAATTTTGTTTGTGCAAAAGCTTTTCAATTTTATATAAACCAAATTATCTATTTTACCTCATGTAATCCTCTCAGTCTCTTGTTTGGTCATAAACTTTCTTTATCCATAAATCTGACAGGTTTCAATCCTTTACTAATTTACTTATGAAATCTCACTTTATATCTAAATCATTTATCCAATTTGATCTCATTTTGGTATATGGTGTGAGATGCTGGTCTATGTCTATTTTTTACCAAACTGTTTTCCAGTTTTTCCAGCATTTTTTGCCAAATGTTGAGTTCTTACCCCAATAGCTCTGATCTTTGGGTTCATCAAACATTAGATTACTATGATCAACTATTTATTGTATACTTAATCTATTCCACTGATCCACTCTTCTATTTCTTAGCCAGTACCAAATTGTTTGGACAACTACCATATTGTTTGGATGATTAATATGAAATCTGGAAATGCTAAGCAGCCTTCCTTAATATCTTTTTATTAGTTAATTTCATGTTTTTGACATTTTTCTCTTCAAGATGAATTTTGCTACTCTTTTTTCTAGCTCTATACAGTAATTCTTTGGTAATTTCATTGGTACAGCACTGAATAAGTAAATTAATTTTAGTAGAATTGTCATTTTTATTATATTGGCTCAGCCCTACCTGTGAGCATTTGATATTTTTCCAGTTATTTAGATCTGACCTTATTTGTGTAAAAAGTATGTTATAAATGTGTTCATAAAATCTTTAGGCATGTCTTGGCAAGTAGACTACCAAGTATTTTGTATTGCCTGAAGCTATTTTAAATGGATTTCTTTTTCTATCTCTTGCTGCTGGGTTTTGTTGGTAACATATACAAATGTTGATGGTTTATATGGGCTTATTTTATCTCCTGCAACTTTGCTGAAGTTGAGTCTCTAGGGTTCTTTAAATATACCATCATATCATATCATATCATCTTCAAAGAGTGATAGTTTTATTTCTTTGTTGTCTGTTTCTATTCCTTCAATTTCTTTTTCTTTTCTCATTGCTAGCATTTAGCTTTAGCTAGCATTTCTAGTACATTATTGAATAATTGTCATAATAATGGTCATCTTTGCTTCACCCTTGATCTTATTGGGAAGGCTTCAAATTCGTCCCCCTCATAGACAATGCTTGTTCTTTGGCTTAGATATTTATTTATCATTTTAAGAAAGGCTGCAATGATTCCTGCACTTTCTAGCATTTTTAATAGAAATGGATGTTGCATTTTGTCAGAGGCTTTTTCTGCATCTATTGATATATTCATGAGTTTTGTTATTATTGTTTTTTGATATGTTCAATTATGCACATAATTTCTTAATATTGAACCAGTCCTATATTCCTGGTATTAATTCCACTTGGTCATAGTGTAAGAGCTTTGTGATATATTGCTGTAATCTACTTGGTAGTATTTTATTTAAATATTTTGCATCGATACTCATTAAATAAATTGGTCTATGTTTTCTTTCTCTGTTTTTACTCTCCCTGGTTTAGGCATTAAAGCAGTATTTTTATAATAAAAGGAATTTGGTAGAACTTTTTCTTTATATATTTTAAAGAAATTTTTGCATTCTCCACAGCATCTGTTCTAAACCTTTTCTTCTCTTTCCACCTCAACCTCTGCCCCACACGTGTCCTTCCAAATACTTATTCAGAATTCCTTGCCCTTCTAATTCAGAATAAACTGAGACTATGAGAAATGATTCTCAATTTTCTTTTATTCTTTTAAACATCTTGGCATATTTTCTGTTCCTTTCTCCTTCAGTCTTCTTTTGTGACATTGCTACTCCTCATTGAGGTCATTGATTCCATTCAATCCTTCCTACTCCAGCACCTTGCAATAGTAGTCATATTTAAACCTTTAATTTTTCCATCTGGAGCAGAAACAGTTGGGAGAAGGAGAGTTAACCATGGCTCAATAGCTAATTCAATTGTGTGAACAATCTAAACAGGCAAAGATATGGTTCCCATTCTTCCTCCTTGGGTTTGTGGGAAAAGACTTGACCTGAAAGGAGGTGTCATGGTATTGTGATCCTGAGAATAGCATTCTATTTTACTAAATTGTGTTTTAGATTATGGGAGGATCACAGAGTGAAGGATAAGGATGGTTATCTGCTCGGGGAAGAATTTACCCCCAACCCCAGTAGATTTACTCCCCTTGGATATTAATGTCTTAAGGAAAAGTCCCATATTCCTTATTCAAGTTATGGCACTGGTCAATTCCCTGTGTCTCTTATCTCTACTTCTCCCTTGAAAATTCCTACTTTCAAAACCTTGGTATTATATTTGAGAACCCCATTCCCATTCAATCAGTTATTATGTCTTGTTAATTCAACCTCAACAACTTCCTTCATATATTCTTATTTTTCTCTATTCCTGCTACTAAGACTATAGTCATACTCTTAATTATTACTATGATATTTTCCCCAAAATCTCCCTGCAAGTCTTCATGACTCTTCTTCTTCTTCCTTCCAATCCATCCTTCTTAACACTGACGAATAATTTTTACGCATATATCTGGTAAGCTATCCGCAAGCTTTCCATTACTTCTTCTTATCTATTATATACTTTTCATACTCTTTTGTTTTGCATTTAGGGCCTTCCACAACCTAGTTCAAACCTAATTTCATATTACTTCTCTCTGCACATTCCAAACTCTACTTCAATTAGATTACTTTCTTCTCCTCACATACAATCTGTATTTTCTCAAATGAGATAATATTGGTAAAAAGCACTTAGCATAGTGCCTGGCTCATAGTAAGTGCTATATAAATACTTATTCTCTTCACATTTTTTTACACTATTCTCTATGCCAAGAAGGCCCTCCTCTTTCTTAACCTGTTTAATTTTTACCCATCCCATAAAGTACATTTCCAATACCAACTCCTCCATGAAGTAGTAGCTGATATCCCCTGTTGTTATCCTCCTAATCATAACAAAAATTGTTAGAGAGAGGCTGAATAACACAATGGATAGCACTATGGCCTTGGAATCAGAAAGACCTGAGTTCTCTCCTGACTCTGATCCTTGTTCAATTTGTGATCCTGAGTAATTTATTGAGACTCTTACAGGGTATTAAGTTGTTAGGTTCCAGAGAAGTCTATATTTGGGTATTCCCCACGCTAATGAAATCACAGGTCTGGATTACGTCCCCCCTCAAATTATCTATGTACATTTCTCCTCCTCCTGCCATGCTGTAAATATAGGACAGGGATTATATTACTTTTTATCTTTCTGTCTGCAACATCTTGCAGGTTGCCTTGTGCATAATAGATGCCAATAAATATAGAATTATAAAACCACTCTCTAAAATGTGACCTAAATTCTCATAATCATTTAATCTTAAAAAGGAAAAAAAATAATCTAACTTTTGGGAGCAAGGGAAAGTCAAGATCAAGTACCCTGTCATTCAGAATTCCATACATCTATTTATTGGAAAAGCATACAAATTAAATTGGGAGAAAAGCTTTTGGAACAATAAAACATTTAATACATATACTGGGAATATGCAAATATGTATTACTTGTTACATCTCTATAGTGAAATCAATTTACTGACTCAAGATGAAAATCAAAGTACGTGTTTGATTCAGCTGTAAACATTTCCTCTGGTGGATGTTACACATGCTCCTGAGGCTATCCTTTTGTGTCAATAGTCATGGTTGAAAATATTCTGGGATAAAACAGTTCTCCTGAGCGTGCAACCTGGCCTTATTCCCATTATGGTTGAAATCATTATTTTTGGAGATCTTTAGGTGTGTTTCATGTAGTACTTATAGGCATTGCTTTCTATCTATCCTCCTTTTCACCCCCTCCTTCATGGAAGCTGCATTTCCTCATTGCCTCATTTATGAGACTTGAGTGAAAATTAATGAATTAATGATTCTTAGGAAATTGATGTATTTATTAGTTAGCATTAATATTTGCGAAGTGCCCTAGGCTCAACTGTTAATTATTCACTCTTATTCTACAGGTGAAAAAACATTAACTGCTTTATCCAAGGTCGTCCATAGGGGTGAGATGAGAAATTCGAGTGGCTGAGTACTAGTTCTATGCTTAGTTCTGACAAGGAAGACTGTCCTCCATTCAGTATCTAAAAGTTTATTATGATAGGTAATGAGGAATGTTGTTTGATTAATAGGGATATAAGAAGGAATGACTATCATGTCAGATTAGAACAGGAAGGTAAATTAGATGTCATCTGATCCAACCTCCTAATTTTGCAGATGAGGAAACTGAGTCCTCTGGGAAGTTGTGACTTGTCCAAAGTTATAGAGTGATAGAGATAAAAATGTTGCTGAATGAATCAGCATGTAGAAAACCAGAAATAGAGTTCACATTTATCTATGAAAGCCCCAGCTCTGTTTTTCATGAAATCTAATACTTTTAAAGGCATTTACACTGCAGTTCAGGGCCCTTCCAATTTCCTTCTTCCTGCATTTACAACCCACGTCATACTGTTTATGGATAAAATAATGAACAGCTTCTCAGAGGATTAATATAATGTTCCTAATGGAATTCTTCATATCTGTTTTTCTTTAATGAGCCAATTGGGCTGCAAGAAGAGACTGGGAAAGGAAAGCCCTGGGAAACTAGTTTCTGTGCCAATGCTAAGTCCAGAACAGTTAAAGAAGTAATTGGAACCCTACCTCCTCTTTCTCCACCTCCTCTTCCATCTCCTCCTCCTCCTTTGGTCCTTCGAATAGACAGTTTTTCAGCAGATATTCTATTGCTAATTTTTTCAGATGGAGAAAATTTTGTAGCATGTTGTTTTGGCCATTTTGAAATGTATTAATGATGAAATGAGATGGATGGAACACTATTTGTTCTAGAGCCAAAATTATCCAAAATAAGAAAGACTTTTTTTTGATGAACTATAAACTCAACATTAATAATTGTCAATGCATTGTGCCCTCCCCTCCCTAGCCATGGTTGGGTTGTTTGTGCCAATTCCTTGTATAATTAAAAAGACAGGGACAGAGCCAGAGCCATAACTAGGACAGTGTGACCAAGGACCTGCACCAGGGCAATGATTCTATTGGGTACTTTCTGACAACACCTGAAGACTTGCAATGTACAAACAACAAAACACAACATGTAACAAGAATAATTAGGTAGGATAGTAATCAACCATGTGTGAGGCCATCTTGAATTTCTTTCCCTTTCCTATTCCTATCCCCCATAACAGACAGTGACCTCCCCCAAATTAGCCTTGCACCAGTATACCAGGATATCTGTTTTTCTTGCCTCCCCACCCACAGCCACAGAATGATATCCCATATTTTCCCCTCCAAGGAGGATATGGTCCTTTACCTAGATGTTTTTGTACCACTATTAAAGCTCTGGACAAAACATACTTTAGAGTTCTGTTTTTGCTTGCCCTGCTTCCATGAAGACAGGGTGTTATGACTTTATTTCTAGACAACACTATTTATTGCCAACCTGCAAAGACTCTTCTACTATTCTGTCAACATATCTGACCTCAGAAATGAGCAGGGGAAATGGCTACTTGGACAAGTGGCAAACAGGTAGCAATTAGTTGCGTTTACCAGCTTAAAACTCATCATAGGCAAATTCCATATACTGGTTCTATGTTAAACTGTGGTCTCTGAGCTACTCACTTTTACTGATAGAGTCACATAAGACTTGACAAAGGAGACATACAACTTGAGGTACTACCACAGGATGTAAAAACAGCCACAGAAGGAAAAGCACCAGGGAGAGCCCAAACCATTGTGGCCTCATTGGCTTGTGACTTTGAAGATAATTTTCCTTTATTAATTCTGCATCATCCCTAGCATTGTGGCTACAAAGGGCACTGAATCTAGAGTCAGAAACCCTTTGTTTAGGTCACAACTCTAGTATTTCCTCTCTGTTTGATCTTGGGCAAGTCTCTCATCTCTGGGTTACTTCCCTTATCTATAAAATAATAGGGACATATTAATGGATTCCTAAGGTCCCCTGAAACTCGAAATCTAGGATCCTAGGATTAAGTAATCCCAAAACTCAGATGACAACTTCTTGATCTCCTTTTCCCTCTGAATAGACTAACGCAGAACTATAGCAGAGCTTCTTGGAGAGTAGCTCCTTCCTCTTTTCTTACCATCTGATCTACCTGCTATTGCTGTCATACAATTCACAGATGCTTACGTGGTCCATCAAGACAGAGGCTCTGGCCCTCTATTCAGTCATGTTAACTATATTATGGATTCAATAGCACGTGACTAGAAGCCTTGGTATATGGTGAATATAAGATCCTTCTTTCCCTGTTATCCTCCAACTCCTTAGAGCCCCAATTCCTAAGAGGAACATCCAAAGGGAAATTAGTAGGTAATTAACCTAAAATTGCATAGTCATTATAATGGAATTTCCGGAGTGTTTGTATTTTCCCCCTTTCTTCTATATGCACCACCACAAGCTGTCTTGTATCTAACCAATGACACTTTACTGTGAGCTATGATGTGTAACCAGTTCTCCTGATGATGCTGTCCATTCGTGCAGGAGATAAGCAGATGTAATTCTTGGAGATAATTAATTTGCTCTCCATAGTTCCATCACAGCTGTAGCCAAAGTTTTCAGTTTTGTTTTCTTTTGAAGAATGCCATTTCAGGCCATTCTTCTCTATGTGTACTGCCTCATAATATTTACTCTATGTGTTTCATAAGTGGGCTAGATCTGCTTACTTATCATTTCAGGGGATGCTAAAGATATGTAATCAATGGGATGTATCAGTCAATGGTTATACTATAGTTAGGTAGTATTACTTCAACAAACAAACAAAACAACAAATAATTCAGATAGTTTTCAGTTCCATTCAATCTCATTAGCATAATCAAGTTCCCAACAAAGGAGTTACTTTGGGAAGAATTTTTAATTGTTTGTTTTTAAAGTTGTAATGCATCTTAATTCTTAAGATCCCTTGAAAAATACCATTAGGCAGTTACATGATGCAGTAGATAGAGTGGTGGTTATTGTTGTTCAGTTATTGTGACTCTTCATGACCCTATTTGATATTTTCTTGACAAAGACACCAGAGTGGTTTGCCATTTCCTCCTCCAGCTCAATTTTACAGATGAGGAACTGAGGCAAACAAGGTTAAGAGACTTGACTAGGGTCACATAGCTAACCTGAGGCCAGATTTGAACTCAGGAAAATGAGTCTTTTTTGCTTCAGGTCCAGCACTGTATCCACTTTGCCACCTAGTTGTGCCTGAGTTCAAATCCAGTTTCAGACTCTTGCTAGCTGTGTGACCCTGGACAAATTGCTAAACCTCTTCCAACTTCAGTTTCCTCAACTGTAAAATGGAGATAATAAGAACACTAATCTCACAAGGTTCTTGTGGGGATCAAATGAGATGTTAAAGTGCTTATTTAGTACAGTATGTGATATATGTCACACACTTAATAAATACTTGGGCAGCTGTATAGCTCAGTGGATAGTGTACTGGGACTGGAGTCAGAAAGACCTGAGTTCAAATCCAGCCTCAGACACTTACTAACTGTGTGACTGTAGGAAAGCCGCTTAACCTCTGTTTCCCTTAATGCACTGGAAAAGGAAATGGCAAACACAATAGTATCTTTACCAAGAAAACCCCATGGGCAGGTGTCATAATGGTTAAAGTGCAGACCTGGAGTTAGGAATATTCACCTTCCTGAATTCAGATCTGGCCTCAGACTCTAGTTGTGTGACCCTGGCATGTTACTTAGCCCTGTTTACCTCACTTTCCCTATCTGTAAAATGAGCTGGAGAAGGAAACGGCAGTATCTTTGCCAAGAATGGGGTCACAAAGTGTTGGACATGACTGGAAAATGACTGAACAACAAATGTTTATTTCCTGCCTTCCTAAATTAGGGGACTTTCTTGATTGTTTCACCTAAAACTTTTTTCCTAACTAAAAAATAATAATAATTTGTGGTTAACATGCATTGCCATTGAGTGTTAAGTCATACCTCTTGGCTTCTGTCCTTTCTAAATGCAGTTTTATTTGTCTTCTTCAGATTGACTGACACATTTTGCCAAGTCACTTTGTTAGCACAGACCAAATGAATGGTGTTATGAAGTGCTCAAAGGAAGTCTTAAATCTCAGTTACACAAAGACAACATGGATATGTACCACTCAGCAATTTAATGCATCCTCTGGCAGATATAAATTCCATTTTGGAAGATCTGCTGGTAGCATTGCTAGACCTGTGGTCTGGCAGGATTATGAAAGGTCTTTGAACTATTCTCTTGGCAGATCTATAGAAAGAAAAAAAAAGCCTTTATGAGTTCACAAGAAATCCTTAACCCTTGAACTTGGCAAATACTTTATTTTATACTATGCCTTGGAAAGGTGAGCTGAACCTTGGCATTCAATGAAGCATATTACCAAACACCTCAACCTTTGCTTCTAGGATTCCCAAATGATCATTTTATTCCAGTGAAAGTATTACATTGCACTTAGGTAATTTTTTTTCCCCTTAGGACTTCAAGATGAAGCAACCATTAATTCTGAGTATCATTCTTTTCCAGAATGTGTATAGGAATTGTAAGGTGTCCACTCAGGCTAGAACCCATAAGAGGAGAAGTGTGGCTTCCCTTTCTTTGGAGATCAGGAGATTGCATAACTACTTGAATTCTACATGTGCATTCTGCACTAGGGGTCTGAAAACAGTTATACTGGTGTATCTCCTTTTCAAGGGAAGTTTATACAGGCAGATGTGATCTCAAAAGTAATAAGTATTTTTAAAGTAAAATAGTCACTGGGAGACAAACTAGAAACAAATGTGCCTTCAAGGCAGACTACAAGAACATATTAATGAACAAACTCTCTACAGATGATACTTTATAGAACGTCAGTGGTATTATACTAAAGTTTCCAAATTTAAATGAGATTCAGAAAAGCCCTATGAAACTAAAGACTCAGCTAGCCCACGAAGTGTAGACAGATGCAGGGCAGTTTGCTATAAAATGGCTTATTTGCAAATATGATTCAGTCTGATTTAAAATGTCTCAAGAGATAATGTTCTTACCATTTCCCATGCAGAACTTATTCACAGTCTATTAAAGGTCTCAGAGTTAGACAAAATATTTCCTTTTTCCTAATTCTATCCACCTACTTCTTGTTAACCCTCAGCTTTCTTGTATATATACTTTCTGATCATATTATTTTTACCAAATAATAATTGAGATCACACAATGCTAGGTCTGGAGCACAAAGGTACCTTAGAGGTTCATCTAGTTGAATATCTTTATTTTCGTGAGGAGGAAGAGATATTTTTGACCCAGAGAGAAGTTCAGTGAGTTGTCCAATGTCACACAGGTAGTAAGTGTTGAAAATAAGCTTAGAACTCTAGACCCATGAATAAGTGCAGTATTTCAAGTTCTGCACTCTCTCAGTGTTGTCCTCAATCCCTGGAGAAGAGCTGACATTCAAGAGTCTCAACTGGTTTGTTCATTAATTTTTCCTAAATCTGGTTAATGAAATCAATCAGAAAGATTTCTAGTGGTCTCAAGTTTTAAATTCATGAAGGGGAGAGGCACATAAGATTTTACTTCTTTTCTTGGATTAATAAAGGTGGGAGTGAAAGAGACTAGTTTATCTTCCATTACTTCTCTCTATTATTAGACAAAGACTTTCCCACTTAGTATAGTGAATTTGGGGGTGAAAATGAAGCTGTAAGTCTGCATTTGGAAGTGTTTCTGATGCTATAGTTTGGTTTTCTTTTTCCCTGTTCCATGTGTTTCCCCTTCAAGTTTCCATTCTACTTATTTTTTCAGTGTTGAGGTAAATAAAATCATTAGAGAGATCTCTGATGTTTGGTTCATCTATCATTAGCTTTCTTTCCACACATAATGAGGGACAGCATTTCTCATTAACTTTTTTTTTGGTCAATGTACTTACAGGATGCTTTTCTATTTTCCTTTATATATTTTTCAAGTGCCATCTCATATCCTGATTTGGTTTTTGTGAGCAATAGAGCCTTCATTTTCTAGCATACAGGCAGAGAGCAGGGCCCATCCTCTTAGCGATGCATTATATGGGATGATCAACAAATGTGGCCTTGGGTAATGAACATTGAAATGTATTGTTCTTGTATATGCCCTTCAAAGCATGGCTATAGGTTAACTTTGAAACTGAATAATTAGTTCTTGAGCTGCTTGAGGGCAGGGAACACATTTACAATCCCTTTGTCTTTCCCCACAGCATAAGTAAAATAGTTAGTCCTACGAAGATTGCTAATTGACTTGGCGATTGAATACTAATAATGTTAAAATATTTTGTTCTTATTTCTAGTCTCCCAAGCCAAACCCTGTATCTTTCTATCAATCATTCTTATTATTGCTCTCAATTGCTCTTTTGCCACCATATACCCCAAACTCCTCTGATCATTCTCCAGAATGTCCTGATTTGTCACCACTGAACTATTTTCTGTTGAGAGATTTGTCAAAGAATCCATGTTTCAGAGGAAATTTAACAATTGATACATTGAAGATTATTCAAGCATCCAGTCACTCTAAGGGATCACACATGAAAAGCCTCTTGATACGCATTCAGTTAGGGTAAGAGAAGAAGGAAGGAAGATATGGAGAAAGATATAGAAACTGAGAGGGATAGGAAGAGGGGAGGGACAGAAGGGATATGGAAATGTGAAAAGGGCAGAGAAAGACACAGACAGTAGGAAAGGGGGGAGAGGCTGAGAATGAGAAAGAACAAGGGAAAGTGATGAAAGGTGAGAGGAAAGGAGATACGGAAAAAAGAGAAAGAGAAGGATGAAGAGTGAAGGAGAGAGAGAAGAGAGAAGAAAGCACTCATGGAACATGATCTTTCAATATCTATTTACTAAGGTACTGTACCTGTTGTTAATTGATATACAGACAAAACCAAGAGTGTCCTTGCCCTCAAGAAGCTTACAGTCTATGCAGGAGATAAAGTATGTACAAAGATAAGTAAATACAAGGTATATACAACATAAATATGAAGTAATATAGAGAATATGGATCAGATAAGTCCCTGATTAAACTGGACAGTTTTTCTAAATAATCTAATAACAGAGAGTAAAGGAAGTACCCAAAACAATAAGAACCTGATAATTGAGTATAAAGCAAGTTCCCTAAACAACCTGATAACAAAATGAGGAACTAGCCCTACTGAGCCATTGCATAAAACCAACTGATCAGAGAGTTTCTAGTGTTTGGCTGGCTAAGGATTAGCCACACCCCTTTTGACCTTGGCATCATATAGCTTAAGCATATAGCCAAAGAAGAATTTACATGCAATCTGAAAGAAGAATTCAAGAATCTGCTTCCTAAACACCAACTTTCTAGTTAAAGAAGGGAGGAATTCTGAATTCCCTAAGTAAGGGCTTGGTACTTTGAGTGACCTATTGGCATGTGAAAGGGTCCAAGATAATGGTTGTAGGAGTAGGCACAGACCTTGAATTTACCCTTCCAGTGAAAGACTGAAAACAGGAGAGGAGAACCCATTTAGTTTTGGGGGATAAAAGAAAGTTCAAAGGAGAAAGGCAAAATTACTTTTTTTATAAATAATATTGCTTATGAATCAACATCCAAACCAATTTCCTCTTCTGCTTTGGAGATGTTAAAGTCTAGAAGGTTAACATGTAAAATGTTGACCCTAAAAGTTTTGTTGTTAGAAGTTCTTATAAATGACTTTAATGAATGTATTTTGTTGTTGTTGTTGTTGTTGCAGTTAAAGGGGCCATCCCTTCACTACCTTCTTAAAGAGATCTATTCACTGAATGGGTATTACCTCACTCAAAGTGAAAACCTGAAAAGACCTTAGCTTAAAAGGGCCATAGTCTCCCATTGCATCCTGGTCCATCTCCAGTCATCCTGATGAATACCTGGCTATTGAGGGTTAGTGGTTTAGGGGTGCTGGAGCCCCAAAATCACAACACATGGGTCCTGCCTGAATGAATTTGACCCAAGCCTTCTTTCATCCAAAGACAAGGTCTATTAAAGATCCACCATATTGACCAGACTCTGAAGGAATCTAAGCATTTGTATTGCTAATGCAAGCAGGCCCTATTTTAGGAATCTGAGCCCTTGGCTAGACTCTTAAAGAATCTCAGCACCTTAATGTAAATGAGATGAATCTTACTTACAGAAAGACTGTGAGAGGGATCCAGGAGTGGCAAAGTAGTCTAGGGTGACTGGAGGAGGGGTCTAAGGAGGATCTGAATGGGAGTGGCTAGTAAGCTAGGGTGAACCGAACACCTGGGACCTAGACCAGGGAGAATGGAGTCTAGATAGAATTAAGGGTAGGAAGTGGCCAGGGGCAACTGGGAGGTAACAGAACAGAATTGAGAGATTGGGTTTAGCCACAATGAAAGGTCAGTTGAGTAGATTAAAGCGGCAGGCAATTGCCAAAGATTTGGGAAAAGTCCATGGATTTTCTTTTTTGGGAGTCCAGATCCAAAGACATGGTCTTTTCCTTTTAGAGTTTCAGATCCAATCCCCATCATGGCCACTGAACCCAGATGGCTCTAGAGGAGAATGTGAGGCTAGTGACCCTGCATGGCCCTCACTCACTCAAATCAAAGTCAATTGCAAGTGATGTCATCATATCCTTGATGTCATGGTTCTCTTCAAGAATGAAGGACAAACACGCAATGAAGATATAGAGAACACAGCACTGGAAAGAATACTGGATTCAACATGAGGACCTGTGGTTGAAAACAAGTTCTGCCAACAGTTTCCATCTATGTGACAGTAAGTAAATCATTTAATCTTCCTAGGTTTCATTTGCATCTCTACAATGAGGAAGCTGGACTAGGTAACCTATGACATCCTTTCCAGTATAAAAGCTATGATTCTTTGGTTCTGTTGAATTATTAAAATTTCTGATGAAGCAAAGCAGGGAGAAGGGATAGTTAAAAAATTGACTAAGAGAATCAGCTACGTCAAAGGTTCCCAAACGTATTTGACCTACTGCCCCTTTTCAAAAAACTAAAATTACTCAGCGCCCCCCTAGAAATCTTTTTTCTTTAACTTTTTTTTTAAATTTGTGTCATTTTTTAAAAATATAATTTTTTAAGTGATGCATCTTAAATTTAATAATTTATTGTAAATTTAAGAGGTTTTTTCCTGCATTGAAATTTTGATGATGCAATATTACATCATGTAACTATATAATATTGTGTTGTAAACAAGTCAATACGTGCACATGTTCCTGCTGATGAATGCTGGACTTCCCAACAATGTGCAACAGGCTCACCTGCCAACACTTGCTTCTTAAAACCTGTTGGCAGACTTGACCACTGATCAGTTGTAACTTGCATTTTGTGTGTTATTTGGAAAATAATGTAAATGCTGAAAGACAACTCATTAAGGATACATTAGAGGGGATTCTTGATAAGATACAAATTAGACTGTATAGACTGCATAGTCCCTTCCAATGCCACTAGTCTGGGAGTCTGTTTTGAGCTTTCATTATATCACATACTGACCACAACATTTACTATGGAAAGAGAAATATTCAGACATTAAAAATAGTATTTATAAAAAGTACTATCAAAAAGTGTCCCTTGTTGCAAAGTCCTGAGATGGCTGTCTGCTTCTATTTCAGTCTTTTTTTTTAATATTTATGTTTATTGTTGTTTTTCAATGAACAAACATTTATTATCTGTCTTTCCTACTCAACCCCTAGTTGAAAAACTTTGACCCTTGGGGGATAGGTTCACATTATTTTCTAGGATTGCAATATCAATTCGTACTGCCACTAACATTAGTGTGTCAGTTTTCTCACCATTATGATGTGGAACTTCAGAGTTGCTTTGATTTCCATTTCTTTAATTATTAGTGATTTGGAACATTTTTTTCTTTATAAGATCAATGCTACCTTTGAAAACGGCCTGTTCAGATTTGGTCTCCAGTTTTAGGGACTACAAACTCATTGAGTCTACAGTGTGACATGGCTTTCAAAATAGCAAATGTACTTTCAGATTGCTTAAATAGAAGTATGTCATTGCTGTTATTCAGTAGTTTCAGTGGTATATGACTCTTTGTAACCCCATTTGGGGTTTTCTTGGCAAAGATACTGGAGTGGTTTGCCATTTTCTTCTCCAGATGATTTTTACAGATGAGCAAATTGAGGCAAAGATGGTTAAGTGACTTACCCAGGGTTACATAGCTAGGAAGTATCTGAGGCCAGATTTGAACTCTGGTCTTCCTGACTCCAGGCCTGGCACTCTATCTACTGTGCCACCTAGTTGTTCCTAAATAGAAGTATAGAGAACAAAATGAATATATCTTTGTCACATGTGATAAATTAGTGTTAACCTATTGACTGCCCATGTGCTCCACTGGCATCCCCAGCAATTCAAAATAAAGTAAGAAAGGTTGGGTAATCACCCTATGAGAGGATATGGACTCTGCATATTTAGCAACACAAGATGAGCAAGTCAATTTATCAATGGGTTGTCCTGTTCTTTGAGAGAACATCCACATGGATGAAATGACAGAACCATTCAAATATTTGGTTATTTGAGGGCTCAAAGGAAGAGAGGTGATACATTGTAGTACTACCATCATCTACATGAATCAAATAGCAGCAGGGGCACCATGTTCATCCTTGAGAAACAAACACTTCTTAAAATTATTTGTTTTATTGATGCCTTCTAATTTTTCATCACATTGATTTTCAAATATCACCCTCTTTTCTCATCTAGCAAGATCTATCCCTTCTGGGAAAGATTTTTCAAAAGAAATCAGCTCAGCAAACCTAACCAGTATATTGATTAATATGAAATAGTTTATACATTATTGCACAACCATAGGCCCCCCTCTTCTTCAGGCACATTTTCTCAACTCTTTTCTAGGGCTAAGCTTGATCATTATAATTGCCTAGCATTCCACTTGTTTTCTCTCTCCAGTTCATGATTATAATTATTGTGTATATTGATTTTTTGCTCTGCTTATTTCATATGGCATCAGTTTATTTATATAAACTTTCCAAGCTTCTCTGAATTAATCATATGTAATATTTCTTTTTATGTAGTAATTGATTACATTTATGCACTATGCTTTGTTTAGTTACTTCTTAAATGAAGGGCACCCATTTTGTTTCCAGTTCTTTAATAGCACCCCCCAAAAAAGTGGTGCTATGAATAATTAGGATATGGGATCCCACTTATTAAATCCCTATGTGGGATATTTCTTTCTGTCTCACCTCTAAACTATATGCTTAACAATAGGATCTCAAAACCTATGATTATCTTTAGTTACTTTTAAAAGACTCATTACTAGTTTCTTTCCTGAACCAACTGACAACTTTACCAACAGTGTATTTGTGAGCCTCTCTTCATGCATCCCTCCCAACATTGACTATTTCCATCTTTTGTTATCTTTGCCAATTTATATAAGCAACTCACTTTTAAAAAATTGACAATCCAATCCTTTTCCAGAGAAGAGAAACCAGCAAGAATAATAAGAAAACTCAAAATTATGTCAAATGAGGATCAAATTAAAAACTAGTGTTCTGTAATCTATTGAAGGAAAGATAAGAAATGAAATGTCTTAAAATTAAGAACTAGTGTTCTTAAATCAAGCATGTGTTATTTCTCACAATGAGCTATTGTGCTTATCCTCCATGGATCGAGAAGACAGAATGAGAACTTTAGGGAAGGTACAGCCAAATTAACCTCATGATAAACAATGAAGAAATTTCTAAATAATTATAAGGTAGTGAGTTGCCTATCCTTGGAAATATTCATGAACAGGCTGAAAAACTTCTCACCAGGGATGTTATAGAGGGTACACATGAATATGGTAGAAGATTGGCCTGAAAGTTTCTTAGAATGTTAGGGCTAGAAGGGATCTTAGAAATCATGGTGTTCAATTTTTTGTTTTTTCAAATGAGACACAGAGTCACAGAGAAAGTTAGTAGCAGAGCATACGTCTCCTGACTCAGAGAATGGTATGCTTTGTACTACAGTACACTTTTAAGATTTCTTCTATGTCCATGATTTTATGATTTGCCTAGGCACTGAAGCTCTCCTGACTCCTTCTTCTCCCTAAAGGCAAGAATTTTCACTATTTATGCATGAGCATATAAAGCTTGAAAGATAAGTAGATTTTTATAGTCAAAAGAAGCTTCTAGAAGGCATTTCTGCTTCAGTAGCAGACTTATACACCATCCTGTTAAGACATTTCTGGCTCAATAGTTACTTGACTATACGGACACAAAGCAGAGGAAATATGGACCAGTTGAAACTTGTAAAACCAAACAACAAATCAAGAAAGCACTATAATATAGTATCTAAAGGGCTAGAGAGGTCTGATATCAGTAATTATAACATATGGAGTATGCTTAAAGGTCTTTTCAAATTCTGATGATACAGCAACTTCAGACTCCACTCTTTTTATAGTGATGTCTAAACTGTCAAACTTTAGCCAGAAATCATTGTCCATAATAGAGGTGAGCAGAAATGTCATTACAAGATGAATCTCATGAACATGCTTTAAAACAAAATCAAACAAAAGCCTGTCTTATCCATTTGGCTCTGCTAGCCCCATAAATTCTATATTTAAATGGTGTTAGTGTGACTGCTCCCTCTTAAGTTCACTCACTGGATCCAAGATGAGCTTATACCTTTTTTTCTGGCACTGTGCAAACTATTCTGCTTATACTCAAGTCAACCTACTTAGCCTCATCCCTCTGAATACTGGATTTTGCCCCTAGGGTTCTAGGCTCTGAGAGGTGAACTTTTACCTTATCTTGCCTGGAAACAGGCCTCCAAGTTGCTTTCCAGCCATGCCCAAAACATGCTCCTAAATGCATCCCCTGGATTTGATGTCTTCCTCTTCCCCCTAAACCAAATCAACAAGCATTCATTAAACAATTAGTGGTAGGATTTTGTGTTTAGTTCTGGGAATGTAAATGCAAGCAGAAATAAAGACGGTCCTTGTCCTCAGGAAGTGTACATTCTAATAGGGGGAGATAATTCCTACATGAAAGTTGAAAAGAGCTGGTGGAAAAGAAGGAAAAGTACCTAGAAAAATTCCAGAAAGAAATAAAGACAAGTCTAGCCTGGGAACATTCTTTAAAATGGAGACTTTGAGAGGAACCAGCTAATCAAAGGAAAGAGCTGCAAGGGCAGAGTTTACTTCCGGTTTCAGAAAGCCAGGAGTGGAGTGAATTTCCAGAGTGACAATGCGGCTGTGGCATGGGAGAGAAAGTCCCCAAAGTCAGAATTGGTGTCCAAAGGAACATCAAAATCATAGTCTTTATCAAGGTAACATGGACTCTCCCCTTCAGACTCCAGAGTCACAACGGTCAAATTCTTAGAAGCAGCTTCCATAGCAATCTTTCCAACTCTAATACTTCAATACAGAGAATATAGTCAAATCTTTCCTTCAGAAGTTCTGTGATCTTCTTAATGTCACTGCTAATAATAGAGTACATCTCTTTGTCTAAACACTAAGAAAGGAGCTTGGCCAAGAGACTTCTTTTTCTTAATTATGATGTCTTGAGTATGACATTTTCTACTGTAATGACTCCAATTAATGATTACGTATATAGGAGAAAATGCTAGTTCTAGGCCCCCCAAATCCAGACTACTCAAAGTGGCTCTGAGTGTATGAAGGCCTTCTCATCATTGGTAGTAGATTTCTCTTAGCTAATTCTAGTATGTGGTCAAGCTCCCAAGAATATCAATAATTTTTTGACTATGTATGTTGAATTCACTCTTGTGTACGTCCTGGGCCAACCTGGACAGGATCTCCTTCTCGTGGTCCTTTGGCATCTTCTCAAGGGCCTATAGCGGCTACTGGCACAAAGGCAGTGGCCACAATCAGCTTGTCATCAGAACGTAAGCTCCTTAAACATAGGGCCTATCTTGCTGGCATGTATCTGTATCCCCAGTACTTAGCATAGTGCTTGGTATATATTAAGTGCCTAACAAATGCTATTTCATTCCTTCCTTCCTTCCTTCCTTCATTCCATTACAACAGGCATCACAGCCACATGCATCTCTGTATAACAAAATGCTTGACAAGTCATATCTGATGACACGTGTCACAGTCTTCTTTGAGAATGAAAGACAAACAACAACCTGTGAGTTGCACTGGAGACCCAACTGGAACTGGACAATTGGGCAACACAGCTTTTTCCTTCCTTCCTTCCTTCCTTCCTTCCTTCCTTCCTTCCTTCCTTCCTTCCTTCCTTCCTTCCTTCCTTCCTTCCTTCCTTCCTTCTTTCTTCCTTCCTTCCTTCCTTCCTTCCTTCCTTCCTTCCTTCCTTCCTTCCTTCCTTCCTTCCTTCCTTCCTTCCTTCCTTCCTTCCTTCCTTCCTTCCTTTCCCTTCCCCTCCTTTTCCCTTCCTTTCTCCTCCCTTCCCCTCCCCTCTGTCCACATAGGGTATCACACCTTTACTTGTGTGTACTCTGCCTAAAGGAATGTAAATTTTGGTCACTTACAAAATATATTGGGACCTACAGGCAAGATTTTTTTATTAAGGCCCATTCCTTCATCCCAAATCACTCTGGCTCTCATTGATTTGCCAACAATAAGACCCAGGCCAAGCCCCAACTGATCATTGTTTGGACACTGATTGGCTCAGAGTGAATGTAAATAGCAATTGTTTCTGTAAGACCTTAGCTTAAAAAGGCCAAGGTCTCCCACTGCACCCAGGGTCATCTCCAGTTATCCTGATCTATATCTTGCTACTGGACCCAGGTGGCTCTGGAGGAGAAAGTGAGGCTAGTGACTTTGCACAGCCCTCCCTCACTTAAATCCAATTCATCTGCATGTCATAGCATCAACTCCTTGATGTCATGGTCCCCTTCAAGAATAAAGGACAAACAACAACAATGACCTAATAATTCAAGTTCTATACAATATAGGGTAGTTTAAAGATGAATTTAGATCACCCTTTAGAGTTTGTAGTAGTAGAATTTGACACCTCTTTCTTTGTCATCCCCTACATTCGGGAAGGGTGCAAATTGTCTCTTCTATCCATTCCCTCATCCATTGCTCCAGTTACTATCAAAGTTCAAGTTCTCTTTACTTATAGCCTGAACTATTTCAATAAGTTGGTAACTGTTGACTCTCTCTCCTCCCTTCCCCTTTTCCACCCTATTCTCCCTACCTTACTCTACCCTAACCTACTACATCTATTATAAGGAAGCCAAATCTACTAATGCCCAGCTCTGACCTTGTGGTTTTCTTTCTCAAAACCTTTCAGTATTTCCTTTTGATCTACCAATAGCCTTCTTCAGCTGCACATTCAAATCCTCTGTGCTCTAGCCCCAATTACATTTTTTAGCCTGAATTGTTGCTCTTCTCTCCTTTATCTGACCTTCGTCTAAAATAGCCTCCTCCTTGAATCTCCAGTTTTGTAGATGCTAGCCATCCATTAAAGCCTAACACAAATACTACCATTTTCTGGAAGACTTCCCTGGACCTTGCAACCGTATCTTTTCTATTCCCTCTTTGAATCCCCATAGGAAGGAAGGAATCAGACATTTTAAGTACCTACTATGTGCCAAGCACTTTCTTCAGGGCATTACAAATATTATCCCATTTGATAGCAATGTGTTTATATTTGAAGGAATGAGTAAATTAAGCATTTATTTGCAAAGCACAGCTCTAAGTGCTGGGTATACAAATAGAAAAGTAAGACAATCCCTACTCTGAAGAAGCTCACCTTCTATTGTGAGAGATAACACATATGAAGGGTTATAGCTATAAGTCACGTGAAAAGGTCCCATGATCTTTGGGGTGAGGAAGTACAGCAGATGGTAGTGTCTCTTCTTCAATGTCACTTTTATTAATAAAAATTATATCAGTTTATAATGTTAAACGTTTAACAATGCCGAGGACTTTGTAAAAGAACTATCTTTTCTGGGTCTTCAATAGATGTGGCTGTAGGAGCAGTTGCAAGTTGCATCTCCTCAAGTGTTGCTTTCTAGAATGATGTGCTACAGGGAGTGGGCTGGTGGCTTTGTATTCATCAGTTCATGTTTCTTCTCCATCTCAAATAAGTTTTCAGGTTTTTCTGAATCCAACCCTTTCATTATTTCTTATATTACAATAATATTCATTATATTCATGTGTGGTATATTTATACCGTATTATGTTCTGTCATTCTCCAGTTGATGAGTATCCTCCCTTCCTTTGTTTCCAGTTTTATGATGCAACAAAAAGAACTAAGCTGCTATGCATATGTTGGTACCTATGGGTCCTTTCCATCTGTCTTTGACCTTGCTGAGTTATTTTCCTAGTCATAGTATTGCTGGGCCAAAGGATATACACAATTTAGTGAGTATAGTTTTTTGTTTTTGTTTTTGTTTTTAGCATAGGTTCAAATTGCTTTTTGTAATGCTTAGATCAATTCACAACTCCAACTAAAGTGCATTAGTGTGTCTATCCACCCATGGCATTCCAACAACCGTTATTTTCATTTTCTTTTGTCATTGTTACTTATCTTATGAGGTGGAATCTTCAAGTCATTTTCATTTCTTTTATTATTTGTTATTTGAAACATTTTTTCATGTTTGCTTTTCTTCCCTTGAGAACTTTCTGTGTGTATCTGTTATGGACCTGTTCTTGTACTTCTATATTTAAATTAGTCCCCAAATATATTTCATCAAAGATTAATCACAGAAATTTCCTGCAATGATTTTTTTCCCCCAGGTCACTATTGCACTTCTGATTCTAGTTACAAATAAAACCTTTTCAATTTTAGGTAATCAAAATTACCATTTAAAATTTTATGATTATATCTATCACTTGCTTGGTTAACAAAAAAATATTAAAAAAAACTTCCTATATCCATAGTTTGTTTCTCTAATCAACTTTTAATGTTTTTAACCAGTACCAAAGAACACAGATGATTACCACTTTGTGGCATAATTAGAGATCTCATACTACAAGGCTTCCTGCCTTCCTTGAGATTCCTGACTTTCATACCTATAGATAAACTTGGTTATTATTTTGCCTAGTTCTATAACATAACACCTTGTTAATTTGATTAATATGTCACTAAATCTGCATAAAAATATCTCCTTATAATGTTAATATTAACTTAAGATAATATTAATATAATCCATTAATATAATATTAATATAATTATATTATTTATAATAATAAATTAATTTAGGTAATATTATAACTGTCATTGTATTGTCACAACCCAAACATGAGTAACATAATACAAATCTTTATGTGAATGTTTTGTGTAATTCTTGCATGTATCTTGGTAAGTGGTCTTCTAGATATTTTATACATTGTGGTGTTATTTTGGAAAGAAATTCTTTTTCTATCTCATTATTGCTCATTATGTTGGTAATATTCAGAAGACTGAAAATCTTTGAGTTTTTTGGTACTATGCTACTTTGCTGAAGTTATTATTTCAAATAATTTTAGTTTAAATTCTAGGGCTTACTAAGCAAACTACTATATTATCTATAAAAGCAAAAATTGTGCTATCTCTTTGTCTATGAATATTTTTGATTTTTTCTTGTGGCATTACTATAACTACCATTTCTAAAATCAAATAATGGTAGTGACAATAGCCATCCTTGGTTTAACAGTAATCTTATTGGAAATATCTATAGCATTTCTCCATTGCAGACAATGTCTTCTCTTAGTTTTATGTAGATCTTATTTACTATATTAAGGAAAGGCCTCCATTCCTATGATTTTTTTTTTAACATAGAGGGATGTTAAAGTAGGAAGCAACTGGGATTTCTGGTATTTTTTATCTTCCTTCTTCCATATTCATTCACTCCTTTAAGAAACTGTTGTTACATCACATGTTGCTCTTTCTGTTTGTCTGTTTTTTGGTTATCTATTTGAGTTTTTCTTACATGTGCCAGTGCTGCCTACACCAAATTTCACATTTATGATGGTAAATTATAAATTTCCTTCCATCATCTCCTCTCATACTTTACTTCTTTCTTTGTTCCCACCCCACAGTACTTGCTGTTGTTGTTGAATAAGGTAGTGGAAGAGAAGAAATGTTATTAACACTAGCAATCTGTAATCTTAGTCTGATCTCCCTCATCTTCCTTTCCTTTCTTCATCTAGCCTGGACACTAATGACTGATTTTGACACCTTAATTTCTTTCCTTTCATGTCTTCCATGATGTGCCACCCTCCAAAGCTGAAGTTCATTTTGCTTGTAACTATTTTTTTTCCAACTGTAACTTCCATCTTATCCCCATCTTTCTTTTTATACAAAACTCAACCATTTCTTTATTGAATTTAATGTATTTCTACAATAAATTCAGTGTTTGTGTGCATGTAATTCACCTTTGTCTGGTTTAAATAAACCAGGGTTCATGAGGCACCTGTTTTCTCACATTTTCTGTTATGTCTATGTGATGGGGTTGGGATCTGGGCCCCAGAAAGGAAAAACCCGGGACTTTCCCACTTGGCCAAATCTCTGGCATTTGCCTGAGATTATAATCCCATCAACTGGCCTTTCATTGTGGCTACCAAATCTCCCAGTTCTGTTACCTAGGCTGGACTTCCTTTGTTTTGCCTCCCTATGTATGGCCCCTGGCCATTTCCTACCGTTAATCCTAGCTAGGCTCCATTCTCCCTTGGCCAGGAGGTCCAGGTCCTAGGAGTTCTGTTCACCCTAGCTTACTGGCCACTCCTAAATCCCTCCCACAGTCTTTCTGTATATAAGGTCCATCTTGTCTCCATTAAGATGCTTATATTCTTAAAATCTAGCCAATGGTCAGATTCTTATAATCTAGCCAATAGTTTACTAATGTTCAGACTCCTTAAGAGTCTGCCTAATATGCTTACAAATGTTCAGATTCCTTAAGAGTCTGCCCAATACGATGGATATTCTAATAAACCTTGTCTTTGGCTAAAATAAGGCTTGGGCTCAATTCTTTTGGGCAGGACCCACATGTTATGATTTTAGGGTCCCTGGACCCCTGAACCCCTGAATCGTATCTTATGCACTCTTATCACAACTGTGAAATATAGTAAATCCTCCCATCTTTTCCTCATTTACTCCACAGTATATTTCCTTTAGCTCTCTTTTCTTTCCCCTTTAAAAACAAAATGGCAAAAAAAACCCCACCCAACATAAAGACCCTATGCCTTTATTTCTGCACTCTGTGACCCTTAAAAATGTTAATATTCTGAAGGGACAGTTGTCTTTTCTTCCCCTTTTTGAATGTAAATATCTCATCCTCATTTATCCCCTTTTAAATGTTCAATCATATCTACCTTTCTAAGCTTCTCTTATCTCCTGTGTTTACATTTTAAAGAATCTACCAAGCTCTCATCTATTCATCAGTAATGCTTAAAGTCCTTCATTCAATTAAAGGTAAATCCTTCCCCCTTGCCACATGATTATATTCAGTTTTGCATGGTAAGTTATTCTTGGCTGTAAGCCTTTATGGAATACTGCATTTCCTGACTCTCTATCCTTTATAGTAATCTTGTAAAATCCTAACTGTGGTTCCCTGATACTTAAATAATTTCTTTCTAGCTACTTGCAGTATTTTGCACCTGGAAGTTTTGGATTTTGGCATTGACATTTCTGGATGTTTTCCATTTGGAATGTTTTTCAAGAAATGACCTATAGATTACTTCTGCTTTCATAATATCCTTTAGTCCCAGGAAAGTTTTTTTTTTCATATGGTATTCAAAAGGTTTTTTTGGTCAGAGTTTCCAGAAACTCTCATGTTTACTAAATTCTCTCTTTATGATCTATCTTCCAGGTCAGATGCTTTTGATAGTAAATACCTCCCACGCACTAAATCTTCAATTCTTTGACTTTGTTTTAATATGTCTTGTTATTTCATGTAATACTTGAGTTTTCTTTTTCCCCTTTTGTTTTTTCAGAGTCTGCTTTAATGAGGTTTTCTACCTTCTGTTCTAAACTTCTTTCTTTGCAGATCGAAGCATATTATTTGCTATTTTTTTCCTCTGTTTTGTTTTGTTTCCTCTTTCTGGTGGTTCCTCCTATTGGTTCTAATTCTTACAACACCACTAATGTGAAAATATGTTTAATAGGAATGTATATGAATAGCCTATATCAAATTGCATGCCATCTTGGGGAAGGAAAGGGGGAGGGAGGAGGAGAAAAATTTAAAAACTCAAAAGCTTATGGAAGTGATTATTGATAAATCTAAATAAATTAATAAAAAAATTAAAAAAAAATAATTAACTTTGGTCATCTATTTTTTCTCAAGAGCTTCAATTTTTGTTTTTTAAATCTTCTTTTATTGCTTCCAACCACTTTAGAATCTTTATAATCAATGTTTTCTGAGGGCATACTTATAAATGTCTTTAGGGTTTACCTCTTGGGTTCTTCTTAAACCAAAGCAGTTCATTATGTTCGATGTGTTTGTCTGTTTGTTTATATCTCTAGCCTCATCTTCTAGATTAGGGCTTTGTACTATGGCCAAGCTCTAACAGTTCCATCATTTTTAGGTGCAGTGGGCAGGTTCTATTTAGTCTTGTTTCCCCTGTAGTATGGATGCCAGTGTCAATGTCCTTTGTAATGGGGTGGATGATACTAGTACCATGGCTCTCTATCATCTGCCTTAGTGTCCTTTTTGCCTAATACAGGTGCTGGCCTTGGCTCAATTCTGTTTTCTTCTCCTTTTCCAAACCACAAATGGTAGCTGATGCTGTCTCTCATCATGTCCCTGACAATTCAGTTAGATTTTTGGAGACTGCTGGTTTCAGGCTCCTTGTAAGGCCTTCTACCATTTGCACCTAGTCATTGACATCAGTCTGTCTGTTGCTATGGATCATAGAGTTCCCAGGTGAGGAATGTCCCACCCTGTCTCCTTACAGGATGACCTGTTAGACCAGAGCTGAGATCCTACTGACCTTTTAAAAATAAGCCTTTGTTAAGTAAGTCATGAGTCTTATCATGCCTTCCCCATTTTCCATGATGGTAGAGAAACTGAAAATGGATTGATAGTTTTTACTTTATTCAATACACTGAAGATTTTTGAGGAGTGAAATAATGTTTGAAGTGGCACCTTAAGAAGACTACTTAAGTCTGAAGGATGAACGAAAGAGAGGATAGAATGGAGGGAAGACTAAAGTTAGGAGGCTAGTCTAGGTAAGAAGAGTCAATAATCTGCAGTGTATTTTTGCACTGGAGTAGAAAGGAGGGAAAAGTGTCTTGGAAGATTTTCGATTTCTGGGAGGATAGAAATGGGGAACTTGGGGGAAAGGATAGTTAGACTTCTGCCTTAGACATGTTGAGCTTGAGGTCATCCAAGTGGATATACAATATTCATCAAATAGCTAAAAATATTAGAGTTCTGGAGAGTTATTGGGGAGTGATAATAGAGATTTGAGAGACATTTGCCTAGAAGGCACAAATGAGATTACTTGTCAGGTGTCAGAACCTTGAGGGGTGACCAGCATTTAAAAGGTAAGAGGAGAATGAGGAACCAGGAAAGGAGATAAAGAATGTTTAGAGAGTGGAGAGCTGTTAATAGCAAAAGAGAATAAAATTCAGCAATAAGATCATGTGTCAATAAGTAGAAGATCTGTTTCGTGTGGACTCTTTTTTTTTTTTACAAGGCATTTGTGGTTCAGTGACTTGCCCAGGGTCACATGGCTAGTAAGTGTCAAATATCTTATCTGAGACTGGATTTGAACTCAGGTCCTCCTGAATCCAGGGCCAGTGCTCTGTCCACTACGCCACCTAGCTGCTCTATCTTGTGGACTCTTCTACATATCTTGCCACAATTTTGCACAAAGGTAAAGGAGATCCATCCAGTGTGCTAGAGGCCTTTCTCACTTTCTCTGGACATTTTTAAGCACCAGTTGAGCACTCTTGTTTCTTTCCTAACATCTCTTATTCTGACTGCATCATGAGCTCATCTTCTGTCCTTGAAACATCTTTTATTCCTGTTCTTTGGAGTTCCTCATTGGTTACACATCGCAGCCTTCTCACTTCCAACACACACCTTTACATTGCCCTCTGTGTAGGATATGTTAAATTCTTCAGAGGTTGTATTTGTTATCTGGCTGATACACCACAATGTGAGCTAATTGTAAATGTTAATAAGATTGATTGTTGTTTCAATGAGATATTGGGGAGAAAAGGGATGTCATTCAAAAAGCATCATAATTCTTAGAGAGACATCCTACTCTCCTGTTCAACTCTGGGCTCAGTTTATTGTTATCACAAACAGTTACAAAATCATACTCGGTAGAAAGCCTCAGATTTTAAGCTAAAGCCTTACTCCTTGAATTAGGAATTATTAATTATTCAAAGTGACCCAATAGCTTTTGGTGTAAGTAGATCATCCACATGCTAATTGCATTTTTGTTATTCAGTTGTTTTAGTCATGTCTGACTCCGCATGAATCCATTTGGGGTTTTCTTCAGAGAGATACTGGAGCGGTTTGCCATTTCTTTCTCCAGCTCATTTTACAGATGAAGAAACTGAGGCAAAGAGGGTTAAGTGACTTGCCCAGGGTCACATAACTAATAAATGTCTCATTATGAGGACAAGTAGGTGGTGCAGTGGAAAGAGTGCCAGGCCTAGAGTCAGGAAGAGTAATCTCCCTGAGTTCAAATATGGCCTCAGATACTTACTAGCTGTGTGACCCTGGGCAAGTCATTTGACCCTGTTTGCCTCAGTTCTTCATCTATAAATTGAGTTGGAGAAGCAAATAGCAAACCACTCCAGTATCACTGCCAAGAAAACCCCAAATGGGGTCACTAAGAGTCAGACTTGATTGAAAAATGATTAAACAACACCATTTCCTAATTCCAGACCAGGCACTTTATCCACTGTACCACCTAAATACCCTATTATATAAATGCTACTAAACAACTTATGAAGGGAAGAGTGCTATGATACATTGGTGCTATCCATGTCCAAGTCATATAACCTAGTAAATAAGTCTTATAGACTATATGCAGAATAGAATCAAGAAAGTTATTTGGGAGATCCAAGATTGAGCAACTAAACATGGCTTTAGTAGAATGAGGGGAAATGCATATTACAACTGATAGTTTTTTAGTTTAAATGCTGGAGTTGTTGAGTTGGTGACTGGAATCCTTGATTCAAAACACTAAAAATGGTTTTATGTATCTACTCTCTGGGGGAAAAAATATAAAGAGGACTTCTCTATGACTTATCCTTAATTTGGTAAAGCTTGGAATGCATGTCAAAAATATTGATAAACTTTCCTTCATCTGGAAAAAGGGGGGGGAAAGATGCCACCCTGTATTTTACTAATCATCAAGGATAAAGAGACTGTGAAACTATATCCAATGAACAAATGTTGTAATTATGATAAATATTTGTTCTTTCTGTTTTCACTACAAACTCAAAAGTCCTAGAGCTTGTGTTTGGCACATGCAGGAGATTACAGCCATCTGCTGGGAGACAAAACTGTCAATTACAGAAGCAATCTGGCTTTCTACTCTCAGCATCCCATCCCTCATCAACTCCATGTAGTAAAATGGATCACAAAGGAGCAAGGGCTGTTGCTGTTAGTAAAACTGAAAGACCTTGGAAACTTCTACCCACAATATCGCAAGGGAGACGCGTGAAGGTCACAAAAGCTCTGACAGAAGGAGGCTTTAAGGGCTGCCTGACTGACTTGTGCACTGGAGAGTGTGTAATGGGGACAGCAACTGGACTTGGAGTCAAGGGACTTTGATTTTGGTATAGGCTATGCCGCTCAAATTGGGTGACTTTGAACAAACTTTAAATTTCTGAATCTCATCTCCTTAGGCAGGTAGATGATATAATGGATAGAATATTGAGCCTGGAATCAGTCAGTCCTGAGTTCAATTTTGATCTCAGACACTTCCTAACTGTGTGACCCTGAGCAAGTCATTTAACATCAGTCTCCCTCAGTTTCCTCAACTGTAAAATGAGAGTAATAGAAGCACCTACTTCCCATTGTTGTTGTGAGGTCAAATGAGAAGCACTTAGCACAGTGCTTGGCATATTGTAGGAGCTTAATAAATGCTTTTTCCCTCTCCCTTCTTCCCCAAGGCAGTTAGTTAAGACCAATATTTCTCAAATATTGCTTTGCAGAATTCAATTAAATTCAACAAATATTTATTAAGTGTACTTACTAAGTGTAAGGTTCTATGAGTACAAGAACAAAAAAGAAATAGTCTCTTCTCTCAAGGAGTTTATATGTTTCGAATACCTCGAGATTCCACAAGATAGCTGTTCACAGAATTTGGTGTGGAAGAAAACAGTTACATGGCAAAAGAGCATTCACACTAAACCCACCCACTTAGATTGCTGCGTTGGTCACATGCAATATGTGCATTCATCTGGCATGGAAAACTGACAAAATAAACAACTCAATCACATGACCAAAATGCTGAATTTTTAGGGTTCTAGAATTAACCCCTGACCACACACAACAATTTGTGATGCATGCTCAGCTGATTGTTGGTCTGTCTTGGCAGAGTGCATGGGAAATACTTGATGACTCCAATCTTGTTATTTTTATTATATTTTTGTTGTTGTTCAGTCATTTCACTTGTGTCTGACTCTTCATGACTCAATTTGGGGTGTTCTTGGCAAAGATGCTGGAGTGGTTTTCCATTTCCTTTTCCAATTCATTTTATAGATGAGGTAACTGAGACAAACAGGATTAAGTGATTTTCCCAGGGTCACACAACTAGTAAGTTTCAGAGGCCAGATTTGAACTCATGAAATGAGTCTTCTTGACTCCAGGCTCTGCACTCTATCCACTGCACCACCTATGTCTATTATGGATAATTGGGTATAGTGAGGAAATGTGAAGAGACAAGAAAACAAAACCAAAAAAAAGTTAATAATTAAAACTTTGATGATGAAATCATAGGTATATATCTAATTTAAATAATAAATCCTCAATATATCATGAAATATAATAACAATTTCAAGGTAGCTATAACCATATTTTGTATATGTTTCTGTTTTGTTAAATTTGGGATTCAATATTCAAACAAGGTGCAAACTTATTGGTTATTTTTCATGTGTAAATGTTCTAGTCATCCGAATGTATAGTATATGGTATGGTTTTTTTTATTTTAAAGAGTAATTCAGTAGTTCTTATAAACTTTTAAAGGTATTAACAAGACACAAAGCATTTATAAATAAAACTCAAAATTTCACCAAAAAAAAGATAAACTAAAAATGAGTTGCTTATTATAAGTCAAAAGGAAAATTAAAATTATTGTGATAGAACCATCAAAAACAATTTTCTTACCAATTATGAGATACTTATTGATAACAATACCCTATTCACTCATAAGTTTAATGTAACATTGTTATCTATAGAATTAAACACTAAGTTTTTTTTAAGAAGCACTCACATATTATGTAGTATAGGAGGTAACATGGCATTACAGAACGCTGGAATTAAGAGCAGCACTATATTCAAATCCACTCGACACTTATTAGCTGTGTGGTCGTATAAAACTCACTTCACCTCAAATTCCTCTTCTTTACAATGGAGATAATGATATCTGGAGTACCTACCTCTCTGGAATGTTGTTAGGCTGAAATGAAACAATGAATTACAACACTTTGCCAATCTTAAAGCACAGTATAAATTCTAAGAATTATTATGGAGACCATTAGTAGCATGCATTTTTTTTTAAGCCTGTATCTTCCTATCTCTCCCAGGTTGGAAATGTGGAGGTTATTCATGGGCCAGATCCCACTTGTTGACATAGGAGCTTTGACTTATTTTGCTCCTATTCTGGGCCTTTTAAATCTTCCTAGGGCAATCTGTTGCCACCCCTACTTCCAGGGGCTCACCATATTAATGCCAAAATTAGTGAAGACACCCTATAAGTCAGCCCACTGACACTCAGAATGCCTGAGCTCAAAGTATCCACCATCCTCAGCTTCCTGGGCAGCTGGGATCAGAGGTGTGTACCACCACCCTTATTTATAGTTTATAAAAGTTATTTTACAAGATTTTTTTCCATGGGTTCTGCCAGATTTGCTTGAAAATAAAGTTTTCACCATTTCAAAAAGATTGTGTTGTCAATTTGAGATCTAACACTAATTTTGGATTCAATATTCTTTATTCTAGAACAACTTACATTCAAGTCTGAGACCTTTGAAATAAGACCTAGGATTTCAAATTATACTGAGCAGGAGCAAGTGTTCAGAATAAGAAAAGTAAGGAAAGGAAATCATGTAAAAGGAAGAGTAACCAAATAGATATTTAGATATAATAGAGCATCTCAGATTGGAGATGAACTGGTCACTTTTATATTTCTGGTACGTAAGAATGTCAATGGGATGAATACAATTACACATAGGAAGCAATATTATTCACTTGCTAAGTGAAGTTAGTTCTACCTTCAAAGTCAGGGCTGAAATTGGTGTGAGAGTGAATTGAGTTGCTCTAGAGACATTTGGAAGCATTAGTAGTCATGGACCACATAGATACCTGTGCTGGCCAGATTCGAGAATTGAAAATTCGCTCCGACTTCTTGAATTTTTTTCTTCCTATAGTTTTATTGGAAACAGTAGTCTTCATATCTTGTCTTGAAGTAGTTATGTTATTTTGCAGCAGGCCATTCAGGAACTAATACATTTCTTGCAATTGGAGGCACATGATTGGTCTCAATTTTTTTAAATAGCTAATTGTAGAAGTCAAAGCTAAAGGTTGAAGAAAGACATTAAGTCAACAAACTGTGATAAAAGTAGAAAGGACAAGCATTATTATTCCCATTTTATGGAGAAGAAAGGTAAGGCTCAGAGGGGTCAGGGAACTTGTTAAAAACAGTGCTTGGATTAGAATTCAGTTTTTCTGATTTCTAACTAAATGCCTGTTCTATTATATCACAAATATCTAATGATTAGGTTGTCAATACATTAAGACAAATCATTTCTTTAATACATCCCACTTTAAAATGACCACAGATTAGTTAAAATTTATATATGTTTCCCACCCTGTATTTGCATTTTATGTATGTTAAAATTCATAGCAATGACCCAATCTCAGATACAAAAGTCAAAAAAGCATTGGTTTTAGAGTCAGATGGAACTGGCTTCATATCCTGGCTCAGTCGCATCTACCTGTACAATGTTGGACAAGTCACTTAACTTTTCTAGGTCTATGTAAAATGAGGGATTAGACTAGGTAACAACTAAGTTTCCTTCCAGCACTAAATATAATAACTTGTCATTTAATGATTCTGCACAATTGAAGAGGAATGGTGAAACTCTGCGGGTGTTTCTATTTGTAGATCACATTGTGCTTTCATTATCAAGATGCAGGAAGCTCAGTCTAGTGAGTTGTACAGTGAAGAAGCACATACATACACAAGTTGAACAAGATTCATTGCTCGTATTATGAAATGTAGTTGGATGAACAGCCCCCAAAGAAGACTATGAGGTGTGGCAAAAAGTTCCCTGGATATGAAATTGGAAGGACTTAGTTTGAATCCTAGTTTTACTACCTGGATGATTTGGAATAAATTTCTCTGAGCCTCACTTTTCTCATCAGTCAAATGAGAAAGTTGGACTACATGATCTCTAATGGCACCTTCCAGGTATAACATATCATCCTGTAAAGTGGTCCATTAATACATATAGCTTGGACGTGGTTTACTGATGGACAGCATACTGGTTGACCAGAAGGTGATTTGCTGTAATATACTATATGTTTCTTGGATATTCCAATTCTTCATCCATTTCTTTTCCCAGTATAGCATGCTGAAATCATATGTCCTTAAGGACTAGGATTGCTCTTAGATAACATTGTGATATAGCATGAGTTTTTCTTCATGTCTACCTCTTCTGTCCCTGCCATATTTTCCAATGTCCCATGCCCTGGACCTTTCTTCCTTCTGCCTTCCATCCCACTTCCTGCTTCCTATTTTGTCCCCTGCCACTTTCCTTGTCAACGTAAGCTTACTTGTCCCTACTCTGTGCTAGGGAAAAGTTAAATGATCTGATATCTGTCTGATGTGCTTCTGATGGAAGCTTAATATATTAACCAACTTTTGTTTTAATTAGAACCTCCTGAAGATATAATGCCTTATCCCAAAGAAGAAACTAATAGTTGCAATTTCAAGCACCATGGCAATCTGGTGGGTAAATCTTTTGAAATGGATTTTTCCAGGTTCTTTAAGTCACATTACATACATGATGGCTATGCCTATGACCTTTGGCCTAATATTCATGTAATTCAGGGACTAAATGGAACATTAAACAGTTGAAGAAGCTGTAAGGAAAGGGGATACTGCATTTAATTCCATATTCCTCATGAAGACACCCTCCCCCGCCCCCCACACACTTTAACCACCATTTCCATAATAATTGTTTGCCAGGATCCCTTTCATGAGGCAGTCATATTCTATTTGGCCTATAGAACTACCTAAACATGACCACCCTGTCAGTGTTAATGGCACATTATTTTTACTCACCTTGCAATCACATACAGAGAAAAATTAAATTCAAAAAAAAATTGCCAACACAATGTCCTTCCAGAATAGCTGTCTTTCTGGTGACTCCCCAAAGATCTCATATTCTCCTACAAATATAATACTCCCCAAACATGTGTCTGTATATGCACATACATACACAACATCCTCAACTATTGAAAAGCAACTCAGTGCCATTGGCAATACAGCATCCACTTATCAGTGGATAGCGTGCTGGGCCTGGAGTCAGGAAGACCTGAGTTCAAATCTAGTCTCAGACACTTATTAGCTGTGTGATCCTGAACAAGTCACTTAATCTCTGTTTGTTTTAGTTTCCTCATTTGTAAAATGGGGATAATAATACACCTACCTCCCGAGGTTGTTGTGAGGATCAAATGGGATAATATTTATAAAGTGTTTAGCACAGTGTCTGCCACATAGTAATTGGTATGTAAATATTAGCTATCATCATCACCATCATCTGCTTATCAACTACATGATACAGAATGAGCAAATGAAGAATAGTCAGTGTGAGAGTGGGAAAATGGGTTTGGTGGAATTTAAAGTGGAAGAAAAGAATTATAAGAGTGTCATACTGAGGTTAAAAATATCTCTGCTCTCTTAAAAAGATGTCATAGGATCTTTACCACTCCTAAAGGGTTTGACACCCAGAATAACAATGTCTTCGATGGTGCCAGGGCTCCCTTCACTACTGACTCACTGGTAAGCAGGCTCTATGCACTGAACCTGTTTTATACCCGGCAGCACCTGTGTGTGTCCTTGGCCTTCTCCCGGAGAGGCCCCAATCCAGCCAAACTGAAATTAGCTTGTGAGATGGAGCTGAAACACAGCAGAAGGTAGAGAGCTGGGGAAGTGGTGAGCAGCTTCCTGGCCCCTCATTAAGGCCATCTGTACTGGCAAACACACCTGTTTGGGAGGATTTCAATGGCTGGGTTTACAAATGTAAATGTAGCAGCAAACAGTCAAGCCTGATACCTGCCATTTTTTCCTCCACTGTTCCTTTTGGGTTAATTATGCAACACGATAGTTTCGGTGCAGGTTTTCACTTTATGGTTACAAACTTTATGTAGTCTAAAATGTGTTCCCCAGCATTTTTTAATAGAATGAACAGATGTAAAAGTACTTTCAATTTGCTAATAAAGGTGACATTAGACCAGGTTTGATATTATACCAAGTCCCACATAACATTTAAAAATGAGCTTTTTCAACCATAAAATTACTAATTGATCTGTCTTGCAAAAAGATAAAGGAAATGAATGCCTATCCGAGATGCATTTCTGTCAAGTTCTTGATTTCTTATTTAATGGGAAGCAAAATGAACTAGTTCTATTGTTACAATCACCAAAATTCAAAGCATGCCATTAGCCTTGCTGCAAGCCATTGCTGTATGTGACTGCTGTTGTAGTTTTTTTAAAAAAACCTTTCTGGGAGTCTGTTGGACTTTCTATTCTTAAAAACCATGTGCTGATCTACTTAATTTTTTTTTGCCTTTCTCATCCATTGCAGTCAGGCTGGCATAATGGACAGAGTACTGTGCTTGGAGTGACAAAAACTAAGTTTTGCAAAATGCTTTATGTATGTTACCTCATCTGGTCCTAACCACTGTAGGTGATATTATTGCCTCCATTTATAGATGAAGAAATTGAGGCTGAGAGAGGTTAAGGGTCTTCCTTAATGTCAAACTGCTAGTAAGTATCTGAGATAAGATTATTAACTATATGACCCTGGGCAAGCCATTTAACCTTTATGTATCTCAAGCAACTTTCTAGGAATTACCTGCTATGTCAAAGGCATTTTATGATGTCTATTCTAGTAGCATTTGTAAGAAAAACAAATAGGAGAGGTTATCTTGGCCTCAATTTTCTTAGTAAACAGAGAAGTAGGAAGGTTAGATTATCTACTGTATATATGAAGATTTAATTAGTGCTGGGAGTTTGAAGAAAGAGCTAAAAGTTTGGAACAGTTGCCTTAAGAAATGAGACAGGGAGTTAATAAGAGTAAAGGAGAACTGTCAATCAGCAGTGAGGACCCAGATGAGGTCATGCATCATAAATTTATGCAGGGAGAGGTAGTTAAATACTATTATTTACTAGTATGATTTACAGAGAAACTGAATTGTGGAGTTTATCCAAGCATAGAAGCTTTGTCTTTTAAGAAATATAGATTAAATAGTGGATCCTGGGGCCAAGACTAGGTAAAGAGTTAATTGAAGCTAATAAAGGGGAGAAAAGCAAGTAGAATAAGGATGGGCCAAGTGTCCACAAAAGGACAATGAATAGGTTTAGCATAAGAGATAATGGGAAGAGTGGGCAAATGTTCATGAAATTTAAAGCTTAAAGGTCCCTTAAATGTCATTCAATCTAATCCCCTCATTTTACCAACACTCAAGAGATGTTAAAGAATTTAGCTAGATCATGCCAAATTGAAGTACAAAAACCAGGATTTGAATACAAGCATTTTGATTCTAAATCCAGCCTTCTTTCTAGTACAGGTTGTGATCAGAGAGTTCAAAGTTTGGATGTTGGAGATAGAGCAATTACAAGAAATAATGATGTAAAAGGTATGATCATGCTAATTAGGGGGTCTAATCAGGTATCAAAAGTTGATTAATTGTTAAATCAGGTCATTAGCAGCATTAAAATTAATTACTTAATTAATTAGATATTTAACTGCCTATAGTGTGTATATAATGTGCAGAGCACTTGCCAGGCTGCTATGTAGTACGAGATAGAAAAATAAGAATAAGAGAAGGCAACAAGAATGATCTTGCCATGGTTGTTTTTGTCATATTCAGTCAACAAATATGTGTGCTATATGCGAATTGGTGTCCCTTTGATAAAAGATACTGGCAGGAAAAGCTGGTGGATTTGATGACAGGTGCTATCAATAATCTTTGGAAAATCATGAAACTTCTGAGTTATGTGACCAGCAAGATGGCATCTTAGTCACTCTTTCCAGAAATCCATTTAACTCTCTCAGCATCTGATAAAAAGAATTATGCATCAGATGTGAAGCAATTAAAGTTCAGTGAATGAGACAAGAAAATCCACAGAACACACCTTAAAAATGTGACTAAATGACGGAAAATTCTAATCCTCAAAATGCTCTAACACCAAGAATGCTCACGTCGACCTTCAGGCTGGTTTTGAGGACCTATCTTTGCATCCCTTCCTGCTTCGGGGATTATTCTGATGCACCCCAGTAGCTGACTGTGCCCAACCCTATAATAAAGAGCAGGCATAGATTCTGCACAATTAGATAACAAAGGGAGAAAAATACCAAAAAAAAAAAGTTGCCCTTCTATTGAGCCAAGAATCAAGGTTAGGCCTTCCTGACTGGAAAGACTTAACTTTAAGCACCATCTCTGCCCTTCCTCAAAACTAAAAATTGGATGATACTGATTCAGTTTAACTGCAAGGAGGAATAGAGAGTCAAGGGAAAAATCAGGGTGTTATATTAGCTTGAATGGCTCTGTTGAGAGTGAAGGAAAGGGATCCAAAAGTAGGATGTGGCTATTTCTGTACTCCTCCTCCAGGGCCTATTAATGACAAGGATATAGGTCAGTTCTTCCAGGAAGTATAGAATCACAAATGGGGAGGAGCCAGAAAGCAAGTGATGGGGAATGTATTAAAAAGGCTGAAACACTAAAGATTTCAAGAGTAAAAACCCTCGATAAAAGTCCTGAGAACAAGCAAATAAATCAACAGAGTATACTAAAACTAGAAAGAAGGATGTAAATCTTTAAAGAAATTACAAAGCATTCTTACCAAGCATTACAAAACAAAATGTACCAGTACCTATTGAAATATATAATCCTGTGGACTCCCAAGAAAGCATATTAAATTAAATTAAAGAAACCATATTATGATAATGAGAAATTCTACAAATGAAGAAGAAAATTTAAAAAAAGAATGCATTTTAAAATTAAGAGCTCTCAATCAAGAATTTCAAAACACAATTAGCTGATTAAAAATAATTGAATACACGATGGAGAGCTTGTCTAAAGAAGTGAAAGAGATGAACAAATGTGGAATATGGAAATACTGAAATATAAACTTAATGGCAAAACAGAAACAAAAGGAAATAATATTAAAAGAGAACATGAACACAACGCTAGCCAAAGTAAATGACCTTGAAGACAGGTTGTGACTTCTTGAAGACAACTGCTTGTCAATTGTACAATTGTAATGGTCCTAAGTAGGGCAGTTGTGTGATTTCTTCCAATTTCATCTAACAGCATTCAATTTAGAGTAGGGAAAGCAAGGGGTGGTGGTCTCTAACTCAAAATGGGGATGTGGCAAAGAATGATAAACAATAGTATAAGAAGAAAAGGGTTTCAGGAGTATGAGTGTATAATTAAACTGGTTAACCAAAGGGCCGAGACTGTGAAAGAATCATTGTGACGTCAGAGCAAAGATGATGGAATGGGGGAAAGTGCATGGGGGGATAAAATGAATAGAGATGATGAGGAAGAAGATGAAGAGACAAGATGTATAGGCCAATGAAAGATGGAAAGATATAAATCTTTGATCTGTGAGGGTTATTATGTTTCTTAATCAGAGGTAACATTTATGTATAAAGGTGAATAAAATCAATGATATAGCCATCTCTGTTAAGAAGGAATGAAGGTACAGATCATGGTAGTTGAAGATGATGGACAGGATATACTTGTACTTCAGCAAAGTATTTAGCAAAATCTATCATGTTATCCTGTGGACTAAATGATATGGGCCAGAAAATAGTACAGTCAGATAAGTAAATTTAAAACTATACATTAAGTTTGAAATGGGGAAAGTGTAAGGACACAGAGTTCAGTCATCAACCTTGTTGAATTCAACATTTTTATTGGTGACTTGAACAAAGGCACAGGTGGCTTGTGATTCAAATCTGTAGATAGTAAAAAGCTGGGAGAGCTACTTTAACCATTGGTTAACATAATTTTGCTGCAAAAATAACTTTATAGATTTGAAAAATGGACTGAAGCTATTAAGATTGAATCTAATAGGGATAAATGCAAAGTCTTACAATTGGATCCCAAAATTAATTGCACAAGTACGAGATGGGTCAAGCATAGATAAATCATATTTTGTATTTAAAAAATTGGCATGTTTTAATTAATAACACATTTGTTATTTTCATGGAACACATGTGATATAATAAAAATTGATAAATGCTTAATATTGCAGCTGACCTGCTGATGAGTCTCTTTGAACTTAGGCAGACTAGTCTTCCATAGACAGACATATAGTCAATCGACAGACCTATATAGAAGTTCTTTCTACTTGATAGGAATGGATAGACTTCCATTTTATTATGATTGTTCTCAATAATCACTCCAAAACAAGAGTAAGTAATAGAATAGGACTGTAATGGAAAAATATAATCATAGGTTGCATTGATAGAGTTTTAGCATTCAGATAAGGAATATTCATACCATACTCAACATTTTTTGACCACATCATATCTGGTATTTTGTTCTGGCCACCACAGTTTAGGAAATACATGGAAAAAAACCAGAATTATAAAAAGACTGGAGCTGAACTATGAAGTTCAACTTAAAAAATGGGTGTGTTTTACCTGAAGAAGAGAAGAATTAGGTATGACAAAATAAATTGCCTTCAAATATTTGAAGGGCTTTTATTTAAAAGAGGGATCAGACATGGTACAGAAAGTAGAATTTGGAGCAAAGTGTGCTTATTACAAGGAAGTAAATTTCTGGTTAACATAAGGAAAATCATTATAACAGAGCTATCCACAAACAGGATGAGCTGCCTTGGGGAATAGTGAGTTATCTGGCAGTGGAGTTATTTAAGCAGAGCCTAGATGACCACTTGTCAGATGCATTGTCAATTCTTATTTAGGTACAGATCAAATGAGATAACCTTTCAGGTTCCTTCAAGCTCTGAGATTCTGTGATCTCAGGGGGTCTTGGGAATTCTTGGCAGAGCAGGAAGGGATTTTATATTTAACGAGATGAAATTTGATAGGGATACATGTAAAGTCTAGATGGATAGATAGATAGATAGACAGACAGATATGTATGTGTGTTTATATATATATATACATATATATGCATATATATGTGTATATGTATACATATATATGCATATATGTGTGTGTATATATATATATTTATATATATATATACACACACATATATGCATATATATGTGTATATGTATACATATATATGCATATATGTGTGTGTATATATATATATATATATATATTTAAATGCTACAGAATAGGGAGATATAGCTTAGTGTTTATATAGTAGAAAATGTGTTGAGTTTGGAGTTAGAGGATACCAGCTTGACTTCTGTCTGTGTAATTTATGACATGTTGACATTGGGCAAATCTCTGGGCCTCAGTTTTCTCATCCATAAAAGAGAGGTCATATTAGATGATCTCTAAGGATTCTTCTAACTCTAAATTATATAATAAAATAAAATTATATATATAAAATAGTTCATTTTTTTTTAAATCTAGGGATGTTCCTGGGCTGCAAGTCAGAGGATGATGTGGCAGCCAGAAGAGCTGATATGGTTTCATCTCCCTTAGTCCAGAGAACATAAATCAATAGTATCACTGTACCCTGACATTTGTCAGAAGGCATGATATAATTCTGGTTTAGGAGAGATGATGGGAATCCAAGTATGTTTGGGATAGTGAGGTCACTCAGAAAAATGATATTCGATGACTAGACAAAGGGACTGGCATTGTTGACCCTAGAAAAAGGAAGGGACTTGGTAGCATTTTTCAAATATTTTAATACAGTATGTATCAAGTCTAAGAAAGATTCAGATTATTCTACTTGGCACCAGAAAGAATAGCTGTAAACAAATGGTGAAAATTCAAGGAAGAAATCAAAAAGATAATCCTTCTAACAATTAAGACTATCCCTAAGTCGAATGGGTCTCCAGGAATATCTTCAAGCAGGGATGGAACACTAGTTTTGGGGGAAGTTGAAGACAGTGATTCATTCTTTGGAAGAAGGTCTAGGATAGATTACATGTGAAGCCACTTCTAACTCTGTGATGACTTTTGAATCCATGCATCTTTTATATTTTGCTAAATCTGTAATCTCATAAATGTGGATACTCCCTCCAAAGGTGCAGTACCCAATCCATCCACACCTTTATATCCCTGTGCTAGTCTTCTCTATATTCTCTCACAAATCCTTCAGAACAGATACACTCAACATGCTCAAAGCCTTCCTGTAGTTCTCTTTTTTTATATATAAATTTATTTATTTTTAGTTTTCAATATTCACTTCCACAAGTTTTTGAGTTCCAAATTTCTCACCCCTCCCCCCACACCAAGATGGCATGAATTCTGAATACCCCTTCCCCTGGTCTGCCTTCTCTTCTATCTCTCCCCCCTCCCTTTTCTTATCCCCTTCCCCTTCTATTTTCCTGTAGAGCAGGATAGACTTCTGTACCCCATTTCCTGTATTTCTTATTTCCCTGCTGCATGTGAAAACATTTTTTTTAAAAACATGTGTTTTTAAAACTTTGAGTTCCAAATTTTCTGTCTTCCTCCCTCCCCACCCACCCTCATTGAAAAGGCAAGCAACTCAATATAGGTTGTTCATGTGCAAAACACTTCCTTAGTAGGCATGTTGTGAAAAACTAACTCAATTTCCCTTAATCCTATCTTGCCCTCCCATTTATTCTATTCTTTCTTTTGACCCTGTCCCTCCTCAGAAGTATTTGCTTCTGATTACCCTTTTCCCAATCTGCCCTCCTCTCTATCATCCCCCTGCTCTCTTGTCCCCTTCTCCCCCTATTTTCCTGTAGGGTAAGACAGATTTCCATACCCAATTGAATGTGTATGTTATTCTCTCCTTAAGCCAAATCCTATGAGAATAAGATTCCCTCATTCCCTCTCACCTTCCCCTGTTTCCCCTCCACTGTGAGACTTTTCTTTTCTTTTTTTTTGTGAGATAATTTACCCCATTCTACCTCTCCCTTTCTTCTCCTAAATCCTCTCTCATCCCTTAATTTTATTCTCCAGATATCCCCTTAATCTTCAACTCACCCTGTGCCTCTATCTATCTATCTATCTATCTATCTATATCTATCTATCTATCTATCTAATCTATACTATCATAATTTTTTTCCTTCAACTACCCTAATACTGACAAAGTTCTCATGAGTTACAAATATCATCTTTCTATGCAGGAATGTAAACAGTTCAATCTTAATAAGTCTCTTCTGATTTCTCTTTCCTGTTTACCTCTTCATGTTCCACTTGAGTCCTGTATTTGAAAGTCAAATTTTCTTTTAGCTCTGGTCTTTTCATCAGGAATGCTTGAAAGTCCTCTATTTCACTGAATGACCATTTTTTCCCCTGAAGGATTATACTCAGTTTTGCTGGGTAGGTGATTCTTGGTTGTAATCCTATCTCCTTTGCCCTCTGGAATATTATATTCCATGTCCTTTAATGTAGAAGCTGCTAAATCTTGTGTTATCCTGATTGTGTTTCCACAGTACTTGAATTGTTTCCTTCTGGCAGCTTGTAATATTTTCTCCTTGACCTGGGAACTCTGGAATTTGGCTACAATATTCCTAGGAGTTTTCCTTTGGGGATCTCTTTCAGGAGGAGATCTGTGGATTCTTTCAATTTCTATTTTGCCCTCTGGTTCTAATATATCAGGGCAGTTTTCCTTGATAATTTCTTGAAAGATGATGTCTAGGCTCTTTTTTTGATCATGGCTTTCAGATAGTCCAATAATTTTTAAATTCTCTCTTGGATCTATTTTCCAGGTCAGTTGTTTTTCCAATGAGATATTTCACATTGTTTTCTAATTTTTCATTCTTTTGGATTTGTTTTACAGTGTCTTGATTTCTCATAAAGTCACTAGCTTCCAATTGCTCTTCTAATTTTTAAGGAAGTATTTCTTCTTCAGCTTTTGGACTTCCTTTTCCATTTGGCCAATTTTTCTTTTTAGGGCATTTTTCTCCTCATTGGCTTTTTGGACCTCTTTTGCCATTTGGGTTAGGCTATTTTTTAAGGTGTTATTTTCTTCAGTATTTTTTTGGGTCTCCTTTAGCAAGCTGTTGACTTGTTTTTCATGATTTTCTTGCATCACTCTCATTTCTCTTCCCAGTTTTTCCTCTACTTCCCTTACTTGCTTCTCAAAATCCCTTTTGAGCTCTTCCAAGGCCTGGGACTGATTCATATTTTTCTTGGAGGCTTTGGATGTAGGAGCTTTGATTTTGTTGTTCTTCTGGTTGTATATTTTGATCTTCTTTTCACCAAAGTAAGATAATATAGTCTGACTCTTTTTGCACTGCTTGCTCATGAGCCAATTACTTGAGTTTTAAACTTTGTTAAGGTAAGAGTCTGCTTCCAATGTGGAGAGGTATACTGTCCCAAGCTTCAGGGGTTTGTGTAGCTGTTTTCAGAGATACTTGTAGGGACCTGTAAATTTTCAGTTCTTCCAAGGTGGTATGATAAGGGGCAGGTGTTTACTCCTTTCCTGGCCTGTGACCACAAGTATTCCTTTCTGCTGTAACTGTGAGGAGGGTTCCTCTCTACAGCCACTACAAGCTCCACCACACCAGCGTTCCTCCTCACCACAGGCACCACGCCCAGAACTGTGACCCAGATCCACACACAGGCAAAGCAAGAGATTCCTGCCTCAGCACTGGCAAAGAGATCCCTGCAATCCCTCTCTGATCAGCCACTGGATTCCCCCTCAGTCTGTGGGCCAGAAGCTCGGGAAGCAGCTTCCCCTCCCCCCCCATGCTCTTGGGGAGTGGAGCTGAAACCCCGCCTTCCTCTCTGAGCACCTACAGAAACAGACTTTTCCCACTGACCTTCTAAATTGTCTTTGGCATTGGTGGATTGAGGAGTGGAAACCTGTGGAAACCTCCACAGCTGCCTGCGAGTCACTCCTCTGAGGCCTGCTCCAGGTTCGCTGAGGCTTGCATGCCCATGCCACGCTATGCTGCGTTGCGCTGTGCTCCCAGCCTAGTGCAATACACCTTTCTGATCAATCATCCAGGTTGTCTTGGGCTGGAAATTTGTTTCGCTCTGTCTTTTTGTGGGTTCTGCTAGAATTTAGAGCCATTTTTTATGAGTATTTGGAGGGGTTTGGGGGAGAGCTCAAGCAAGTCACTGCTTTCACTCCACCATCTTGGCTCTGCCCCTCCCTGTAGTTCTCTCAATGTTGTGTTAGTGGAACTGAGGGGCTATCTTTTTTTCTTGATACATAACTGCTTTATCAACTTTTCTAGTCATAAATATATCTATGATGTATTTTACCACCTCTGCACTCCTCTTAGGTGATAATAGATTATAGGCTATGTATGTCACCCCCTACATTTGCCTCTCCGGTGCTTTTTTGGGTGGTCTGATAATTTTACATCTTTAGAGACCACAGCATTCCCTGTCTCAGAGACATAACATTGATAGAAAATTATTGATGTTCAAAGTAGAAACCTTTGTTTCAGGCTGAAACACGGAACATTAAAAGTACTGCACAATTTATATAAAGAAAAGAATTTAGTCTCTTCTTCCATTTAATCCTTGACTCAGTCCATTGTCATATGCAATGTCTGTCAAACAGAAAATTACTAATGGATTAGCTCTAAGTTCTCATCTACAAAGCTCTTCTCTTATGCCTCATTGTGGTATTAAAAGGAGGCCAGACACTTAAAGGTCATGCTAACAAAAGGCAAAATTAAGGGTGTTGTACTATGCTAAAAAGATGTTAAATATGATTTCAACAACCAACTATAATTGAGAAAAAAAACAACCTAGTTAACTACAGAAAGGCTTATCACAAATGGATCAGTCACTTGTTGATAAATTGTTTTGCCGCTGAAACTCAGGAAACAAAAGATAAAAATTAAATGGCTCATTGTGGCCTCCTTCACTTCTGCAGTGATGGTGGCAGAGTGGTGGGAAAAGGGAATGAGAAGCCTACACACAGATATGTGTACATATGCATATGTATATACACATGCACAAACATATGTATACATGTGTGTATGTGTGTGTATCACACAATGTCAGAGCAGCAGTACCATGATTGCTCTCTTACCTTTCACTGGCAGCCCCAAATTCCTGATAGTTGCATACAAAATGGGGGACATGTTTCTGAGTAGTCAAAATTCAGGTGATTAAAAACTTGAAATGGGTCTTTACAGTAGCCTGGAACTATTTAATTTTTATAATGGCAAAAATATGAAATACAAGCCATAAAATAAACACATTTAAAATTAATTCTTAAAAGTAATGTTATAAATACAAATATGACTATGGCAACAGCAAGCAAGCTGATCCTCTTGTATTAATATTTCTGAGGCTCAAGTGATCATTGAGCTAGTCCCTGGTCATATGATTTGTATCTATCAATTCATGAATAACTTTATAGAGAAGTGTGTTGCGGTCAGGTAAAAATGGCCTGGACTTAGTTTCTGAGAGTTGACTGAGTCCATGAGACATTAAAATACATGCATATAGCCTTATGGCCCGTATGTTTCTTGGGCAAGATTTGATCCCAGGTCTTTCTGACTCTAAGCTTAACCCTACATCATATTGCCTTTCTTCTTGATATTTTGATGGGATTAATTAAATTATATTAAAGATGGATATAGTATGAAGTAGTAGCTAGGGAGCCAACCTTGGCATCAGGATAACCAAAGTTCAAGTCTAATTCTGGCATATGCTGGTCTTGTGACCCAAGGCAAGTCACTTAAAACCTTTTGTTCCTTCCAGGTTACTTTCTGAGACTATAAGTTGCAGATCAGTTGTTATTATGAATTGTAGACAGAATTTTCTCACCATGAACTGGGAGAACCAATTACATCACAGATCTAGGAAAGAAAAATGTTGGTATTGTCAAACAACACTAATGGGACAGTGTTATATGGATTATGTGTACAGTGGCAAGACAAAAGTCAAGACTACTGACAATTGCCTGGGATGCAGTGGATAACCTTGATGTCTTCCATGTCTGACCATGATCTAAGTCCTCCAAAGTGCCTGCTTGAAATGCCTTCATGGCCTTCAGAAAAATTGTTCTCGTCTACTCATTCTGCAGAAGGAAGTCTTCACATGGTTGGATATCCACTTAACTCACCTACAGGTTTAAGGCCTATTGGTTACCCTCAATCTGGTTTAGCATATCTGCTAAGACAGACTAGTAGTGTCTGGCCTCTGCAAATGCTACAGCTTCTTGGACCCACAGGTGAGAGTTGAGGGAATAAGGTGGACACCAAAGGTGGATAAACAGCCCTGAAAAGGGCTTGGCAAGCCCTCACAGCAGAAGCGCTAGTCCTCCTGCATAACCCAAATACCCCAGCCATATTATATACTATGAATGACAAGGGCCCCTCCATGGGTGCATGCAAATATCCCAGTTTTTTACCAGGGGTTTGGAGGAAGGCCATCAAATGAAGAAACATACTTACCCAAGTAGAGGTGTGTAGAAAAAAAACCAAGAAAGCAATCTCATGGAAATTGGAACTAGACTAACATCTTATGGCATAAGTTCTAAATGGATTCATAGACTTAGACATAAAGGGTGACATCATAAACAAATTAGAGGAACAAAGAAGTCATTACACAGCAGTTCTATGGATACAAGGAGAAGCTATGACCAAACAAGAGAAAGAGATCACAGAAGTTAAAATGGAAAATCTGGATTACATAAAATTAAAAAGTTTTTGGACAAACAAAGCCAATGAAGCTAAAATTAGAAGAGAAGCAGGTAAATGAGGGGGAGAAATCTTTGCAGCAAGTTTCTCTGATAAATGTCTCATTTCTAAGATAGCTAAGAGAACTGATTTAAAAAAGAGTAAGACCTATTCTCCAATTCATTAAGTGGTCAAAGGATATAAATAATCATTTGTTCAGAGGAAGAAATCCAATCCACCAATAATCATATAACAATGGTCTAAATCACTAACCATGAGTGAAATGTAAATGTGAGTTTATACCTCACACCCATCACATTGGCAAAGTTGACAACAAATGCTGAAGGGGCTGTAAGAAAATAAGGACTAATTCCCTGTTGGTGGAACTGTGAATTGGTCTGGCCATTCTGGAAAGTAATTTGGAATCGTGGCCCTCAAATTCTTAAACTATGCATACACCTTGACTCAGTGATAACACTACTACATATATACCTCAAAAAGATTTTTAAAAACCACAAAAATATTTATAGCAACTCTTGTGGTTACAAAGAATTGGAAACTGAGGGATGTGCATCAATAGACAAATGGCTGAACAATTTGTAGATTATCAATATGATGGAATAATAAGAAATTATAAAGGGACTATTCCAGAGAAACTTGAGAAGGCTTGTATGAACTGATGAAGAGTAAAGTAATCAAAAGTAGAATAGTTAATATAGGAACAGTAACATTTTCAAGACAAACAATTTTTAATAACTTAGGAACTCCTATCAATACAATGATCAACCATGATCACAGAAGGCTTATGATGAAACATGCTACCTACCACCAGACAGAGAGCTGGGTGATGGACTCAGAGTGCAGATTGAGGTATTTTTTTTTAATATGACTAGCAAATTGATAATTTTGCTTGAATATGCATGATTGTAACAGCTTTTTTTTCCTTTTTGATGAATGGGGGAAGGAGGTGGGGAAAGAGAAGATAAATTTTCATTGACTTAAAGTAATAAATATTAACTGAAAAAAGGAGAAAAGCTAATACCTCTATTTGAGTCATGATCGTGGTGGCTAATCATGGCAAGTATATTGTGGAAACAGATATCATGAGGTCTTGGGAGTTGGAATCTATATGGGGGCTTCTTCCCAGCAAATTCCATACTGGGCCAACTTCTAATTGGGCCAAACACTTGCACTTATCTGACTCATCTGAATAGTTCATATTAAACAATATTACCCTCACATGGGGAATGAAAACTATCTTTTTAGTGATGAGGAAGGAAGAAGAAGAACTTTGCTATAACAACTCCCCTTATAATAACCCTTTTTTGCTTGTGAAGAAGTCATGTAAAGGCTCTCAATTGAATATAAAGAGCTGAAGAGTTATTATACCAAATACTGCAGCAATTCCTGACCTTGTCACGTTGCTGGTTGAAGTAGGATGAACAGGTAAGTAATATGGAATTATTAGTTTTAACAAAGACTTTTCCCTATATTCCTGTGATTTAGATCAGTTAGGAGCAATATGGTAGATGAAGACCCCCCTAGTTTCTAACAAAATCAATGTCCAACACTATATTAATGATAAAACATTGATTGGGATAAATGAGACTTCAGTGGTAGTGGCCCTAAATTGGATGATGACTCAAATGAGAGAGAATGGATAGGGGATCAATTATAAGAAAAGATAGGAGATATCCTTTTCCCCTTAACTTAGAATGACTTCAGTGATGCCCATCATGCCAATTGGGGCATCTACCATTGAAATATCAGTATGACATAATCTTATAGGGTCTTTTGCCTGCCTATGACTAGCAAATTGATAATATTGTACCTTTTCATCTATCTCAGGGTACAGGTTTACTCTTACTGTAGTTGATACAAATTCAGGATATGGTAGCAATACCACAAATAGCAGTCAAGTCTGCCTCTGTCATAACCATCATCAAAGTTTTTACAGAAAATATCCTTTTTTATGGGCACAGTGTTCCATTGCTTTTGGCTAACGCATCCATTTTTACCACGAAGAAGGCCATAATTGGGCTTGCTGCCATCATCTTTTTGGGGTTTTCTATCTCTTGTGCATTCCTCAGCCAGCTGGACAATGTTAAATGTACTACTGAATGGACTTTTGAAACAGCCTCATCATTATGCCTATGATTATCTGAGCTGGGTGTCTCATCTCCTATAGGTGTTGTCTCTGACAAATTGTGCTACCCTATAAAGAGAGAAGGCTCTCTAGTCAAGTAATTTGTTGGATCCAGACACCAGAGAGACTTACCTGATGATAGACAGCTTTTATATGTAGTTCCAATTGACTCCATCCAGTCTTTTCTTATTCCATGCCCTGTTTAAGATTGTATGGGCCTAGAGGTTTTTGTCCCGTCAAGCAGAAACTCTTTAGATCCCCTTTGATTGGCAGGTCTCTTTTCCTCTTATACGATTCAGACAATTCCTTCTTAAAAAAGGCTTGAGGATACATGGTATGGAATTGTTAAGAGGTGCTTTGTTTTCTAATGACATATCAGAGGTGAAATTGTTTTTCTAAAATCATGGTATTTATTTGGAATAAAAGGGATACTTTAGCTGATTTGGTGGTAGTCTTGAATCTCTGGATAAAGGTGAGGCAGTCTCCAATTCAACCTTGGAAAAAGTTCAAGAATTTGGTATCATCACCTTGATAGGGTTATGAATGAGGAAGAAGTTTTAGCTCATGGACTAGAGAACACTTAGTGAGTACAAGTATAGGGTAAGTCTTATGATCACTTCAGACTCTCAAACAAGTTATTTGCAAGAGGCTTATGACCACTTAGCTACCTTACTGCAATGATGGTAACCCAGAACTCTCTTCTCTTGGAGAGGTAAACTTTGGTGTTGCAGCCATGATGTCCTTGGTGCTGTTTCTATTCATAGGTTATTGTTTTACCTAAGGAAATAAACTGTAAACCAACCCCCACTACTTCCATTGCATGGATTGTACTTTTTTTTTTGAGAGGATTTACATAGTGCTGAATTTTTTTTTTGAAATTTCATCTATACTAAGATCCTCCACTACCATTGCCCATATTAGACTCCTTTCCCAAGATACAATCGTTTAGTAATGGTCTCAAGGCCATTTAAGTGATGTAACATTCCCTGTATATTTTTAGGACCTTTGCACTAGAATATGAGATGTAGAAGCAGTATTTTTTTTTTACAAAATCTGTGTTATTTTCCATTTAAGAAGGCAAGGAAGCTATAATTTGGATTTTGTTAGTTGAGACAGGTAGGGCATGAAAAGCTTAGATTTAGGAATGGTTGCTCATGAAGTTTGGGAGAGTTCCCAGATGTCCTATGCAGTATCTTTCTGACTCAGTATTGCTGCCCTAGTGAATGCAAAGTTATAGGCAAATAGCATCTCTTTTTAATGGACCCTTTAAATCCTACTGTTAGGACACTTATTTTTATTGAATTTTAGGTCCATAAGTGTCTCATTGCATTCCAGTCCACAGCCTGAATCATTGAACTGACCTGGCCCTGAACACACTGCTATCCACATATACTGAAAAGACCTAGGAGAATATATGTCTTTCATGTTGGATAGCTGTGGGTGTTCATAGACAAAGTTTTACACGAAGAGAAGGAATTATGGATTGTGCTCTGCACTAGTGGAGGGAGTATCCACACTAATGGAATTACAGATCCATAGAAGTACTGTAACTTCACATTGTTCTATACCCCAAATATTCCTTGAACATAGCAAGTTCTCAATAAATTACAGAATCAGAATTGTTCACTTTTTATTGAAAGAATGAATACTTAAACAAATGAACAAAGCATGTAAATTTTGAGACATCTTGTTTTGTGCTACCCAGATGCACTATTTCATTTGAATGACAAATAATGCTATGAAATGAAGTGTTTCAGGCATTCACAGATCAAGTTTAACTGGGGACAAATAACTCAGATGAATCCTGATGTTTTATATTTTCATGCACTAATATTTGCTTCACACCATATGTCACAGTAACATGAGAATATGATAGAACAGAACAAACTAGTAGTTTTCTGCTTTAACATCTGGTCTTCTGAGGAAGTCTAGAGTTTCAGAGGATAATTTTAAAATCTCATGATAGAATTGTATAGCCAAATGCCTGGCAGGATGGAGAGGAGGTGAAGAGTCAGGGGTAATTCCCTTTGCAATTAGTCATCAACTAATTCTCCAATAAGCCCAGAAGCTTTGTAGTCATAATTATAACAGATCAGAGAGTTGTACTTTGCAAAGTGCTTAGCGTATAGTAGGCACTTAATGAATGCTTATTGCTTGGCTAGCTGTTCTCCTTAGGGTTGCTGGCTATGGAGAAGATTTCATTATACCACATCTAATGGGTTTTGGTATTTTAAGACTTCGTTATAACTTAGTTACCTGGTAGACACCAAGAACAGTGTTCTGACTAGGCTCTAGTACCTTTCCCATTAGTTAACTAGGAAGCAAGACTGGTCAATTTCCTATTCAAAACAAAGATCATTACTCACTTAGGACAAAACATGTTTTTAAGATGTTTTCTAGACTTGATATTAGTTTCATACATGAACAAGTCATATCTTACACATAAACCTGGAACTTTCAGAACCCAAACATAATAAGTGTAAGAGTTCGGGGAAAGGTCTCAAGTCACTTCTATTTATACTGACAGAGGAACGAGAGGAAAGGGAGGAGAGAATAGTTTTGCTGTTACTTTTTGACTTTATCTCTCCATAAGTCAAACCTGAGCCTTTCAATTTCCCCAATAGAGCACTTACAGAGTGGAGTTGGGAAACCCTGTTAAAATTTCATGGGCTAGAACCAAATTTATTGGCTCATTCTGCTTTCCCCCAGTGCAAATTCCTGTAAGGGTAAGGTGGCTCAGTAGAGATATGGTGAGTAGGCTCCTTAATGAATAGTGAAGCTAGAAACTTTATGTGTGTTATAAAAGCCTTATTTTTAACTGGATGAAATATTTTAGGGTTAACCTATGTCCTGGAAACAATTTGGTGAAACACAGGTAGACATAGATAACAAGTGAAATATATCTTTTTTTTGGGGGGGAGATTAAATAATTAGGGGTAAGATGTACTAATAATATATCCACTAGCTGGCTATGTTGAACAAAATGAGGACCTCAAAAAATTGATGTTGAGATCCAAGATTATATCCTGTCATGCTGAGAGTAGTAAGAGGCAACATGGCATTGCAAACAGAATGCTGGGCACAAAGTCAGGTAAGTTCAAATTTGATGCTTAAAGGGGATAGGATCCTAAACAAGTCACTTAATCTCTATGTGCCTCAGGTAACTCTATGAAATCAGATTTTAATTGATTTAATTTTTAATTGATTTTAATTTAATTTTAATTGATGCAACAATAGGTCCTTTCTGTATTGGTGCATTGAGAGTTGCAGTCTGGTGGAGGGTGGGGGGAAAAGGGTAGGTGGGGCATACCCAGGAGCTGCACCATGGACTTGAAGTGAATGACTTTAGCTACTTCTCAGGACTGCATATCACCTTGCCTATCAAGCAGCATTTATCAGTCTCCTTGACTGAATATAGTGCTATATAAAAATAAATTTATCAAACTATGAAGTCAGGAGTAGCAAGCAAAATCACGAAGGAGAAAAGTTTGCTTTTGGTGTCATTTGGTGCTCTCTTCATATGCTGTTTACCTAAATGTTTGTTCTGGACACCTCCCCTAACTCCCTTAGTGGCAGTTCTCAATGTCCTCCTTTAATCCCCCATCAAAAAGTATCCAAACTTATTGGCTTGAGAACCTATTTTAAGTGATAGCCAATCTGATTAGTTTATACTTTACCCCTCCCACTTGTGATTTTCTGGATAAACAAAGTCACAGAATTTCAGACCTGAATTTCAGGTCTTTAGAAACCATCTAGTCCAAGCCATACCTGAACAAGAATCCTCTCTCAAACATCTTTACAGATGGCAATTCAACCTTCACTTAAAGACATCCTGTAAGAGGGAAGCTACTATGTATTTTCTAAAGCAATTCATTAGATTTTCAGACACTATTTGTTAAGAAGTTTTTCTCCCCTCTATTTACTTCTCTTCAATTCTCTGCCTTTTTCAACCAATCAAAAAGTCAAATCCCTTTTTTTCATGTGACAATCCTTCAAATATTTCAAGGTAGTTATTAGGTCTCTCCCATACATTTTCTTTTCCATCCTAAAACAGTTCATTTAACTGATACTCGTGCTTCGTGATTCTGAGGTCCTGTAGTTTTAATTTTCATTCTCTTTTGTATATTTTGAAATTTAATAAATTGTTTTTAAAATGTTACACTCAGAACTATGCTACCTCAGATGCTGTCTGGTCAGAGCATAGAACAGCTGAATTATCACCCCCCCCATCCTGTCCACTGCCTCTCTTTATGCAGTTTAAAACCAAATTCATTTTATTTTATTTACTTGTTGCCTCATCAAACTGTTCACTCATATTGAGTTTATAGTTCACTAAAATCCCTAGTTCTTTTTCATGTGAGCAGTGGTCTAGTCATACCTCTCCTATCTTCTTCTTGTAAAACTAATATTTGGAACATAAGTGTTTGATTAATTCTAATTATTGTCCATAGAAAAACTTTTGATACTGACTTTATCATTTAATATGTTAGGTTATCTCTTCTAGCTTTCACTTACTTCCAAACATGATAAGTGCACTCTCTTACTGCTTTTTTCAAGTTATTCATAAAACTGCTAAAGAGCACAGCATAAAGAGACTTGTGGGACATGCCAACATATTGGGGGAATTATGTTACAATGGACAGAGTGCAGGAATCAGAAGAACTGAATTTGAATTTGAATTTGAATTTGAATTTGAACCCTAGTTCTGATATTTAGTATGACATTGGGCTAATCATTTATTCTTTTTGGACCTCAGTTTCATTACCTGAATTCATTACCTGGTTGGAATAGATGGTTTTTAAGGACCTTCCAACCCTAATCTATGACTTCTTGTGTTATCATCCTTCCAATATTATAGGATTGAGTCTAGCCATTCAACCAGTTTTGAACATCTAGGAGGATGGCGTCAACTTAATGGATCAGCGTATCTAAAGCCAGAACGTACTTTCGTTGTTGTTGTCGTTACTGCTGTTCAGTCATGTCTGACTCTTTGCGGCCCCATTCAGGGTTTTCTTAGCAAAGATACTGCAGTGGTTTGCCATTTCCTTCTCCAGCTCATTTTACAGATGAGGTAACTGAGGCAAACAGGGTTAAGTGACTTGCTCAGGGCCATGCAGCTAATAAGTATCTGAGGACAGATTTGAACTCAGGAAGATGAGTCTTCATGACTCCAGGCCCAGCACTCCATCCACTGTGCCACCTAGCTTCCCAATGCACTTTAGAGATTATTACCTCATCCCTTTCATTTTACATTTGAAAGCTAAGGAGAGTTGTTATGATTTGAACCTGGGTGCTCAGACTCTAAATCCAGTGTTCTTTTTATGCCATACTATTCCTGCCAACATGGGGGAGCTGTTTTGCCACTTTTCAAATAACAGTGTTTGAGAAGCAGCCTATTCTGCCTAGTAGCCAGGTTAGTGCCAAAAGACAATCCCAATCTCTTGAAAAACTCACAGCTGAAGAAATGTGGTTTTTGCTCTCTGAGAACTCACAGAAAAATCATCTTGATATAGCTGAAAATGTACAATTCATATAAACAAGAGATTATAAATATCAAATATATAAATAAGCATAGCATTAATATATTTAAAACTCAGAGGTAAGCATGGCATAATGTAAAAAGAAACACACTGTGGAATCCGAAGATCTATGTTCAAGTCTCAGCTCTGGTGTTATCGGTGTGGCTTTGAGTAAATCACTACTCCTTTCAGAGAGTCAGGTTCCTCAATTGAATTTAAGAAACATTTATTAATCACCTATTATTTGCCAGGAGCTGTGCTAAGTGCTGGACATATACCAAGACAATCCCTGCCCTTAAGGAGCTTATAATATAATGGGGGTGAGGGAAGACAACACACAAAATAGAAGCTGAAAAGCAGGACAGAGTGTGTACCAGGTGTTACCCAGAGGGTACATGACATTCCATGGAGTTGAAATCAAGCAAAGTTACTGATGGAATGAACAAGATGTTATTTAACTTACCTTCCTATAACAACAACAACAACAACAACAATAGAATTTATTTAGTGTTTTAAGATTGTTAAAGTGCTTTACATATGTTACTTTATTTGATCCAACTCAAAGATTCTGTGGATGAATAATAGTAGAAATAAAATTGTCAATCTCATTTTTTAAAAAAGCAAAATCATTGCTCTCTAGATTTTTCCCCCAAAAAAAGAGAATTACTGTTCTCAAGTAAAAAAAAAAAAGGAAAATACTAATATATATGATATTTCTCAGAATGTGGGAGGCCCAGGTAATATTTTCAATTGGCAAGATTTCCCGAAATCTCAGGTGAAACATCCAGCAAAATCATGGATTTGGACCTTTTGTAAATCAATGTTCGTAAGTAATGTTTGCTTTTCTCCAATATATTATACTGAAGATCTAAAAAGCACTGCTGCTAGAACTCTTCTTTGGGTAGAAAGATTTTTATTTGAAACACTAAAGGATCATGACCTTTTATGTTTTCCTTTCCATAGACATTGAAAAAATTGTACCATTTTGCATAAATCAATAAAAAAAAAACTATGTACATAAGCCTTGCCAGAATCTCAAACCCTATCCTAACTCACAATTTGACAGGTCAATATTCCTTTATCCTAAGGCCAAAGCCACAAAAAATGCAAATGATTCTCTCCCCTCCATGTTGGTTTCTAAAATAATGTCATTGCCAAGCCTTCAGGGTAACTTGGGATTCAAAATTCTTTTTCAATTAGCAGAGGAAAATCAAAGTGAATTTCCAGTAGTGACCCAATTAATCCAAATACAGCAGGGAGTATGGTCTAATGATAAAATGAGATCCTGAGTTAGAATGCTTAAAATGTGTTCCCAATTCTTCTACTTGAAAACTAGGCAATCTAGGATAATTCTACTGATCTATCCTTCTTTCAGTTTCTCCATCTGTAAAATGGGGGAAAAGATTTGATAAAAATTTCACTAAAGAAAGTATATTTCAAGCATCTGCTATATTAAAATCATGGGAGACACCTAGGGCAAGTATTTTTCTGTTTTGTCTTCATTCTCTCACATTCCTTCTTTTCCTGATAGGGAGGTATTTTATTTTATTGGTGTAGCTGAGAGAGCCTTCATAGAATCAATTTCAGTTTTAAATCCCTCCTGAGAGGCACTCACATCTTCCAGGTTCACCTGGGCTGCTTCCAATGCAATCTCTAGAGTAACTATCCTAGGGCCATACACATCAATTTTTGCTTCTAGCTGGTATTTCACTGAGTTAATAGCTGGTTAAAATTGTTTCAAGAGAAGTTCCCCCAGTTGGTTTGGCTCTAGCTAATGACTAAATTATCATTTGTGATATGAGAAGGTATGAGGAGGCTGTAAAGATGCAGCTATTTCTACCTCATCTCCCACAGTAGGTCAAAGACTGTCTTGACACAAGACTTGCAGTGGTGGTCTTAGCACTACAAAGCATCTCCAACCTATAGGCAACGTTACAGAAAAAAAGCCATAGGGTGGAAACAATGTGTGATAAATATACACATTACTTCTGCTTTTTTCTGGTACCTGACACAATTCACAAATTTGACACTTTGTTTTCTTTGTAAGATGGGGATTGTTCACATCACAAGAAAATTTTGTGTTGCACACTTACAAAGCACAAATCCTCCACACCCTGGTCCCTGAACAGTATGCAAGCTTGTTTCTCTTACTATAGAAAAGGTAACTATTTCCATCAACATGAGCTCAAATGTTTCTTGACTTTGCAGCTGTATGAGGTTTTTGCCCACTTGTCTACAGAAGCATGTTATAAAGAAAGCGCAAGGCTTCTTCACTTTTTAAGTGCCATGGACCATTTTTGCAGTGCGATGAAGTCTATGGATCTCTTCTCAGAATAACGTTTAAATTCATAAAATAAAATACATAGTATCACAAGGAAGACAATTACATTGAAACATAGTAACAATTAAAGTAATAATAACAAGTAAAAGTAAAAATAATAATAAAGTAATAATTTTAAAAACTCAGAAAATGCCTGTTTAAGACCCTTCAAACTAAAGCAGAGGCCAGCAAATTATGGCCCTTGGGTCAAATCCAAACCATAACCTGTCTTCATGTTGAAAAAAATTAAAGGCAAAAGGAAAAGGGGATGATGGCAGAGGATGAGATGGATAGATTGTGTCACAGAAACAATAAACACGCACTTGGAAAGACTTGAACAGAGATAGAAGATAATAGAAGGGCCTGGCGTGTCATGGTCCATGGGATCACAAAGAGTTGAACATGACTGAATGACTGAACAACAAAAGCTATGCAGAAACTGAGTTAAGCTATGAACCTAATCTCCCTCTTCCCCAAAGACCAAAGTGGTGAAATAGATATTGCATCCCCAAACTGTCAGGGTCAGGTGTTTGTATGTTTGTTCTTAGCTATGTCTTTGTAGAACACATTTCTTTGTAAAAGCCAATCTGACTGTTCAAAGGTCAGATGTAACTGGGGTGCTTGAGTCCTTAAATTAGGAAAATATAGTCAATGAGAGCTTGAGCTATAGACAAAAGAATAGAGACACCTCCCACCCCCCATCCCCCACCCCCAGGGTCCTGGAGAACGCTAGGATGAGGGGTGAAAAGTGACAGAGCAGCCACTCAGTGGCACCTGAGGAATGCTGTTAAAATGAATGCCTATATGTCTCAGGGCAAGTCACTTGGCCTCTTTAGGCCCTCATATTTAAATGATGAAGATGGACCTGGATAACTTCTGAGGACCCTTCTTAATCTATAACTATAATTCTTAAAATAATATTGTGACTGTTCTTACAGCTTTTAAATAAAGGGAGAAGGTTCAGCCTTATAAGTTTTATCGGTCATGCAGTGAGCCACCAGAAATCTGGGAGCTCTGAGAGTCCATAGCTGGATTTCCTGAAGCCAAATGGTGAAAAACAAAGTCCTGGGTGACCTGTCTGACCCACTCCAGCAATAACAGAGATGCAGACTTGTCTATCACTGGCCATACTGAATTTAAAAGTGAATAGGGAGGAGGGGGAGGAGAAGGGGCTGTATAGAAATGACATCAATTTTGAGTCATTTTCCCCAGAAATAGATGATATAGGGAAAGTGCCCCACCCCTCCAGGTCTTTTAGGGAGATATTTGCTCTTGTTACAGCTAAGTATGAAATACTCCCCACATCAACAACTAGCCATTTTCTGTCGTTCGGAAATAATCAATTTAATTTTCTTTTTGCTCTATTACTTGGTACTTGCCTTGTTTAGTGGCTTCTGACTCTTTTCTAGCAGAAAGTATTCTTTATTTATGGACAGGAAGCTTCTTAGCTTGGCTTCTTCAATTACTCCAAAAACAGCCATAGTTATATGACTTCAATTTGAATGCCCAGTGATTAGCACAGTGCCTAGAGCATAGGAGTGCTTAGTAAATAATCTTTCTTTCTATCTATCGACCTAACAGCTATTATTTCCAATGTTCTTTTCATAATTATTTCTTTTACCTACCCTTACATACAAATTATCAAGTAATTGATATACACTAAGGACATGTATGTTTTCATGGTGGCGTTTTTGTTCATATTCATAAATACTACAAGACAAGGTGGCCAAGTGTTCCATGAAATTATGTTTCTTGTTGCCTTTGGACACATGGTGAAACCAACTGCCAGGTTTTTTTGCTTCTTTAAAACAGCACATAGGAATCATCACTCCAATCCAAGAGCTACTTCCTTTGCAGGATCTAGTTTCATTTATGATATGAATATCCATATTGATGTGGTTTAGTTCTTCCAATAATGCATCCATTCACTGGACAAATTTATCACATATAGAATACCTGCAGTTAAGTTAGTGTTTGTTGATGATCTAAAAAGCATGATTCTTAGCCATCCATGCCCCCTTATCAGTTATTCTAGCATCATCATTTCAGAAGCAAAAAGGGGACATATAGGAGTGAGGGTAATTGTTTTTCAGAGATTGCCCTGCCAAGTAATTCACTACCTAGTGGCCAGTCTACTTGAGTCTCTCAGACTTGAGCAGGTTTGTTCTATACTCTCTTCCCTCCAGACTGATATAACCTTCCATAGTGAACATTATTCTGTCATGGCTTTAAGAACTCAGAACCATCTCCTTGCCATGGCGAGGTGCTATGAGACCACAGCAGGTCTTTATTGAATTTAAACTCTTACTGATCCTTTATAGGCTAACCTAGATGTCACCTCCTTCATTAGTCTTTCTCTACCCTCCTCTAATTGTAATGACTTTCTCCGCTGGACTGAATAGAACAATTTATGCCTCTCTAATATACATATCACATATTAATGTGATATATATATGTATATATATATATATAAAATAACTATCTACATTTCTGTATTATCATATGAATTGAACTGCATGAGGAAATGGACCATTTGCATTCCCCTTAGCACCTAGTAAGAGGGGGTTCCTTGTAGAATCTAGAACACTGGAGATGTACCTGCAAGAAGAGCAGAGAGGCAGAGGAAGACAGAGAGAGGAGAGATGGAGAGAGAGAGAGAGAGACAGAGAGAGAGAGAGAGAGAGAGAGGTTGCGGGGGGTGAGGGGAAAATAGGAACAGGAGATCAGGATTGCTGAAGGGGAGAGGACTAGTGTTTCTGTATGTATTGATGATCTAAAGGAGAGATATATATAGGGAAGTTTCAGTGCCTCGTGGAAATAAACATTTTTTGCTTTGTGATGGTGAAATGACTTTCTCCAAAAAGTGTTGGGATTAGAGGAGTTGCATTGAGTCTGTAGAACTGTACTTCCCCTGCATTAGGCAGCCTAGACGGGTCACTAGTGCAGGGTGATACTCTCAACAACCTGGGGGAAGGGAGAGAGACAGAGACAGACAGAGAGAGGACAGTGGTAATGAAGTACCCTCAAGCTGATTATCTTCAGAAGAAGGTAAAAAAAAAGTACCACAGAGGGAATTTCAGATGGGAAGAAATTTTGTCTAATGAGAGCAAGGTCTTAATCAAAGGGTTGAAGTAGGGTTAGAGGTGAAAGGATTTGTCCCACAGTCAGGATGGATCCTAGATCAGTATGAATGACTATCTTTCACCATACTTAGCCATAGGCTCACCCAGTCTTAGTCTTCAGAAGTTACAGACTGAGGGGCTGAGATTATCAACTTAAAACTGAATGACTCACAACAGTCATCAGGTAGGAACTCTTCATTTTCCAGAAGAAGAAACAGATTGACAGAGTAAAAGAACTTTTTCTGGGCCCCGTCTGTCTCTCCCCTTTCCATAGCACAGGCCATCCCCACACACATATCCTAGCACAAACCAGGCTTCAGATGCTAAAAGATACTGCCTTACCTTGTCTCTTTTCCTTCCCCCCATCCCCCCCAATGCACTGGGGGTTAAGTGACTTTCCCAGGGTCACACAGCTAATGTCAAATGTCTGAGGCTGGATTTGATCTCAGGTCCTCCTAACTCCAGGGCCTATGCTCTATCCACTGAGTCATCTAGCTGCCCCTGCCTTGTCTCCTTTCCAACACAGCCACACAACTAAAGTGATTAGTGTAGAGTCACACAGCTGGCTGAGGCAAGACTATGATTCAGGTTTTCTTGATTTGAAGCCCAATGCTCCATCCAGTAGTCCACCTAGCTGCCATATCATGATCAACATGAGGCCTATTCACCTTTCCACTCCTGAGCCTTACTCTATTAGGACAGAAGACAAGTTTGGAAACCCTGTAAATATTCAACATCTGGCTCAATGCTATCAAATGTTTGCCATTTCTCCCTTTCACTAAGGTATCAAAGCACCAGAAGGTGTATGTGGCACCAACTAGAGACCAGTCTCTTCTCTCTCACACACCACCTTTCTTACAGCAGATTCCAGAAGGCAACAGAGGCAAATTACTAGCTAATATGTAACATAATACAGTCAACCACGATAAGCAATAGAGCCTCTAACGTATGAAAACATTCTGTTTAGAAAAATTAAAAGCTACTCAACCATGAAAACCCTTTCCTACTCAACTGTTGTCAGCCAGAAATTGCCCAGTCATGTGCACATAAGCCTGAGAGTGCACACGTACCCAAACACACAGTCTTCATTCAAAGCTTAAAAACAACACATTTTTAGCAATGAGTCCCAACAAAATACCCAGAAAATGTTTTCCTTCCAATTGGTGGGCAAGCATAATAAACTTACTGGGTCTGTAGTCTACTTCATCAGAAACTAGGTATAAAAGAGCAGAGAGGCAGAAAGATTTTAAGTATCTCATGAACAGAGCATCCCAGGGGAAATCTGCAGAGATGGAAAACATCTTTTACTATTACTTCAATATACTACCTTTCATCTAAGGTATTCAAGGTGATTGAAAAATACATTAATTAAGTCTCCCAACAGCCTTTTGGGATTAGGATTGTAAGTAGAATTATTTAATTTTAATAGAAATTTTATGGGAGATGCAGGTCAGGTCTAATAATTTACTCTCAGTGTTCATCCTTATCCCTAACCCCGTTCTTTTTTAATGTGCTCCATTGTCTTTACTGTCACAGTGAATTATCAGGGTGAGCCTGACATAATTCAGCATCATACTGATAGTCTCCACATCAATGAATTTCAGCCCATTTCCCCACAAACACACACCTTTGTAAGATGATTTCATTAGTTGTGCTGAAGGAGGAAAAAAAGTCATCACTTGGCAGACATTCCTTAGGTGATAATTCTCTACAAAATAGCTAGGTTAGATTTGTGATGACAGAAATATGGTCCACTGCTGGGCCTTATTCAAAGCATTTCCTTGATAGGAATGCCTACCATTTTTGTACTCTGTGAGCCTTCCATCCCTTTTCAAATATAATGTCTTGGTGTTTGTCCTCTGTTGCCACTGTCATCCAGGATTTCCTGCCACCACTGCCGAAGTCTGAATCTAAGGCAAAGTCTTCTTCAGGTAGTCCCTTAATGGGCAACATTTCACCTAACTGGGTCACAGAGTGAACAACATGCTTCTTATAAGACAATGGGATATCCAGAATGAATACCACTATGGGAATTAGCTAAGTAGAAACAATGAGAGTACCAAGAAGAAGGGGCTACCTAAAGTGGAGCCCATCCACACAGATTGTTTTTTGGGGTCAACTTTTGAATTATTCATTGGTAATTGATTAGTGCATAGTTTCTTGAACCAAGTAAGTCCTTAACCAACATAACAATCAAAAGCTGTATGGTATAATGGAAAGATCACTGAATTTACAGCCAGATTATTTGCCAATTCTGCCTCCTTACTCAGTGTGTGACATTAAGCTAGTCATTTAACCCCTTTGGTCTTCAGTTATCTCATTTGCAAGGTGAGAAAGTTGATCTCTCTAAGGTTCTTTCCATCTCTAAGTCTTTTGCACCTGGGAAAATAGCACTGCCAGTCTCTTTATCCTCTGTTATGTCAGTATGACTTATTCTTTAGAATGGGATAGAACACTGAACAACATCAAAATCAGGTACTAAACCAATCAGTCTGTGGAAGTTAATTCATTTCTGAGATCCTTAGATTAACCTTGGAATGATTTCCCAATATAAATCTATCCTCTATGGTTAAACTGCTAGTTTTGTTATCAGGAAAACTGCCAAAGACTGGAAGGTCAAATAGAGTTTGATTCTTACTTCTATTACTGGCATCGGACCAAAAAAAAAAAAACTAGGTACCATATCTTTGGGTTAACATGAAAGAAGAAAAAGTGAGTCAGGGTTAGTCAGGGCACAAACAATTTGTCATAATATATGATTACTGATAGATTCAAGACACCAAGACAAAATGCAACTGAAATCCAAATTGTGAGATAGACCATAGGAGTGATAGGAGTTCAGGAAATTGAGAGATCATTGTGAGCTATCCTAGGCTTCATGGAAGAGTTATAATTTCAGCTGGGTCAAGAATTGAAATATAAGAGAACTGAAAGTCTACAGAGGTGTTTTTCTTTGCTGACCACTATAGGTGTCATCAATCAATGAAGCCACAAGCATTTATTAAATGCACTTACTATGGTCCAAGTACTCTGCTAAGTGTTGGGTATTCAAAGAAAATCCAAAAACAGGCCAAGATCTCAAGGAGCTTACATTCTAGTGGGAGTAAATAACAGGTACATATAAGGTATATATAAAGTAGATGGAAGATAACCTTAGAGAAGATTCTAGAATAGAGCTTCTTAATATCTCTCTCTCTGTCTCTCTGTCTCTCTTGTGATTAAATACATCATGAATACTTTTTGGCCTCCCAGTGAAGACTATGAATTCTTTTTGAGAATAATAATTTTAAATAATTGACAGAAATGATAAATTTCTAAAGATAAAGATACATTTTTCCATCCCAGTTCATGGACCCCCTGAAATCTATCCATGAATCTCTCAAAGACCTGTGAATTCCAGGTTAAGAACTCCTTCTCTCAGAGCTGGGGAGCAGTGCAGGAGAGGAGAAAGAGTAGGGAAAGGCTTCTTCAGAAGGTAACATTTGATGGCAGGGATACTGAAAGTCAGAGGTGAGGAGGAGGAGGAGGAGTATTTAAGGCTAGGGGGACAGCCAGTGCTGGGCAAGGATCTGGGAGACAGAATGTCATCTGTGGAACTGCAAACTGCTCTATTGCAGAGTATATGGAGAGAAATAAAAAAATAAGATTAGGAAGGTAGGAAGGCATCAGGCTATGAAGGTCTTTAAATGCCAAGCAAAGGACTTTATCTTTGGTCCTGAAGCCACTAGGGAGCCACTGAAATGTATTGAGTGTGTCTATCAGTGTATACAGGGAAACAGGGGTGTGTGGGGGGTGAAATTGCCAGATTTATAGGAGGATTGATTGAGTGGGAGAGAGACAATACAGGGAGACCAATAAGAAGGCTATTATAATAACTCAGGAGAGAGGCAATGAGGGCCTAAACTAAGGAGTTGATTATGAGACTGAAAGTCCTAATCCATGGTGACCTGGAAGTCAGTTTCAAAGGATAGACTTAAGGGTACAAGCTAGCTGGGAATGACCTTACTTATGTCTCCAAATGCTCACAGCTTAGGGAAAAATAATCTCCTGTTGAAAAAACCTATTCTAACCAGGATTCTAAAAAGGAACAGACAGGTTACTCCCTGAGGAAAAAGTTGGAAAGGGGTTTTTTTTGTTTATTTTATTTCATTTTGTTTATTCCTTACAAACGTCTGCTGGTTTATTGCTGAGTTTGACCACTGCTGTTCGAAAAGAACAACATTCTCCTTATGTGTGTATTCCTCCTCATATATTTCCCATATATTTCTACTTTTCCCACTAATGGTACATTTGTGGTAGAGTATATCCCAAGTTAATAGGGGTAGGGTATTTTGTAGATATGTTTCTTGCCAATGTTATTCATTAAATGTCTTTACTTTTAACTAATTGAATCATATGGTTGATTTTTAAAGGTAAACATATTCATGGGAGTTCATAAGCTATTGCTTTTAAGTGGATTAAATTCTTTTAAACTGGGTTAGCCTTCTTATGGGAACAAATTTTGTGAATTGTAGTTTACTCCCCAATAACATTAACATACTTGGTGAAATTAGGATGAGCATGGGAGATAAAAAAAAGACCATTGCAATCCATTGAGATTGGGATGATATGACTATCTTTGCAAAGACACAGCCTGATGGCAGAGCAATAATGATGTAACGTTTCAACAACATTCACCAAATATTTATTAAGTGCCAACTCTACGCAAGGCCGTGTGCTGAGTTCTGGGAATAGATAGACAAAAATAAAACATTCCCTGCCCTCAGAAAGCTGATATTCTACTGGAAGAATAAAACATGCTCAGATAAGTAAGCAAAAACTAATTTGAAGATGGAGGATAATCAGTTAGAGCAAAAAGCTAGGACTTAAGTGGAACTAAGAAGAAACATAGAGGTTCTTAGAAGCAAAGATGAAAAAGGAGTGCATTCCAAGCTTGGAGAAAAGCCTGTGTTCATTTATAAAGATTAGAAATGGAATGTTGAATAGTTAGCAGTCAGTCCAGCTGAGCAAGAACATAGTTTGTGAAAAGGAATAGTAGGTAGGAAATGTTGGCTGAAATCATACTTTGGGGGCCTGAGATGCCAAGATGATTTTATCTTAGAGGCAATGGGGAGCCACTGAAGGTTTTGAGGAGAAGAGTAACATGGTTAGACTTCTGTCTTAGGAAGATTATTTTGGCAGCCATGTGATTGAAGGGACTCTTACACCTCTTAAAGACAGTGGACTACATGCTAAAGTGCAATGGTTTATATATAGAGTGTTTGTGTATATATAGGAAGACAGCATCTCTAGACACACATATGTACAGTACAATACACAATACACACATACACATGCATACATACACAAACTTCACTATGTCATTGGAGACGGAAATACTGTGTCAAAACAAAACTTTTCTATTTCCAAATGTTTAAAGACATTTATAATTTGTTGCTCACTGCCACCTCTGGGTCTCTTCCATGCTACTGCTTTCCAGATTTTACTTTGGGGAAAAAACAATTTTGCTTTTGATGTCTACATCTTCTCAAGCTGAACAGATCTCATTAATGGGCTCTTGTACTTCTCCTTCCACATCATTAATATCAACTTCAGTGGAATCGGCCTGCTACTAATTGAACTGACCCCAGTAGCACCCCACTAAAGCATTGCTTCCTTCTTCCCCTTCCCTACCCTCCCCCCCCATTCTGTAGTTCCCATTTATCACTGGCTGCTGCTTAGGCATCTTCCAGCCAATATTTCATCCACGGGTTTATGTCCTCTCCCAAACCAGCTTTGAAATCATTGCATAAGCATGAGCATGCTGGAAAGACTGGCATAGCTTAAACTGCTTAAGAAGAAAAGATGGAAGGTCTGAAGCTTTAGGACCCTGAAGGTGCATGTCAATGTGTCTTTGCATTTGCAATTCTGTGAATTCTTCTTCCCTCTCCATTATTCTTGGGATGATTCTCCTAAAACAGAAAGGAGCACAAGAATAGGAATTAATTATTTATTTTAGTGATTTATAAAGCATCTATTCATTGTGGCAACTTTTTAGTGAATCTTAAAATGAAACATAAATTACATAGGTTATTCACAATGGGCAGCATTAAACAAACTGCTGCTGCCACCACTTAGGATATATTGACCTGCTGAACTACTGGAAATGAAATAAGCGCACACACACACACACACACACACACACACACACACACACACACATGCACTCACACACCAAGAAGCCAAAAGCTAAATCAAATAAATGTGACTTGCTTCTTGACCTGAAGTCCAGCAAAAGTAGGTTCCAATGGACTGCCAAGGGGAAGGAGATAACAGAGTTGAAAGTTCTAATTGGAGCTCTGGCAATTCAATACTGTTCCCAATGTAAGAACATCGCTGTAGAACTTAAATAGCATGACATTTTGTGTGGTAACTTGTGGCAGTAGTTTTACCGTATCTGGCTATTTGGGACATCACTTAAGTTAATACCACTTTAAATATGGATGAAAAGAACTCTTGGAGATAATGGGAACACTACCGGGCTCATCTTCCAAAGTGATCGGGATACCACTGTGCACACTGGAATCCTGGATCAGATGGCCTACAGGTCAGGAAAATGAAAACAGACTGTGTTCATGATCAATGCCCACATAGCCAAAGACACAGTCAAGGTGAGCACCAAGGCTATTGATATGTTAAAATACATTCAATTAAGCAAATATGTATGGCTAAGGGCAGTGGGTGAATTAGGAGGATGCTGACTATGTCATCAAGTGCATAAAAATGATCAAATGTTTAAGGAAAGGCAATAGTCAATACATTAAGTCAACAAACATTTATTAAGCATCTGTTATGTATCAGGCACTAAACGAAAAGATATATACAAAGGGAATACAAAAAAGGCCCCCAAAAAAGTCCCTTCTGTCAAGGAACTCACAGTCTAATAAGGATTTCCTCAAATTAGGTAACATTTGTAAAATGCTTTGCAAACCTTAAAGAATTATATATGCCAGCTATTACTCCTTCTCCTTCTTCCCCTCCTCTTACTACTACTATGACTACTAGTACTACTACTATCACTACCACTACTACTACAACTACCACTACTACCACCACCACCACCATCACCACTACTGCTGCTATTGCTATTACTACTACTACTTGTTATTACTAACCTCAAAACAATCCTGAGAGATTGATACTTTTAATATCCCCATTTTACAAATTAGAAAAATGAGGTAGACAGAGGTTAAGTAACTTGCCTAAGGATACACAGCTAGTGTCTAAGGTCAGATTTTAAATCAGATCTTCCTCACTCTAGATCCAGAATTCTAGTCATTTTGCTACTTGACTACCAATATTGGTGAATACAGCATCGCTTCCCAATGAGAACCTAGATATGGGGGCTGATATTTTCAAAGAGAGCCTAGACACTGAAATTGATATGAAATTGCTTCATGATACCCTTAACCCATTTATGATTGCCTGACAGATACCAATGATTATTTACGACCATGAAACATGAAACTCTAAGGGTTATGCCTTTATGAGTTTGTTACTGGAAGCCTCAGATGCAGCAACGAAAGACATGATTGGGTGGTATGATCAAAAGACCATTTGCTCTGAAGTCCCATCTCTGATGCTCACCATCTTAAATAAGTCACTTAAACCTCTTGTCCCTCATTTTCCTTGTTATAAAATGGGGGTGCTGAACTAGATGAACTACAACATGGGACTAAATCTAATAGGATGAAATTCAATAGGGATAAATGTGAAGTCTTACATTTGGGTATGAAAGTATCAACTTCACAAAATAAAAGAAGAATGGTTAGACAGCAAGTGTTTTGAGAAACATGTAGGGATTTTGAATGAATGGGCTGCAAGCTCAATATGAGTCAACAACGCCACGGAGCAGCCAAAAATGGTAGTATAATTTTAGGATGCATTAAGAACACAATAGCTTCCAGGAATAGGGCAGAGATAGTTCCACTGCACTTTGCCTTTGTCAGAACTCATCTGGAGTATTGTGTTAGTTTTGGGGTACCACAAGAAGGTCAAGAAGGACAGTGATAACCTGGAGAATTTCTAGATGAAGGAAATCAAGTTGGTGAAAGACCTTGAGTCCAAGTCATTTGAAGATAGATTAAAAGAATCGAATGCTTAGGACACATGGATACAGTGCCCCTCAGCTACCACTCTATAGCTACAAACAAGGCCTCTTCTCCCAGCTTCCTTCCATTCTTCAGTACCCCTTCAATATTACACTTGAAGTAGGTTCACATTTCTCAATGATCTGCTACATTTCTCAAAGACTTCCTGTGAACTCTCTTGAACTAATCAGAAATGTTACTGCCTGTTTGAAGTCACCCATCTCTCATCATCAAAATGTTCATTTTCAGTACATTTCTATGTGTTCATATATGCATACATTTTTTTTCTGTGTCAGGTTCCACATTAAATAAAGCTGTATTGCCAGTTAATTCCTTAAAACCCTGAATAAAATATACATGGAATATACAAGAGTATGTGGGGAATTATAGGTTAAAAGGGGCTTGAAATCCTAAGGCAAATGTATGTGTTCCTAAGTAAGTCATGTCATATGAAATTTAATCATAATCAGTACTAGCCTTACGTGTAAGTGAAATAAGTGGTTGCCTACACAGTATGATTTTAGGGGTGATGGGAGTTATGCAAAAAAATAGTTTCCCTGTTGGTATCTGAAATTTTCACCGTTAGTGACCTATTCTGTTCTATTATGCTTACCCTCTCATAAATTTCTTTTCAAACACAAATATGTCTAAGGAAAAATAATATTATAAGTGTGTGATAAAGATGAACAAACACTAGACTTATCGTCCAAAGACCTTCGACCTTGAATTAAATGAGATATTGTAGAGTATGGTGCTTGACTCAAAGTTGATGCTAATAATATTTGTTCCCTTCCCCCTTCCTTTGGACGATTCGGCAAATTCAGTTCAATAAGCCTTAATTACAATTCCAGACTTATTTCATATTACTCCCTTTCACACATTCTATGTTCTATACAGTCATGCTTCAACCACAGCTACAGAAATCCAGAAAAGATCATTCTTGCCACCAATGAAAGTCCTTGGTAACTGTCAAATGCCTCAACATCAATACCTGTTATCATGTTATCAGTGGGAAAGGCTTTAAAGAAGTATTACCCTCTACTTTGCAGCTGTATCCTAAGGACCTTGGGACTTTTCCGTCTGATTTGCAGCTTAAACCTTTCAAATGTCTAGTCTCCACTATCACATCCTGAGCTCCTTGAGAGCAAGGACTATCCATACACACACACACACACACACACACACACACACACACACACATACATACATAATATGTATATAATTTTGAATCTCCACTGTTTTGAACATAGTAATCACTTAAATACTTTTTGTCATTCATTCATTCAGTCATTCAAACTATATAAGTAGATGTACCCCAAATTGAGCCCTCTGTCTTTTGACTCCATCCCTTTGTACAGGCAGTCCTGTCCTTCAAGCATAGAGCATATTCTTCTCATTTCTATCTCTTTAAATCTCTATCTTCAGTCCAAGACCAATTCAGTTATCATTTTGCACTTGAATCCTTCCCCAGTTTCATCAAATTATAATGATTTCTCCTGCTTTAAATTAACTTATATTTACTTATCTCTCTGTATAACATATTACTGACTTCTCCCTCTCCTCATCACAATCAGTTCTTTGAGAAGAGAGCATATTCTGTCTCTATCTTTGAATTCCCAGTGTCTATAACAGTGAACTTAGTAAAAGAAAGAACTTAGTAAATGTTTGTTGAATTGAATTTGTAGAAATCTATGCCTGCTTCTACTTCTGATGAAGGAAGTTCAGTCAGGAAGACCTGAGTTCAAATCTAAGACATTTAATAGTTGTGTGACACTGGGAAAATCACTAAACTCTGTTTGCCTTAGTTTCTTCATCTGTAAAATGAGGAAGGTATAAGGAGGATCAAATAACATAGTATTTGTAAAGGGATTAGCATAGTTCCTGGCATATGGTATTATATAATTGTCAGCTATTATTACCTTATATGGATGGCTTTATCATGTCATCTTCCTTCTTATTCTCTCATAAATAAAAGGTACAACACTGGAATTTTTAGAATATAATTATTCTTGCAGAAAGACACGTTTTGCTACAAATAGGAAAGTTACTAAATTTGTGCTGCATCACCATCTAAAAAGCCTTAAAATTATTCAGGTTATTTTTAAGTTCTCTAGCAAAACCTCACTCCTACATTCAATAATTCTACATTTTAGTGGATCTGTACTACCAGCTTTCTTGAAGAGAAGGAAGAGGATTCTGTGATTTGAGGTCTACAGTATCATGATTTCTGGAAATATTCTAGAATTCATTATTAAAGAGTCAATTATGAAGACTGTGGAAAGAAGTGGTGATCACTCTAATTCAGCATGTATTTCTTAAGAAGTCAGACTAAACTTACCTTTTTTTGACAGTTACCAGACTGTTAATGTTACAGACGAAGTGTTGTTTGTTGTTGCTGTTTGTCCTTTTTCTCCAAGATAATCAATGACATCAGGTGGGTTTTGTCTTGACTGGAAAGTAAATTGGATTTAAATGAGGCTGGCTGTGCAAAGTCATCAGCCTCACCATCTCCTCTAAGGTCAACTGAGTCCAGTGGCAAGAGATAGTTCCAGATGACTAGAGATGACCCCAGATGCAGTGGGAGACCTTGGCTTTTTTAAGCTAAGGTCTTTCCCAAGTCTCAGTTTGTCTGAGACAACACTCATTCAGTGATTTAAGGCTAGGTAAAAAATGAGGCAAGACATGGCCTAGTTTATCTGCTTAAAAAAAATTGAACCAGGAGGGGAAGACCCTCAGGGTTTCTGGCCAGAACAGAAAGAATTGCTGTTTACATTCACTCTTAGCCCTCAAAGCTCAGTGACCAGGGGATAGTTGGGCTAGGATCTATTACTGGCCAGAGTGATTTGGGTTTAAGGCATGGTCAAGTAGCTCCATTTGAATCCCAATATGCTTTATCAAGGCCTGGTTTTCCAGTGCTCTATTTCAAGAAATGGTAAATGAAACTACATAGGATAAAAAACTTAATTGTCCCAGTTTTTCTTTTAATGATAAAATAACTAAGTGGGAAAGAGAATCTAGCCCTCAAACCCCAAGATATCTCGTGAGGTTTCAGTGATCAAAATGTATATTCCTTTGTACAGAGCACCCACATGTAAAGGTGTGATTCCCCGTGTGGACAGAAAGAAAGGAGAGAGGGAGGGAGGAAAGGAGAGAAGAAGGAAAGAAGGAAGGAAGGAAGGAAGGAAGGAAGGAAGGAAGGAAGGAAGGAAGGAAGGAAGGAAGGAAGGAAGGAAGGAAAGAGAGAGAGAGAGGGAAGAAGGAAGGAAGGAAGAAAGGAAGGAAGGAAGAAAGGAAGGAAGGAAGGAAGGAAGGAAGGAAGGAAGGAAGGAAGGAAGGAAGGAAGGAAGGAAGGATGGACCAATCATTGCCCAGCTGGAAGTGGCCAGTTGGGTCCCCAGTTGGGGCAGCTTACTACTCCTCACAGTTTGCTGTTTGTCATTTGTTCTCCAAGCAGACCACTGACCTCAGAAGAGCGATGTCTTGACTTGAAAGTGAATTGCATTGAAGATGATTTTATTTGAACATTGGGCTTTCAGTTACTTGGAAGTTTCCTTGTTAAATAATATGCAGGGTATCCCAAAAGTCTTAGCATCAACAGCTTAAAAATGCACTAAGACTTTTGGGACACCCTATATATAGTGTTTTACACTGCCTTGCACATCATACATGCTTAATAAAAGCTTGTTGGATATTAATATAGTAAGGATATTTCTGGACCTGAAGTGAAGTTTGAAATGGAGGGGCCAAGCGCTCTTTCCTTGAGGATGTATTCAATTGTTGTGCCAATTATCTGAATGAAAACATCCAAGGCATAAAGATGGTGTGCTTATCCAATTTGCAGATTGTATGACATTTTGAAGACAGTTAATACATATAAGATAACTGATAAGCAAAAAGATCTTGACAGGCTAGAAAAATGGGCCAGATCAAATAAAACGAAATTTCAAAGATATAAATATAATACTCTGTATTTGGATTCAAGGGAGTAGAGGAAGCCCTACAGCTGAGTTTTCCCAATAATCTCCTCCAAACAACTTTAAAACAATGCCTCAAATCTAGCTTTGGAGTAGCAGAGCCAACAAACAGTCAGGGTGAGACATACTTTCAGCCCAAGAAAACTTCAGAGGTTAGAAAGAGGGATCTGTGAAACGGGGTGGAAGCTGGCTCATAGTCCACATGGATGCAACACCAGTGGGGGGACTTGGTGATGATGGTGGTGGCAGAACAACTTTGGGAGCTCTCAAGCAAACGATGGTAAGGTGATTGGGCAACTGGTCAGAAAGAGATTACAGGTGACTCATGTGCTAACAGTGCATGCAGGACCAGATGCTGTTTGGCAACTCCATTGCATATACTTACTTCTGTGTCACAGTTCAAGAGTAGAGAGAAGCACATTCAGTCTTGACAGAGAAGGGTCCCTATGGAGGAGTATGGAATATTACTTGCTATCCAAAAGAAGTAGGAGCACTGAGAAATAGTATGCCTTGAGGGACAAGGGATCAGGGGTCTTTCCTGGGTCGTCATCTGTCCTTCATTTTCAAATAGGACTAATGACATCATGGTGATGTCTCAACTTGCATAAGTCACTTTAACATCTGTCTGCATAAGTATTTTTGTCTGTAAAATGGGTTGTGGTAATAGCACTTATCTCCAGGGTTGTTGTGAGAAGAAAATGAGATATTTGCAAAGGGCTTTGCAAACTTTGAGGTGCAATATACATATTCATTGAAGGTAGATATATGCATCTGTAGTACCAGGCAATCGTACCTGGTACGTAGTAGATTTTTAATATGCTTATTGATTAATCAGTCAATTGAAATTGATTGAAGTTGGTTGAAATGCACTCAAACGTATTGTACATTGAAATGTACATTTCAGTTGAAATGTACATCAAGCACAATACAACCTATATAAACTTGATTATGTAGCTTGAGCTACAGAGTTCCTTTTTCCATAGTGTTACATGCCCTTCTTCACTTACCCAAAGGTAGATTCCACATCTGATGGGAATGACAAATAAATGATTGACTCCTGACCAAAAGTGTCATGTGGTAGATGACTCAATTTTAGAATCACAACATAGAGTATGATTCCAGCTTTGTATTCCCCCTTTTGCCATCTGTGGAGGCAAAAGCTAGGGAAATCCTCCCACTTGTCTTTCCTAGAGGGAAACTCATCTATTCTGCTCCAATTGCAAATCAGATATCAGTAGCTAATACAATTGACATAAGAATTCAAGATGTCATTTTATCAAAGCAGACGTCTTCAACAGGGAAGGAGTCAAATAAGATAAAATGAAACCTAACTGCAAAACTGAAACTGATCTTCAATTCTGTTTTTTCATTTGGGAAAGAAACCATTTTCCTTCACTCCTGATTCAACCAAACAGGTTGAATGCAATCTAAGAAGTCTGGAGTTTATCCTTTTAGCAATCAGAGACCATTCAATAATTTTTAAAGAGAGGAAATGGCATGAGCAGAGCTGTGCTTCAGAAAGATTAAGCTGGAACTATTGTGCGGTCCAGATTGGTTGGGAAGAAACTAGAAATGGGGAGACTGGTTAGGAAGCTATTGGAACAGTTCAGGAGAGAGAAAATGAGGGCTTGCACTAGGATGGTAGTGGCACAAATAGAAAATAGGAATTTGTAGGATCATAGGTCCATGATTTATAGGTTCATATGCTACATCATAGATCTAAGCCTGGAAGAGACCTCAGACCATTTAGTCCAACACCCTCATGTAATAGATGAGGAAGATGAGGCCCAGGAATGTTAAATGATGTACCTAAGATCACACAGGTATGTATTAGAGGCAGATTTGGAACCCAAGTGCTCTGACTCTAGCACTTTCCATCTTAGTAAAAGAGGTATAATTAACATAATTTGGCAACTAATGTACTGAATTAGAGATTGTTAATAGAAGATTTCAGGATTGGGTAATTTTAAAAATGTTATAGCCACTGAAAGTGTTAGGGAAGTCAGGAGGAGAAGGTTGTTTAGTTTTAGACATGTTTTTCAGTTGCCAGTGGGGTATGTAGGGACTTCAATTAGTCAATTGGGAATTCAGAAATAGACCTCTGGAGAGGATCATAGTCAAAGTTTATCTGATTAGAGGTGATAGTTGAAGGTTTAAGAATGACTAAGATTACTAAGAATGTGGATAGATGAGAGAAGAGGGCCAAAGGCAAAGCTTTAGTCCAGGGGTGGGGAACCTGCATCCTTGAGGCCACATGTGGCCCTCTAGGTCCTCGAGTGCAGCCCCTTGACTGAATCCAAACTTCACAGAACAAATCATCTTAATAAAAAGATTTGTTCTGTAAAACTTGGACTCAGTCAAAAGGCCATACCTGAGGACCTAGAAGGCCACATGCAGCCTCAAGATGCAGGTGCACCACCTCTGCTTTAGTCTATGTCAGCATTTAAAGATCAACAGAAGGAATAGAACCCAGAGACACAACAATCAGAAAAGTAAGGGGAGAGTTAAGATAGTGCGATATACCAAGGAAACCAAAAAGGATGGAATTTTAAGGCACAGGAGCTTACTATGTCAAGGAGAAGTCAAGGAAGATGAGATTTGAGAAAAAGTCACTGGATTTAGTCTATCCTCCAACTTTCTGAAAATGTAATAAATGATGGTAATCTAAATTTTCCAAGACACTGAAATGACTTTCAAAGAGACAAACACATTGGTTATATAGCTGCAATATAATGGTTCATATTCTATGAAAGCATAAATGAACTATAAGTTGAATGAGAAATACTTAGCTAGAGAGCTAGGCTAATTAAGTCAGACAGACCTAAATGAAGGTGGATATGAGTGGATTTGAGACTTGAGTCTCAAACAATAAAGGGTGAGAAGACTTTCAATGGGGAGGTAGATTTTCAGATTGTTAGATGGTGTAGTGGATAGAGCACTGAGCTTAGAATTAGGAAGACTCATCTTCATGAGTTCAAATCTGTCCTGAGGCACTCACTAGCTGTGTGACCCTGGGCTAGTCACTTGACTCTGTTTGCTTTAGTTCCTCATCTGTAAAAAAAAAAATGAGCTGGAGAAGAAAACCACAAATTGCTCCAGTATCTTTACCACGAAAACTCCAAATGGGGTCACATCGAGTCAGACATGACTGAATTGACTGAACAACAGTAACTGGCCCAATCCATTCCTAAACGAGAATCCTCATTTCTGAACAGATAATTCTGGGCAAATCGTAGAACAATAGATTTCCTTAGGCAGCTCCCTTTTGAGAGGCAGTGTGATTTATCGGATAGAGTCATCCTTTGAACCAGGAAAACCTAGATTCACATCCTGCTTCTAGCACATCTTGGTTGACTTACCCTGGGAAAATCACTTAACCTCTAAGTGCTCTAGGAAGCTTTCTAGAGCTATAAGTTGCATAGAAATGATAACTTGCAGTAATATAGTGAGTTTCTTTACCCATGAGTTTCCCATACCAGTGAAATAATATGTCTAGTCTCTATCCCAGTTCTTCAACCCTCACCACAAAAATTACTAAAAAAAAAATACTAATTAAACTATCCCAAATGTAGAAAACTAGGCAATTCTACAGTTAACCAGTTTAACTTTACATTGTTCTCAGTTCTGACATGCCTCATCCTGTGCACTCCATCCTGTAAATGCTCACACCTTGCTAAACCCCCACCATCTTGCTCCTCCACTTCTATTCTTGTGCTGCCAAACTGACCTGGAGTCCTTCTTCTCCCTGTTCACCAAAATTCAATGGCTGATATGATGGACCTGGAACCAGGAAGACCTGAGTTCAAATCCTGCCTCAGACACTTACTAGCTCTGTGACTATGAGAAAGTCCTCATCAGTTTCCTCATCTTTGAAATGAGAATAATAATAGTACCTACCTTCCAGTGTTGTTGTGAGAATAAAACAAAATATTCATAAAGTGCTTTGCAAACCTTAGAGTGCTATACAAATGCAACTTATTATTATAACTTCATGGCATTGTTGTCTTGATTAATATTGATCTAATTTATTTTTTGTTAAGGAATGACTTCTGTGTGAAATACATACTAGTCCTTGGAATATGGAGAACTCTGTACTTTCTTGGACCTATCAAACGGATCAGTCACTCTCCAAATGATTTGATTTTTGTCTTTATGGAATTTATTGGATGAAGGAGAGTGGCCATCTTTCCTGAGTTTTACCTCATTCAGAATTCTAAGGATAGTTATTCCTTGGAAGCAGGAACATTGGAAATTGCTGCCTAAATCCCAGAGCCAGCCTATAACCATTCCTAGAGTGCCATGCACAACTGATATAGCCACTGAATAAGTTTTAAAATAAATGGTTCCAGACCTTTTCCCAAGGTCAGTGTAAACAAAAGTCCCCAAATTTAATCAGAGAACACCTTGGTTATGAGATGCCTAGAGATGAATTCCAAGGATAGTATGCACCAAATATGAACATTTCAAAAAATAACTATCTAAGAGAGTCCCCTATCAATACTACAGTTTGCAAACCTTTGGGATTGGTTACCTGCACTGGGAAGCTGATGGAAGCCAGTGATGGGCATTGAAAGACGTAAGCCTAAGAAGACAGTCACAAAAGGAACTTCACCTACTTAAAAAAAAAGTCTTACCCAAGTAATTTCCCTTCTATAATGATAAATCTCAGACCCCGGAGGGTTTCCTTTCCCTGTTGAAGTGGATATACAATGTGAAACATCACAAGCCCCATAAAAAGAAAGATAAGGAAAAGAAATATTCCTTCCTGTTTAAGCAATGGACAGCACATGGCTAGGTGGCCCAATGGACAGAGTGCCAGCTCTGGAGTCAGGAAGATTCTGGCCTCAGTTACTTACTCAACAACAACACATGAGAATGTTAAATTTAGGAGCAAAAAAAGCATTTTCATTAAGACTGTCTCTGGCTAATACAGCTAGGCTAGACAAAGTACCTGCTGGCATAGCTCTTTGCTGCGTGATTAGGGAATTTACAATAACACTGAATTTAACTCTGAAATACAGGCAGAAGTCTTGAAAAAGTGTGAATAGAAACTTAGGGAATATTTTTCCAATATCCCTGTGAAGGAAATCATCTTTTGGCAGTTGCGTCAATAAGGCTTAAACCTTATCTGAAGTTCCTTTCTACTTAGTCTCTTTTTCATTCTCCTCCCACCAATCACTGACATTTATATTATACATTAAGATTTTCCAAGTATTCTACATAAATGATATTATCTGATCCTCCCAACAAACAAGAAACACAAGTACTACAGTTGTTATCGTCTTCATTTTTAGGATAAGGAGACTGAAGCTACCAGGAAAACCAAGGTATATCTATAAGGTACAGCCATGGGAATAGAGATCCCCCCAAAATGATGTGAAGGCCATTGTGCCAACTCTATTGAATGGAAGTAAGGCCAAAAAAACTGTGCTTAACAATAGAATCAAAGCTGGTGATTTTAAAGGCGACCATCAGTGGGAAGAAAAAATGAAGGTATCTACTAATAAAGGAAAGGTGTTGTTGCTGAGGAATTTCAGTCATGTCTGACTCTTCATGACTCCATTTCGGGTTTTCTTGGCAAAGATACTAGAGTAGTTTGCCATTTTATTCTCCAGCTCATTTTACAGATAAGGAAACTGAGGCAATGGAGTCAAGTGACTTGCCCAGGGTCACATAGCCAGTAAGTATCTGAGGCCAGATTTGAGCTCCTGATTCCTGATTCCAAGACCAGTGTTTTATAGACTGCATCACATGGTAAGGTAGCCACTAGTTTATTTTAGCCAGTCTGTGGAGGGGTCATTGTAATTTATAGCATGGCTACATATCCCTGGGCCCCTTTAAGTTTTTAGCTAGGAGCTTTTAACTTCTGTCTACAAATTCAATCCTACACTTAGACTCTGAGACCTATTGTTGAAACCGAGATAGGCTAAGTCTATGCCTTTCTACCTGATCTAATAACCTAGTAACCGCTACCACCGCTACCACAGCAACAAAAAGGAAAGGTGTAAGATTTGCATGACTTTTTCTTAGTGAACTCATGTTGTAGCTTAGTGACCACTGCATTCCCATAGGTAGCAAAGAATAAAGAGCTCAGACCAAAAACCTAGATAATCAGTGAACCTTGCTGTGGGTTCTACTTTGAGTTTGGTTTCCAAATGTTTACATTTCTTCCACCTGTTTCCAGTGATCACCCTCTGAGTCCCCTCCGGTTATCTCAGTTCCTGAAAGGAACTTCATGGTTTAGCTAAAATATGGTCCATACCCTCAGAAAGCTATGGAATTGTAGGTAAAATAGACCCAGAGATAATCATGCTACATAATATCATCTTTGTTTAGAGACTTCTGTATTAAAGGAAGGGCCCAGTCATATTTCAGACTGTCTCTCACAAATCTCTGTTCTATTTGCTCTCATCTGGTTATAACCTGTAAATATCAGTATCTGTTATTTCCCAAGGCACCAACAATTCCCTTTACAAATATTTAGGCTCACAAGACATCAAACATAGAAGGGCATTTAATTACATTATAAAGGTTACATAGAGAACTCTCACCTGAGGCCAGAGAGTCAAGAGAGTTCATTACCTCCTATCCCATAATTATACAATCCTCATGGCTGTGTTCCAGGAAAGTTTCGGGTTGAGAGTTACCCCTCTTAACATTCACCATAACAGCTTTACTGCTCACTGCCATATCTCTCCTTTTGGCAAATGTCCATTGCTTCATCTTATCTTAGTTGCTACTATCTGTTTCCAACCACATCATGGTCCTTTTTGCTACTGTTGCTGTCTTCTGCATTACTTTGCTTCTGCTCGTCATTTTACTCTAGTTTCCCAGGTATTTTACAGGAGTTGCTCCTTCCTCTTAGGAAATGAAACCAGCTCTTGAGCAGCTTAACTGTGATATTATTTGGAATCCCAGCTGACCCCATCACATAATATTATCTACCTCCAAGCAGAGGTGCAGAATCAAATAATTTGATGCAGAATCAAAATTTCAGTTAAATAGTTGTGCCTTTTCTGTTATCTGTTAACATGGCTGTCACCTCAAAGTAGTGAAGCTTTTCTTGTTCTTCCTGATCCAAACATAGATTTTTTTAAAAAATCAATTTAATTTTCTTTAGCGTTTTTTTTTCTTCTTTCAAAACCTTAGCTTATTTTAAGATTCACTTACTAGCCTTAGAATCCCAGAATGAGAACAGTTGTGAAATTGCTCCAAAAATTATACTTATATATACCTACCTTTAGCACTGGAACTCATCATAGGATTATAGAATCATAGATATAGAAATGAAAGAGACCTTAGAAGTCATATAGTCCAACTGCACTCTCATTTTATAGATAAGGAAACTGAGGCACAGATTGACCAAGGTCACACAAAAATTAATGATAGAGCTGGGATTCAAGCTCTATAGAATGACTCCCAACTCCAGACTCTCCAATATGTCTCTCTAAATACCTTATTTGGTTAGTTTCAGGATTTCCCTGAATGGAATCTCATTTTTTCCAGAAGCTCCTGAAGGATCTAGGTATAGCTACTTAGTATTTGTGGTGATAATTTCATTATAAAGTATGGTAGCCTAGGTGGTGGATATACTAAAGAAAAAAAACTGGAGGACATTCAACCAGATTTCTTTAAGTTACAATTACATATCCTTGTTTCTTTACATGTTAAAGACATTCATGTCCTTCCTTGTAGGTATTTTCTTGTGAACCTAATAAAATTTTATGGAACGGTATGTACATTTCCAACAATATGTGCTACATTATCAGTTCTCTTTCCTGCTTCTCTTCCTAAGCACCATGCCGTGTAGTGTTGCTGTTGTTTTTCAGTTGTTCAGTCATTTTTATAGTTGTGTCTGAATCTTCATTGTTTTCAAATGCAGTAGGAAACAAGAGACTATTTCAACTCTAATGTTATCACCGATAACTTGAAACTTCAGCTTGATTCAAAACAACAAAAAGAAAATGAAGACTTTTAATAAGGATTTTCAGAAAGAGTGGCTGATTTGGCAGATCCATAGGAAGAAAGAGATTGAATGAGGCTGACAAAATGAGGGGAGAAGAATGGAAAAGAAAATAATAATACTATGGTTTCAGACAGAACAAGAAGAATGAAATAGGAAACAAGAAAAAAAATCAGAGTCAAGTGGAAAGCAGAGAAAAAAATGAACACAAATTGCATTACCATTGGTAGTCTGATAATAGAATTTACTGGAAGGTTCATTGAACCTGAGAAAAACTTTTGGCTCACTGGATAAATCCAATATGAAAGACACGGAAAATAATCACAAGGGTTGAATAAGTATGAAGGAGTGGTAATCTGCACTAGTGGATAAAGGCCCGTACCATGAAATATTAAAATATCACTAAGATTTTTTTTTCCTGGGGAGGGGGGTAGATTCCACCGATGGATTGTTATTCTTACATTGTTGAATTGGAAGAAAGAATTCTGAAACATTCTTTGGACCACTGCTCACTGCCTACCAGAAGAAAATTTCACTCCAAAAGTGTCAGATGGACTATTTAATACCAGGCTGTATATGAATTGCTTGAAAAATCAGGGAAAAGTCTGAGTATTTACAAGAGGAAAAGTGGGGTTTCTATCCTTTGTCATTTAACATTCATTCAACAAACATTACTTTTCTCTATTGATCACAAGCTACTTTCCTAGCAGGTATACTATCTGAGAAAATAATCACTAAATTAACTCAAGGACAACAGCCTCCTTCAAAGATTAATGACACATAATTTACTTTTATGAAAGAATCATGCATCCAATAAATTAAAAAAGGCACACCACCATCCAAGTAAATTGTTAAATATCCCAAGCATTCACCTTATTGAGTGCTTAACAAATGGATTTTACATTCATTCAATTACAACAGAACCGTTGTCTTGTCATCCACTCTGTTGTTTGCCCAAATGTATGTGTTTGATCAAAGGTGCTACGTACACTTAGTACAAATAAAGTACCAAAAAAATAAAATAAAATCCCCCAAAAGACAATCAACACACACTCAAGAAGGTTGACAGTGTCATTGCATGGATTTTTATTAATCTCTTTGTTGCCTCTCATTTGTACTATTACACCAGACGCCTAGACTTCAAGAACATTATCATACAGTCCATCTGTTATACCACAGCTAAGTTTATCTTCTACATTGGTCAGACCTACTCATTGAAAGGTCTTTAGTATTACACCATCTCTCTATATGTGACAAATAGAATAAAAATCATTATTCAACCCAATAGAAATGAATCCTTTGATAGTTTCACTTAATTCACAAAGGAGCTTTTATGGTTTTTTTCCCCCCTTATTCATTGGAATCTGCCTCTTATTTATGCTTAGTGAAGCACAGGATCACAGTGTGTTACAATTAAAAGGGATCTTAGAGATCATCTAGTCCAGGTCTTGCATTTTGAGACAAGAGCTTTTTTTATTCAGAGGTCATTTACGATGGCCTCTCAATGTCTTAGGCAACATCAACTAGTTGGTAGCAGGTAGTCAGGACCAGAATTCTAGGCCCCTGACAACCAGTCTATTTCCTTTCCCTTAGGAGAGAATACATACTCTTTCGTGATGATTTAGGTATATGAATGACCTACCAATTCTCCCACTTGCTACCTGGATAACCTTAATCAAATCACTTAACTTGTCATGGCCTCAGTTTGCTAACTTGCAACATGACTTCTAAGGTCCCTTCTAACTCAATCTATGATACTACAATTTTGGGAATAAGGAGATAAACTATATGGAGCAAGTCTTCTGATAAAGAAACATCAGGGGCAGCTAGGTGGCACAGTGGATAGAGCATTGACCCTGGATTCAGGAGGACCTGAGTTCAAATCCGGCCTCAGACACATAACACTTACTAACTGTGTGACCCTGGGCAAGTCACTTGACCCCATTGCCTAGCCAAAAAAAAAAATCTAAAATCCTCAGAATTTAAGGAAATATAAAGATATTCATAGACAAACCTACACATAGATATAGACATAGCATAGACATAGGTGTCAGAAACAGACACAGTACAGCATAGATATCAATTTTCAGAATAGCATATTCATGCTGTCTCATCGTTATGGTGTTTAAATACAGATCTGTAACCACAAGCCATTCAAGTGGCTCACCTGCAAGAAGAAAAGGTAGACTTGTAGTGGTCATTTAGGATATGTGGGACTAACTGCTGTCATCAAAGGGATCTGATGAGGTCATCCAGAGCAGAATACAATGACAGAGGAGAATACATAGAATGACAGCCCAATTACACTTGCTCATCTTTTTCTGTATTTTTTTAAGCCAAAACATGTAATTGAAAAAAATTAAAAATTTAGGTGATTATGTAGTTGTTCAAGGCAGCTAGGTGGCACAGTGGATAGCATGCTGGGCCTGAAGTCAGAAAGACTAATCTTCCTGAGTTCAAATCTGGCCTCAGACACTAGCTGTGTGATCCTGGGTAAGTCATTTAACCCTGTTTCCCTCAGTTTCCTCATCTGTAAAATGAGTGGAGAAGGACAAAGCAAACCACTCCAGAATCTTTGCCAAGAAAACCCTTAACGGGGTCATGACGAGTCAGAAATAACTGAACAATAACAACAGGTCATATGATTCTAAACATTGGGTACCTTGTAGACAAAGCCTTGGGCCATTTTTTGTTCCAAGCATAGATTGAGTTTCATAATTTCGCTTTGTATTTCCCCAGGTCCTCTGTATTGACTTCTCAGTACAGGAACAAGTCATTTTATCAAGTAGTTCATCTAGGTTGCTTTCTTTAAGATTATAGTCCAGTGCTATTTTCATTAATATAATATTTTATTTTTCCCAAATTACATGTAAAAATAATTTTAACATTCTTTCTTTTTCAAATTTTGAGTTCCAAATTTTCTCCCTCCCTCCTTACTCTCCCACCATCAGTGGGAAGGCAAGCCATTTGATATAGGTTATACATGTATAGTTATACAAAATACATTTCCAACTAAGTCATGTTATAAAAGAAAATACAACAACAAAAAAAACCAAACAAGAAAAATAAAGAAAGTAATGAAAAAGTATGCTTCTGTCTGTATTCAGACTCGGTCAGTCCTTTCTCTGGAAATGGACAGCATTTTCATCATAAGTTTTTCAGAATTTCATTAGATCATTGTATTTCTGAAAATAGCTAAGTTATTCACAGTTGATCTTTATACAATATTGCTGTTATTGTGTACAATGTTTTCCTGGACCTGCTCATTTCACTTTGCATCAGTTTGTGTAAGTCTTTCCAGGTTTTTCTGAGAGCATCCTGCTTGTCATTTCTTATAACACAATAGAAAGTATTCCATCACAATCATATGTAACAACTTGTTCAGTCATTCCCCAATTGATGGACTTCCCCTCAATTTCCTATTCTTTGACCACCAGAAGAGTTGTTATAAATATTTTTGTACTTATAGGTCCTTTTCTTTTTTTAAAAAAATTTCCTTAGGATACAGACCTGGTAGTTGGTCAAAGGGTATTGATGGTTTTATAGCCCTTTGGGCATAGTTCCAAATTGCTTTCCAGAATGGTTGAATCAGTATACAACTTCACCAAGAGTGCATTAGTGTCTTATTTTTCCCACATCCCCTCCACCTTCTCATTTTCCTTTTCTGTCATATTAGCCAATCTGATAGATGCGAAGTGGTAGCTCAAAGTTATTTTAATTTTTATTTCTCTGATCAATAATGATTTAGAGACTTTTTTTCATATGACTATAGATAGCTTTGATTACTTCATCTAAAAACTGTTTGTGTATATCCTTTGACCATTTATCAATTGAGGAATGGCTCTTATTTCTATAAATTTGACTCTGTTTCCTATATATTTGAGAAATGAGATCTTTATCAGAGAAACGGTCATTTTTTCCACAGTAATGATTACCTCCATCCTAATTTCCCCCTGTTTATCTTACTCTCTCTGTTCTTTCACCCTGTCCATTCTCAAAAGTGTTTTGCTTCTGATTTTTGTCTTCCTGAATCTGCCCTCCCTTCTATCAGTCCCTTTTTTTTAAATCCCCTTCCTTTCTACTTTGCTGTATGGTCAGATAGATATACCACTCTGAGGTCAGATTTGAACTCAGGTCCTCCTGACTTCAGGGCTGGTGCTCTATCCACTGCACCACCTAGCTGCCCCCAAAATGTTCTTGTTTTGTTTTGTTAGGCAGTTGGGGTTAAGTGACTTGCCCAGGGTCACACTGCTAGTAAGTATCAAGTGTTTGGTCTGAGGTCGGGATTTGAACTCAGGTCCTTCTGACTTCAGGGTTTGTGCTCTAACCACTGTGCCACCTAACTGCCCCTCTTTGACAATTTCTTGAAAGATAATGTCTAAGCTCTTTTTAAATTATCTTTCTTGAATCTATTTTCCAGGTCACTTGTTTTTTCAACGAGATATTTCACATTTTCTTCTATTTTTTCATTCTTTTGGTTTTGTTTTGTTGTTTCTTGATGTCTCATAAAGTGATTGACTTCCATTTGCCCAATTCTAATCTTTAAGGAATTATTTTATTCAGTGAGATTTTGTACCTCTTTCTCCATTTGGCCAATTCTGCTTTTCAAGGGGTTCTTTGCTTCATTGAATTTTTGTGCCTCTTTTAAGGTATTTTCTGCAGTATTTTTTTGTGCTCCCTTTATTAGGCTGTTGACATTTTGTTCATGATTTTTTTTGCATTACTCTCATTTCTCTTCCAAATTTTTCTTCTATCTCTCTTGATTTTAAAAATCCTTTTTTAGCTCTTCCATGGCCTGAGGCCAATTCATATTTTTCTTTGAGGCTTTGGATGTAGGAATTCTAAGTTTGTGTTTTGATCTTTCCTGTCACCATAGTAACTTCCTATAGTCAGGATTTTTTTTCCTTCTGTTTACTCATTCTTCTAACCTATTTCTTGACTTTTAACTCTAAGCTAAAGTGGGGCTCTGCTTCTGGAGTGGAGGGGGCACTGTCCCAAGCTTCAGATTTTTTGTGCAGCTGTTTTCAGAGATAATTCTGGGGAAGTATAAGTTTTCAGTTCTTCCAATGTGGTATGATCTAGGGAGAGGTTTGTTTACTAATCTCCTGTACTGTCCTTTGATCTGTGAGTGACCACAAGCACTCTTTTCCACCCTGGGACTATGACCAGGGTACCTGCTCCTCTGAGGCCACAAACTCTGGTGTGCTAATGCTCCTCCTTGCCCTGGGACTGTAACCCAGGACTACAACCCAGATCCAAGCGTGGGAAGTGCAACAGAGTCCTGCCCCCAGGGCCAACAAAGGGACCCTATAATCTCTTTCTGACCAGTTGTCTGACCCCATTGCCATCTGTGGGCTGAGAGGTCCAGAAACCTCCACTGCCACCATTGATTCAATCACCTCCAAGGCCTATTGCCGGTTTACTGAAGCTCAGTCTGCACTGATACAGCCTATGTTGAACTGTGCTCCACTCTCACCCTGGTGCAACAGACCTTTTCTGCCAACCTTCTAAGTTGCCATGAGCTGGAAAATTGTTTTATTCCATCATTTAGGGGTTGTGCTACTCTAGAATTTGTTTGGAGGCATAATTTAAAGGTGTTTAGAGGGGTGGGGGGAGAGCTCAGGTGAGTCCCCACATTTAATCTGTCATCTTGGCTCTGCCTCCCCAGTGCTATTTTCAAATGCATGCATCTAAACTCTTACTTTAGTGCCTCCTTCTATTATGGTACTCCCTCTACTGAAGCACATTACAATCTTTCCACATTTTTTCAACCTGTGAGATTCTTGTATATGTTCTTCTATCAATCCTTCACAGAAGATTAAGTAGCTGTACTAGAAATCTTCCTGAGGTTTTTTCAAATATTCATGGGTTCCAGTGCATCTGCTATTCTTTATTCACACTACATTACTGTCTCATCTAATTTTCTGATCATACACTATAAGTAACTAGGATCATTGGATCCTACATCTAAGGCTAGAAGGTACTAGAGTCAATCTAGTCTAGCATCTTCATTTTATGGATACGGAGAGTAAGATTAACCAAGGGTATGAAGCAAGCATCAGAGGTGAGAGTCAAACCTGGGTCTTCTGACTCCAGAGCCAGGGCCCTTTCTAATTCACCACATTGTCTGCCATGTTCTTAATTATATCATTCGTACCACTTCACTTAGGCAAGTTACTGTCAACAACTGGCAGTGTAATAAGTAATACTTGAGTCAACATGGCATATTTGAAATTGTATAATGCTACAGTCTCAAACAGGCAATGTAAACTAACATCTACAGAACAAGAAAACTCAGGCAACACAAAAATACTACAAAACACGTGTTTGAACTGTGTTACTGAAAACACTGGGAATATCAAGTATTCATAAAAAGAGTCAAACACATCATCGATGTCTCTCATAAATCTTTCCCTCACGTGGTAGGCAGAATGTAGTGCCGTAGCAGCAGCAATCCAGTGAAACTCTCCCAGTGCTCACTTCCAACTTTCAAATTACACCTCAAATCTATTTTTGCAGTGGCAGAACAACAAAAGTTCAGGGTGAGACAGTTTTCCTGCAAATAACAATTTAGGAAGTCAGTAAGAGAGGTCTGAAACACCAGAGTGGGGGCCAGTCTGGAGTGAAGAGGTCTAGGGGTTTTAGGGTGCTGGGACCCCAAGATTGCAGTACCTGGCCCTGCTGAATGAATTCAACTCAAATCTACTTCAGCCAGAGAAAAAGTTTATTAGTGATAAATCACATTGACCAGGTGACACCCGTAAAGACGAGTGGGCTTGAGAAGTTCTCAGCCTTTTCAGCCTGAGATTCTCAGCATCTGAATGAGGGCCAAGGTGGATCTTAAATACTAAAGTAACTTTGGATGGCCAGAGAAGGGGGTTGGGAAAAGGGTCTAGGTAAGAATTCTAATTGGGGAGGGCAGAGAGATTGAATAGACAATGGGAATAGATAATGGAGGAACAGGAAGGCAAAAGTTTGAAAGGCATCTGCACAAAACCAAGGTGGGGCCAGGACTTTCAAAAGGAGATAAGGGGAGTTGATGAGGAAGGCCTTGCTGGGGCCTATAGAGAAAAGGGAGCCAGATCTGAATAAGATTGAAAGGTAAGGCTAAGGCTTTCAAAGGGAAATGAGGGTCTGGGGCCTGTGAGTCAGATTCCCTTTGGGGCAAAGGGTGAAGATCTTGGCTTGGGCCCTGCCCCCATCATGGAGCACATGTGGTGCTGGTGGGCCTTGGAGATGGCTGAGACAGCAGCAGCAGCAGTGGCAGCTTTGGAGGCTCTCAACTCAGAGACTGTAAGGGTATCAGGGAACTGCTTAAAGTTTACAGGGGACCCTTTGCTGGCGTTCTATGCAGGGTCCAATGTTGTTTGACAACTCTATTATCCATACACAATTCTAGGATGCAGTTTCAGGAAGGAGAGAAGAGGTGATCTGTCACAAAAGAGAAGGGACCCTGGTCACAATTTCAAGGCAGAAAGGAACACTAGCACTTGGGTTTTGCAGGAAAGGACAGAATCTGGTCATAGCCACATGGCTGAAAGGAATGAGATCTATATTAGAAAAATTTACTGCAAACATCTTTCTAGTTATTTTCCTTTCAGTTTTAGCTTTAATGGATTCATTTGTGCAAAAAAAAATTAATTTTATATAATCACAATTATTCATTTTCCCCTTTATCTTTTGATTGCACATGAAAATTTCTTCTTTCCATAGCTCTGATAGTTGGGTTTTTTTCCCCTTAAATTGCTTATAATGTGATCTTTTACATCTAGGCCACTTATCAATTTGGAACTTACCTTGGTTTAAGGTACGGGATATTGATCTAAATCTAATTTCTTCCATACTTCTGTCCAATATTCGCAGCAATTTTTGTCAAATATTGACTCTTTCTCCCAGCAGCTGAGGTCTTTGTGTTTATCAAATACTCTAATATTTGTACTAGATATATTTGTTTCTGCAGGTTATGTACACCAACTGTCGCACTGACTAATATCTTTATTTTTAACCAGCACCAAATTGTCCTGAAGATAGTTTGAGATCTGGTATAGCTAGCCCTCCTGTGTTGCTAATCTTTTCATTATTTTCTTTGAGTTTATCATTTTTGCCTCTATGTGAATTTCAGTATTATTTTTTCTAGTTCTATAAAGTAATCTTTTGGTAGTTTGGTATAGCATTGGATAATGTTACTTAGGTTTTATTGTCATTTTTATTATGTAGAGTCATGCTATTAATTATATTTATATAATTATATTTATGCTAGTAATTAATATTTCCCAATTATTTAATTCTGTCTTTATTTCTGTCAATAGTGGTTTGTAGTTCTATTTATATAGTTCTTATGTATATCTTGGTTGGTAGATTTCCAAATATTTTGTATTTTCTGTAGCTATTTTAAAAGCAATTTTATACTTATATCTCTTCACACTGGGATTTATTGGTATTACATAAAATTGCTGATGATGTGTGTGCATTTATTTTATATCCTGCAAGGTTGCTGAAGTTATTAATTGTTTCAATGAACTTTAGTTGCCTTTTTAGGGTTTTTTATACCGGCATATCTGCAAAAAAAAAGTGATAAATTTTACTTTCTTTTTACTTATGCTTACTCAATTTCTTTTTATTATTTTTATTATTGCTATAGCCAGCATTTCTAATACTATTACAATGAACATCCTTGTTTCACCCCTGATTTTATTGGAAAGGATTCTAGTTTATCTCCATTACAAATAATAGTCACACTTGGTCTCAGATATCTCATTTTGAGGAAAAGTTCATTATTCCTATACTTTATATTTTATCAGAAGCTTTTTCTGTATCTATTGATACAATCATATGATTTTGGTCAATTTTGTTATTAATTTGGTTAATTAATTTTGTAGTTTTCCCAATATAAAACTATTAAGTTTGGAATCATACCATCATCCAGAAGTTGTAATGAGGGTAGGACTCAGTGGCAGATTCTGCTGGCAACAAGATCTTATTTGTTTAGATGAGGATAGCCCAAGTGGCAATGGGAATAGCTTCAGTGAATGTTTATCCCTGGTGCACTGCTATGTCATTAGCATTATGATGCATTCCTGCCAAGAAAGGAGTGCTGGAGAGTTTTGCTCTTTGTATTCCTGGCAAAGACCATGCTAACCAATAGAAAGTTCTGCATTTTCCCAGCTTTGTTGAAAGACAAGTGTACTTTGTAGTCAGAGAGGCATGCCAAGGGCTTAATACTTGGGAGAAACAGAAAACAATACCTGGAGATACCGAAGCCAGTAGCAAGGACCTTCAAAGGAAGTCATTCCACAGAGCCAATCAAGAATGAATCAATAAGGATGCGCTGACCAAAAGTTTCCTTTGCAATGTTCACAGACTGCTTTATCCGAAGGAAGCCTTGTATTTGATGTGGAAATTGACATTATGAATTTTTGGTTCAAATGATTATTCATTTCTTCAAAAGAAGGGGATTCTCCATACTTTGGGTTGGGACAAGCCAAATTGAAATTTCCATGATTTTTAAATTTTAGGGTCATGTTCCATTTCTGTTTTGTTTTTCTCCTCCTCCTCCCTCACCCACAACCCCAAACTCCAATCTCTACATTAGTCCTGAATTGAGGACAACAGAGCCAGGCCTTGAGCTCAGGACTCAGAAGATGTGGGGAGTAATAGTCTTATATTGGTAAGCATTCTCAGTGAACAAAAAAGCATACTGTAGCTATTGAGAAAGCTCATCCACACATAATACTGCGAATGCTCAGATGAAAATTTTTGGCTGGTGACTTAAGGTTTGCCATCTGGTGGTAAAAGTTCGTACTGAACTTCACAGCAGGGTAATTAATTGTTTTTTTTTTTTTAAGCAACAGCTTGTTAATCTATCAGTTATGGAAAACAGTTACACGCACCTAGGGTGGGTAGCTATTGCTATAGCAGCACTTCAAGAGTCAACTGGGACACCGATCAAATGTATACCTAGTGTCCACCACAGGTAAAAAGTGATTCAGACAGAAGAAAGCAGAACCAAGAGAAGAATATACACAATGGATACAATAACAGAAATGATGAAACATGTTTTGAAAAAAAAAAGTCTATCTGATGAGTTGTTAGTGTCGACCTGAAAGTTGGTTAAAGAGACAACAAGCTAGGTGATAAGTAAATTCATATGGTTTTATTCCTTATTCCCTTAAGTAGCTCATGTACATGGAATCAGAACTTTAACTCTGATTGACTCAAGTAATTTTTGGAGGACATTTAAACCCTGACTCAGGATGTCTGTGTTACTTAAAAAAAAAAAATACAGCCTCCGTATGTTTTTTAACATACAGCATGGCAAAGGAAGTTTCCCAGTTGAATAGGATGTAAATGTGATAAAATAGGAGATGTCAAATGTCAATTGAAATTACAGAACCAGGATATCTGTGTTTCCCCTACATAACATATGTCCAAAGGATACAAAGATAAGAAAAGTCCCACTTTTCAGGAGAGTGTCTGGTCCTAGGTATCCTGTCCTTAGTGGTCACAGACAGGAAGAATGCTGGTCAGTTCCATCTGGTCCTGTAGTTGCTGACATAGGAAGGGGTATTTTTAGTTCACTCAGAGAGAAAAGACTAATTCAGGTTTTTGGCCCTTATTGGGGCTCAATTGATCTTAAATGATTATCATTAGGAACAATCTTGTTTCTAAAGAATTGATTAGAAAAAACATCTGATCCCTCTCAAAAGAGTTGGGTTTTATGGGTATGTGATTTTTTTTATTTTCAAACATTGTTAGATGTGATTGCTGTGTTAGGTGGCTTTGCTTAAATGTTTTCTGTTGTTACAGGGGAGGGCTCAAGAAGGCAAGATGTGTTAAACAGAAGCAATTATGATATATAAATAATTTTGTACTTATTTCATACACACACACACACACACATATATACATATATTGTTTATTTATTGACAAATGTGTTGTATGTCCTCCCACCCCTTCAGTAGGATGTAAGTTCTTGACAACAAACATTGCCTTGCTTTCTTACCTCCAGTGTTTAGCACAATATTTAACACATAATAGGTACTTAACACATGCTTATTGATTGCTTATTTTCTTTTGTCTTTTATTAAGACTTTCATTTGTAATGTCAAAAATGGCAGTTTTCCTGCCCTTTGTGACTTGTAGGGCACATAAGCCAAGAGATATTCCAGGACAATCCATTCAGGCCTTAAGTTGACGTGATGGAAGTTAAGGTGCCCTTGAAAATTGATATGTCTAGAGAAGACCTGAGTTCCTGTGAATGGGAATGGAGTTCTTGAAACACATGTGCTACGCCTTGTTGATAACAATATTCAGAGTTGGAAGAGACCCTAAAAAATCACCTAATATTGCCCCCTCATTTTAAATGTAGCCTGGGAGAATCTTCATTGCCTGACTCTCTTGTGGAGGTCCTTTGGACTTAAAGTCACATGTACAGAGAATGATAGGCAAAGTGATTTCTGATGACCCTGGCTGGAGAAAAATATTAGCCATTTCCCTCCTTTTTGAGACAGGAGCAAAAGTCAGTTCAATGAGACAAAAAAAAAAGATGAGATCTGCAATCTGTAATCTCTCTCTTATCCTTCTTTTTTCCTCGAAGATGTCAATACCGGAGTCTAAAAAAGAAGTGGCAGTATGAACTGTGTGAGTAGTATGCAGGAACAGTCAGAATGACCCAGCTAGTGAGGACTAGAGTCATGGTTAGCATCCCGCAGTATTTTATTGAGGTCTTATTCACCAGCTATTCCCTGTTGCTCTTTTAATCCCAGAGTCTGAGGCAGAAAGGAAAGAAGGGAAAGCTTTCCCTCATTCCATTTCCACAAACCTAGAGTGTGTACATGTGCTCTATCTGGGCTTTCTCACAAACATTGAAGATCCAGGAGGACCTAGGAGGATGCAAACATGACAAAGAGAGAGAATTGATGTATTACTTTTGCATCTTATTTCCTATTATTAAGGGGGGGAAATCTATGTGATCACAAGTATCTATGTGATACCAAATATTTGAACAAATTGAGTATTATAATATGTGAACAGAGATAGTGGGAATCCCTTAAGGAATAGGGGGTTCTGAGTCAGATTTGGATTAAAGAGCTTCTCTTTTAATATTTTGATCAATACTCCATTTTATCTCAAAGATTCTTAACCTTTTGTCTGTGAACTTAAAAAAAACATTTGATAACTGGATTGCCTTTGTAATCCGATGAATTTTATTTTATGCATTTAAAAGCATTATTCTAAGAAAGGATTCATAGGATTCACCATACTGCCAAATGGATCCATAACATGAAAAAAGGTCAAGACCTCCTGTCTTAGACTAAACTGGAACCCAACCAGTAGGAGGTTAAACAAAAGCTGTTCCTAAGCCAGGCAAGTTAAATTGGTTTAGTCTCCCTTAGTTGGAGAAAGCCATCTAAACCTTTGTAGGTTTGACTTCCCTCTAGTGGCAATCAGGGATACTACAATCTGTTAGGTGATTATTTTGTGCTAAGCTTTGGAGACAAGAAGACACAACCTAAGGAGTCCCTACACTCAAGAAGCAAATATTCTTTTATTTTTATTTTTCTTTTTTTTTAAGGCAATTGGGGTTAAGTGACTTGCCCAGGGTCACACAGCTAGTATATGTCAAGTGTTTGGTCTGAGGCCGGATTTGAATTCAGGTCTTCCTGACTTCAGGGCTGGTGCTCTATTCATTGTGCCACCTAGCTGCCCCAAGGAGCAAATATTCTATAAGAGAATACACTTATATAAATGTAAATATATACAGAATAAACACAAGGTAACTTGGGCTTGGAAGCACTAGAAATTTGGGGAAATGAGGATCAGAAAAAGGCCTCATGAAGAAGGTGGCCTCTTTTCCTTCAAAGTTTAGTTCAAGGGCTACCTTCTGCATGAGATCTTTTCTGATTCCCCCACCCCCACCATGCCATGTGTTACTACCTCCCTCTCACCTCAAATTACCTGGTGTTTATTTTTTAATAAATTTATATATTGTCTCCCCTATAGAATGTGAGCTAGTTAGGACAGCATTATCCTGATAAATGCTTAACGATAAAGGGTAGGGAGAGTGGTAATCTTATACACTTTTAAGTTTAATCTGCATTATTAGCATTTTCCCATATATATTTTAAGTCTAGATAATCAAAAAAGTGATAATTCAAAACCTGATTTCTAGGACTGGTTTCCAAGGTCTAAATGCATAACAATCAGCTCTCAGGATGAACTAGATCAAGCAAATCCTAGAACAGGAACTGTTCAGTTTGTCTCTTTCTGTTTCCAAAGACTAGCATAGTAACTGACTCAGAGTAAATACCCAATAACAGCCTAATTATCCCTTACCAGAGAGTGATTGAAGAGGTCTGGTCTTATATATAATCTAGAGCACTCACATGATATCTAATTTAGCAGTCATACTCTGAACTAATTTATGCTCCCTTGGTTGGGTAACGAACCCAAAAACAGTTAACTCTAAATATTCAAGTGAGGCAACGTTGAGCCAAAGTGTCACATACAGAGGATCAAATTTCAGAACAGAGCTTTGACTCCCTATCTCATGATTGCAAGGCCAGCTGTCTCCAACTTAGAGAACTATTCAATTTCCCTGTTCCTCACATATGACATTCTATGTCCCATTTCTGAGGCTTTAAACAGGCAGTCTTCCATATTTGGTATGCACCTCTGCCTCTTAGAAATTCAATCTTCCTGAAGTTCAGGTCAAGGGCTACCTAGCATATGAAGCCTTTTCTGATCCCCTGAATTACTAGGGCCTCTTAACCTAGGTTACTTTGTCTTTTGTATTTATTTTTGAAAATACTTATATGTGCACATGTTACCTTTCCCTACAAAATGGGAGCTCCACAAGAACTAGAACTATTTAGTGTGGGGGCGGGGGTTGTCTTCAACTCCAGTCCTGTGCCTGACGCATAGTCAACATCTAATTAATTCTTGTTTTATTTATTAGAGGAAAATTTATTGGGGCAATTTTCCAAGTCTAATATAATATCTAGGCTGTGTCCAAATGTCTGTCAAAACTCTCATGAGTGGCAAAGAACTAGAAATTGAGGGAATGCCCATCAATTGAGGAATGGCTAAACAAGGCACAGTACATGATTGTGATGGAATACTACTGTGTTGTAAGAAATGACGAGCAGGTTGATTTTAGAAAAAACATGGAAAGACTTGCATGAAATGATGAGTGAAATGAGCAGAACCAAAAGAACTTTGGACACAATAACAGCAGTATTGTTCAAAGAATAACAGTGATTGACTAAGCTATTCTGAGTATTATAAATATTCAAATCAACTATAAAGGACCTATAAAAGAAGATGCTGTCACCCCACAGAAAGAACTGATAAATAAACAAATACATAGTATGGTTTTATGTGTGTGTGAAATATATATATGTCAAATACATATATAAATCTGTGATATATGTCTGTATGTATATATGTATGTATATGTGTGTGTGTGAGTGTGTATATCTGTGTCAAATGGGGGCCTTCTCTACTGCATGTTGGGGAGGGAGGGAAAGAGACACCTTGTAACTTAAAATGTAACCAAAAAAAATTAATTTTTTTGAAAACGAAAAAACTCTCGAGAAATCCCAAGAAAGCATCACCCAAAAGGGTAAGGTAAGAGCATCATGCCAGTCCTCCAAAAATTGCACCCACAGATCCCATCTTTAGAGATAACCAGATCTTTCCAGGAAGTTATTTGATTTGATATTTCATTCCTGTTCTAATTTTCTCTTTCTGCTCACATGGGTTTGAAACTTCAGAATCATTCTTAACTCCTTACTCTTCCTCAACACCTCAATCAATTGCCAAGTTTTATGGTGTTTGCCTTCATGTCTCTCATATGGGGACTTTTCTCTCCATTCACGTAGTCACCATCATAGTTCAAATCCTCATTACCTCTCTCCTGGACTTTTGAAATAGACTCTGAGCACTTATTATGTGACAGCCATTGTATTAAACACTAGGAATAGAAATACAAGCCAGAAAGCCAGTCCCTGCCCTCAACAAGTCTACATATTTTTAAATGTTTTCATGTTTTTTAATGCTTGATTTTAAGAATTTCTTCACGTGGAAAGGATTAAGGTGACATTTTCTTGGAAGACCCAAAGAAACAGAGAATATAGCTGATGATATCTTTTCATTTAACTCAAAAAATTTTATATTCTAATGAAAGACAACAAATAAAGCAACCGAGAAAGGGGATATGGTGGTAGAGATGGTCACCAGTAAGATAAGGTGAAAGCTCATTCATCAAAGCCCAGCAACTCAGGTCTGAGTCCAGGTTTCTACTGGAAGGGGGATGAGGAGAATGAAATACATCGGATTACAAATGAAATTAATTATATTAAAATATGGTTATTAAAATATTTTAAATACTTCCCACACTTTAAATTAAGAACCCTTGTTTAAAGCTCTGATTTTATAAATCAGGTCTTCAGAAGTGTGACTTCTTTATTTTATTTAAAATACATGAATTTCAATAATATCACTCACTTTAATTCTCAAATATAAATATAGAGATATTCTGAATATTTTAAATTGCTTGCATTCTGTTCCCCTTTCATTATTGGGCATAATCAAACATTGGCTAGATAATTTCTCTGGGCCTCAATTTCCTCATCTGAAAAAGGAATTACACTAAATAAAAGTCAAGATTTAAATCTTGTGATCTCATGACTGGAAAATAGATTTTGGAGCCATCTATACATAGATATTAAAGTTGAAGTTCTGAGAACAGAGATTATAGACACAATAGAGAGGGCCAAGTGAAAAATTTTGAGAATATCCATAATACGGATCAGGAAGAGGATCAGGAAATGGAAAAGAAAAATGAAGGAGCAATTTAGAGAGTTAGGAGGAGAAGCAAGAGGGCACATAGACTCGGAATCTAAGGGAAGAGAGAATACACATTTGGGGAGGATAGAAAAGAGTGGCAAGGAGAACAGGGGAAAGGGTGACTCATATTGACAAATAGTTCATTAGTGAACTTAAAGAGGGCAATTTTAGAGTAATCAGTGCATGAAACTACCTTACAAAAAGGTTGAGAGTGAATAATGGAAAAACTTAGAGTAGACATCCTTTTCACAAAGTTTTGCAGAAACTTTGTCAAAGATGACAAAAATTAGTTAATATTCAAGGTTCTGTGGGAAGACAGAACATTAAAACATGGTTGGTAGAGCTGTGAATTGGTCCAGTTGCTCTGGATTCCAATTTGGAATTATGCAAGAAAAGTGATACAACTGCTCAGACTTTAAAACATTTAATTGATATTTTTTTTTTCATGTCATCATTTATAATTAATGAACATATTCATCACTCCTTTCCAGGCAGTACTCTGACTCTCCAGGATTTTTGATCTAGTGCTTCAGAAACCTCTTTATCCGGAAAGCTTAGTTCATACCTCTACTTCACATATTGGAAGTACCTCTGTCCCTGCAAGCATCTTCTTTTGATTGGTTGGTTCCTCCAAGAGGAAGCAAGGCCAATTATTCATGCTGCTGCCGCATCCAAACTCTCCTAGGATTTATCTATAATTCCCCCAGAGAGGATACCTTCCCATCTTCCCTTTCCTCCCTCCATCTGCTTTCAGTTCCCTTTTATGTGTTGTCTTTTCCCCTTAGAAAGTAAGTTCCTTGAGGGCAGCAGGGTCTCTCTAGTTGCATTTATATTTCCAGGGTTTAGTCTAATGCCTAGCACAAAATAAGTATTCAATAAGTATTTGTTGATTTAACTTAATAAAACATATTAATATTTAATAAAGGCTTATTGATTAAAATAACTCAGCATTCTGAGAGCTATCTCTTGTAACAAAAAATTAAAACTTACCAAGATATCAGCTGAGTCTGATGATATATGTGATATTCTACACTGATAGACTCTACCTTCTGGCCGGGTTTTATCCAGATACTTTAACATAACAATTCCTCTATTGGGCATATACAACAAAGAGATCAAAGACAGAAACAAAGGTCCAGCTAGAGCCAGATCTGAACTCATAAAGATGTCTTCCTGAGTTGAGGCCCAGCACTCTATCCACTGTACCACCCAGCTGCCCCAATTAAAACATTATGGATGCTCAATTTATGGTTGTCCACAAATTGGAGGAAAGGTTGTGGTATATGAATATAATGGAATATTACTGTGTCATTAAAATGAAAAATATGAGATCAGTTAGTCAATAGGTATTTAAGTACCTACTATGTGCTAGGCATTATGCTTAAGAGATACAAAAAGAGGTAGAAGACAGTCCCTGCCCTAAAGAAGCTTGCAATCTAATGGGGGAGACAACAAGTAAACAACTACATATAAAAAAGCTATAAACAACATAAATGGGAAATAATTAACAAAGGGAGGGTGCTAGAATCAAGAAGAATTGGCAAAGGCTTCCTGTGGAAGGCTGGGTTTTAGTTGGGACTTGAAGGAAGCCAAAGAAGCCAGGAAGCAGAAATGAGGGCAGATAGCATTCCAGTTATGGGCAACAGCTGAAGAAACATTTATATTAACTGATGGAATGAAGGAGTGAAGCCATAGCAATGGCTTAATCTACAACCATGATCGTAACAATGTAAATGAAAAGAACACCAAAAAGAAACCTGAGTAGATGAAAAGCCAGTAAGTGCCTTGAGAATACATAATGAAATAGATTTCCTTCCTCTTGGCAGAAGGGTCAATTGCTAAGGCAGAGTGTTGTATATGTTGTCAGAAAAGATTGTTGTGTTGAGTGCCTTTGCTTAACTTTTTCTTTGTCATAATGGAGGGGTTGGTTGTATGATTGATGAGCAAGCTTGGCTTTGAGATGAGATGAGAGATGGGGGATTATGAGAGTAGCATGTTGCATATTCTGTTATACCCATTTGTGTTGGTTGGTTTTGCTGAACAAATTTGTTTTTTTAATTGTGGGAGGTTGAGGAGTATTTAGGTGAAAAAAGAGAAGAGGTTTAGTAAAGAGGCTATTACAATTGGGCACTTCTCTCAACCCTTTTCTCTTATACTTTTTCCTCTTTATGCTCCCCATATATTTAAAACTCTCTCTCTCTCTCTCTCTCTCTCTCTCTCTCTCTCTCTCTCTCTCTCTCTCTCTCTCTCTCTCTGTCTTCTCTCTCTCTCTCTCTAAGGAAAATACAAACACCACTTATGTATGCATTTAATTTACACAAAAAATAAAGTGTATAAGACATTCTTATGAAGAATTTTAAAAATGAGGTCCTGGGCCATTTTAAAACTTGGATTAAAGCTGTAAAGGCAAATGAAGAAATTCCCCTGTTGCAATCAGTATCCCTCAAGGGGGGCAAAAGGATTTGCTGAAGGCCCTTTGCAAAACCAATATGATCTTAAATTGTCTCTAATTCACAAAGAGGAAGTGACAGCCCTTCAGAACATAACAAAGGATCTTTAACTGTTTCTTCCAGGACAACCTCATCAATACCCCCTGATGGTTTCCATTTCTGCTTCCACATTAATCCTAGAAATCAAATTAGACATACTCAGTCATCCCACATGAAATGGGTAGCATTTGCCAACTGAACATGTTTGACTACAAACAGCTTATGTTTGTGTTTTTGCCACTTTTTATGCCATCACTGTTTTGGCAGCCAAAGAGAGAAGGGCAACCTAGTAGCTGATAAGACTGTGCAATATATACATTCCTCAATTGGCACATTCTCAAGATCAGCGTGGTAAAGACCCATTTAGCAATCTTCCTAAAACATGTTTATGGTTTTTTTGTCATTAGAAAGATGTAAGAAACTTGAAAGTGTTACAAAAAAGCTAGGTCAGTCCCCAAATTATTTCATATTCAATTTAATACAAATCAAAACAAAAAGGAGTTTCTTTATAGACTAGGCAAAATTACTAGTTTTTTTTTTCTCAATAAGACTCATGATTTCACTGTTATAAGGAATTCCCAGTGTGTAAATTCCTTCTACCAGCACATACTGACTTCTTTGCTGAAACTTATCCCCTTAAGAGAGTTGCTTTGAAGTACTTGGAGACTAAGTTTTGCCAAAGATCAAGTAGTCAGCATGTGTCAAAGGCAGGACAGTTGGACTTGGACTCAGCTGCTCTGACCCCCAGGCTTTATGTCCTGAATTCCAGTCCTATATCATCAGCTATCTATTGGGCATTTCAAATTGAGTGTCCTCAAATCAAGTCCAAAGCATAACTCATTGTGTTTTCCCCAGAGCCTATCCCTTTACCAAACATCTCTATTTCTTTCAAGGCTACCACCATCCTTCTAGTTACCCAGGTTAAAATAGTAGTGTTATCCTCCTATCATTCGTTTTCCTCATCTCATATATATATATATATGAGATATATATATATTCCATTGCAAAATCTTGTGGCTTCATCCCCCACAACATCTCTCACCTCTTATGCCTTCTCACTACTCATTGTGTACAGGCTGTCATCACCTTTTGCCTGAACAACTGTAATAGTTGTCCAGTTAGTTTTCCTGCCCTAAGTCTCACTTCCTTGTAATCCCTTCTCCATGTAACTGCCAAAGGAAGTTTCCTTAAATTCAGGTTGGAGCATGTCATTTCCTTATTCGACAAACTCCAATTGTTCCCTATTGCCTCCAGGATAAAATGCAAACTTTTCTGGCTTTTAAGGCCCTTTCCCACCTGACTCCAATATACTTTTATATCTTTATTATACATTATTCCCCTTCCTGTATATTATAGGTCAGTCCAACTGGCCTTCTTGTTGTTCAATACATATAACAATGATTCCCCCATCTCCATGACTTTATTCCAGTTGTCATCCATGTCTGGAACACTCTTCCTTCCTACCTTTACTTCTTTGAAGTCCTGCTTTCATTTGAGAAGGCTCAAGCACCACTTTTTACATTAATTCTTTCTTCATCTTCTTAGATCCTAGTGTTCCTAAGCCAAAACGTAGTTAATTGTTTCAACTAGCTTTATAGTTGTTTCTCTGGGGTTCTCAAAATATACCATCATATTATTTTCAAAGAGTGATAGTCTTTGGGGGGGGCTGAGGGGTTCCTGAAATTGTATTATTTATTTTTAACATTCTTTTATTTCTAAATTTTGAGTTCCGAATTCCATCCCTCCCTCCAATCACTCCCCTACCCACTGAAAAGGACAGCAAAATGATATCAATCACACTTGTTAAATCATGAAAAACAAGTGTGTGTGTGTGTGTGTATGTGTGTGTGTGTGTGTATATATATATATATATATATACAGAGAGAGAGAGAGAAACATATATAGATATAGATATAGATATAGTTATATGTAAATTCTTCTCTCCTTAAATCAGTTCAGATGAAAGTGAGATTTAAGCTTTGCCTGCCACCCCTCAATTTTCCCCTCCACTATAAAAGCACTTCCTTGGGCTCTTCCATTATGTGAAAAAATTTTCTCTGTTCTACCTCTCCCTTCCCCCCTTCTCCCAAAGCAGCCTGCTTTCTCACTCCTTCTTCTTTTTGTTTTTTGAGGTCATCCCATCATAATCAACTCTTACCTATGCTCTCTGTCCATGTGAACTCCTTTTAACTGCCCTAATAATCATAAGTTCTTAGAAGTTAAATGTATCATCTCCCCACATAGGAATATAAATAGTTAAACTTTATTGAGTCTTTTATGATTATTTCTTTCACATTTATCTTTTTTATCCTTCTCTTGAGTCTTTTATTTAAAAATCAACTTTTCTGTTTAGCTGTGGTCTTTACATCAGGAATGCTTGAAAGTCCTCTATTTTATCAATTGTCCATTTTCCCCTGAAATATTATAACTGGTATTGCCGGGTAGATTATTCTTGGTTGTAATTCTAGCTATTTTCTCTTCTGAAACATCATATTCCAAGCCCTCTACTCCTTTAACATGGCAGCTACTAAATCCTGACCCATGGCTCCTTGATGCTTGAATCATTTCTTCTGGTTGCTTATAATAATTTTTCTTTGACCTGAAAGCTCTGGAATTTGGCTATAATATTCCTAAGATTTTTCATTTTGGGATCTCTTTTAGGAATTAATCAGTGGATTCTTTCAATTTCTCTTTTACCCTCTGGATCTAGGATATCAAGACAGTCTTCCTTGATAATTTCTTGAAATACGTTGTAGAGGTCTTTCAGAAAGTACAATAATTCTTAAATCATCTCTTCAGAATTTATTTTTTAAAGTTTTTTCTGATGAGATATTCCAATTTTCTTTTCTTTTTTCATTATTTTGATCTTGTTTTATTGTTTATTGATGTCTCCAGGAGACACGAGCTTTCATTTGTCCAATTTTTTTATTTTTAAGAATTCTTTTCTTTGGCAAGCTCTTGTATTTTTTTCCTATTGGCTAATTCTTCTTTTTAAGGAGTTAGCTATTTCCAAATCAATGGGTATCTCTATTTTTCCTAGTTCTTTGCTGCCAAAATAAGTCCAATTATAAATATTTTATATATGTATATCAGACATATCTTTTTGTCTTTGACCTCATTGAAGTTATCTTCCAAGCAATGGGATGTCTAGGTCAAAGGATATGGGTAATTTGTCACATCTTTAGAAAAATTCCAAATTTCTTTCAATAAAGGCTGGACCAATTTACGGCCCCACCAATGCTTCACTAGAATGTTTTCTTCCAGCCCCTTCAACACTATTTCCATCACCTTTTGTCATCTGTGCTGTTTGTTGGGTGTGAATCAAAACCTCGAAGTTATTTTGATTTGTATATCTCTTATTGAAGCAATAAGGCTGCTAGTGGTTTGTAAGTTTTCATTTGGGAACTATTTATTTCAAATTGTTCATTTGAGATGTAGGTTTATGCCCTTTGACCATTTATCCAGTGTGGAATGGCTCTTGGTCTTATGTATTTTTGTTAATTTCCTACATATCTCTAAAGAGAGACAAAGAAGCATAGTGGATGGAGTGTGTGGGTCCTGTAGCCAGGAAGATTTTAGTTTGAGTCCTGATTCTCATATTTATTAGCTGTATATTCCTGGTCAAATCAAAGGATCATAGTTTTAGAGCTGATAGCTATGTTAGAGGCCATGGACTCTTAATAGTCTTATTTTACAGTTGTGAAAACTGGGCTGTTCATAGGTTAAGTGAATTGTTCAAGGTTATAAAGCTATTAAGTGTGTGAGAGTGTTTGAACTCAAGTCTCACTCTAAGCTTGGCATTCTATCAAGGACACAACCTATTTGTCATGTGCTCTGGGCAACACTCCAACACTGTAAGTTTCAGAGAAGGTGCTGATCTGAATTGAATGATGGAGTTTCCTCATCTGTCATCTTGGAAACCAGAAATATCTGATGTAAACTTTTTTTTTCAATTGAGTTTCACGTTTTATCTTGGCTTCACTGATTTTCTACATAAAATGTTTTTCAGATACATGTAATCAACATTGTCTATTTTATCTTTTGTGATTAGCTCTAATCCTCATTTGGTTAATCCTCCCCATAGTCATAGTTTTGAAACATACTTGATCTCATTCTCTTCTAATCTTCATGTGGCATGACTATTATATTTATCACCAACAATTTTGAATTTATTATTTTATCGTGTAAGTAGGGTGTTAGGCTAAACCTAATTCTGTCAAACTTTTCCAGTCTTTACAGAAGTTGTTTTTAAATTTAAATTTTATTTTTAATTAAATTTTATTTTATTTTTAAATGAAGCCTTATCCTCCCTCCCCACAAAAAGGCAAAAAGCAAAAAACAAATCCCTCTTACAAATGTGTAATTAAGGAAAATACATTTCCACATTAGCCATGCCCGAAATCATATGTCTCAGGGTATACTCTGAGTCTATCACTTTTCTATAAGAAAGAAGACAGCATGTTTCATTATGAGTCTTCAGAAATTATGCATGTCACACAAATAAAGCCAGATCTAAACAACTGGAAAAACATCAGTTGCTCATGGGTAGGCCGAGCTAATATAATAAAAAATGACAATTCTACCTAAGCTAATTTACTTATTCAGTGCCACACCAATCAAACCACCAAAAAAAAATTTGTAGAGCTAGAAAAAATAATAACAAGATTAATTTGGAATAACAAAAGGTCCAGAATATTAAGGGAACTAATGAAAAGAAATGCAGGGGAAGGTAGACTAGCTGTTCCAGATCTTAAATTGTATTATAAATCAGCAGTCATCAAAACTGCTTGGTACTAGCTGAGAAATAGAGTGGTGGATCAGTAGAATAGGTTAGGTATACAAGACACTGTAGCCAATGAGTATAGTGACAAACCCAAAGACCCCAGCTTCTGGAATAAGAACTCACTATTTGACAAAAACTGCTGGGAAAACTGGAAAAGAGCATGGCAGAAACTAGGCATAGACCAAAATCTCACACCACATACCAAAATAAAGTCAAAATGGGTTCGTGATTTAGATATAAAGGCTGATACTGTAAGCAAACTGGGAGACCAAAGGAATAGTTTACCTATCAGATTTATGGAGAACAGGAGAATTCACAACCAAACAGGAGATAGAGAACATTATGAAATGTGAAATAGATAATTTTGATTACATTAAATTGAAATGTTTTTGCACAAACAAAGCCAATGCAACCAAGATTAGAAGGAAAGTAGAAAATTGGGAAAGAATTTTTACAACCAGTGTCTCTGATAAGGGCCTCATTTCTAAAATATATAGAAAATTAAGTCAAATTTATAAGAATACCAGTCATTTCCCAATTGATAAACGGTCAAAGGATATGAACAGGCAGTTTTCAGATGAAGAAATTAAAGCCATCTATAATCATATGAAAAAATGCTCTTAATCACTATTGATTAGAGAAATGCAAATCAAAACAACTCTGAGGTACCGATCTCACCTATCAGATTGTACAACATGACAAAACAGGAAAATGATATATGTTAGAGAAGATGTGGGAAAACTGGAACACTAATGTACTGTTGGTGGAGTTGTGAAATGATCTAACCGTTTTGGAGAGTACTTTGCAACTATTCCCAAAGGGCTATAAAAATGTGCATACCCTTTGATCCAGCAATAGCACTTCTAGGGCTATATCCCAAAGGACCCACATATACAAAAATATGTATAGCACCTCTTTTCACGGTGGCAAAGAATTGGAAATTGAGAGGATGCCCATCAATTGGGGAATGGCTGAACAAGTTATGGTATATGAATGTAATGGAATACTATTGTGCTATAAGAAATGATGAGCATGAAGACTTCAGAAAAACCTGGAACTTGTATGGACTGATGCTGAGTGAAGTAAGCAGAACCAGGAGAACATAGTACACAGTAACAGCCAGCTTCTGTGATGACTGACATTGATAGACTTAGCCCTTCTCAGCAATGCAAGGATCTAAGACATCTCCAAAGGTCTCATGGTAGAAAATGCTAAGAAACATCCAAAGAAAGAACTATGGAGTTTGAATGCAGATCAAAGCATACTATTTGCTATGTTTTTTTTCCCTTCCGTTGTGTTTTGTTTCCTCTTTCTGGTGGTTCCTCCTGTTGGTTCTAATTCTTACTTACAACATCACTAATGTGAAAATATGTTTAATAGGAATGCATATGTATAGCGTATATCAGATTGTTTGCTGTCTTTGGAAAGGAAAGGGGAGGGAGGGGTAGAAAAATTTAAAACTCAAAAGCTTGTGGAAGTAATTGTTGATGAATCAAAATAAATTAATAAAAAAAATTAAGAAGAAAAGAAATTATGGCTGGGCATTGTATATATCAGAGTTCCCAAATCTTTGAAAGTTGTTTGTCTTTACAATGTGTTTATTATTATAATACTTGTTATCCTGTTTCTGCTCATCTCACTTTGCCTCAGTTCAGACCAGTCTCCTCAAGTTTCTCTGAAACTGCCCACTTCATTATTTCAGCACGTTTCCATCAATTCATATACTAGTTCTTCTTTTTAAACAAGGAATTATCCAAGTAATTTATGTTCCAACACTAAGTTATTGAGTTTATTTCTTATTGTTTCCCATCTAATTGCCTCCACTGATCTACATCAATAATGCTAATGATTACTGCCTTGTAAAAGAATTTGAGGTCTAGAAGTACTATACCTCTTTCACTCTTACTTTTTTTTTTTCATTGTTTCCCTTGGAACTCTAGACATTTTGTTAATCCAAACGAATTTTATTATTATTTCATCTAACATTATAAAGTATCATCCTAGTAATTTGATTGGTATAATGTTAAAATTAACTTAGATAATATTATGATTTTATAATGATGTGGACCAACAATGATCAATGAATATCAACTACTTATATCATTCTATATTTTAATAGTTTTGAAAACACTTTTTTATCAAATTTATCTGTATTAAGTTTGTCTTGGTAGACTTACCCCTTATACATTTATGCATTTTGTAGTAATTTTGAATGGGATTTCCTTTTCTATTTTTCCTCCTAGATCTTTTGTTGCTTCTATATAGAAAGGATGATTAATTTTGTGGATATATTTTATAACCTGCTACTTTGCTGAAACTCTTAAAGGTCTCAGTTTATTTTTTGATTGTCATGGGTTTTTACTTTCTAATGAAAAAAAAAGACTTGAATATTTACTTTGTGCCAACCATTGTATTAACTTTCAATCATCCTGATCTATATCTTCCTACTGGACCCAGATGGTTCTGGAGGACAGAATGAGGTTGGTGATTTGCACAGCCCTCCCTCACTTAGATCTAATTCACTTGTAAGACATGGCCTCACCTTCCTGAAGTCATGGTCCTCTTCAAGAACAAAGAACAAACAACAAGGCACAGTAATAGATAATCAAAAGAATCCTTGCTTCCAAGGAGCTCAGATTCTAACACATATAAGAGGGTTAAGCTATCAGACAGCCATGTCCGGAAAAGTAGCATTAGGGACCAGGGAATAAACCCCTCTCCTCCTACTCTGATGAGTTGGGAGAAGAAAAAGGAAGAGAAGGGAATGAGGTAGAGTAATGCCCAGTGGAGAAATTTGCAAAAGATAGAGTCTCAAGGCAAGTCAAATTTTAGAAAAACAAAGAAGTAGAAGGAATATTGGCTTAAAATTTCAAGGATTTAGTGACAGTGGAATGAGCTTTTTTGATAGGTAAACTGAGTTGGGGTGGATCCTAGGCAGAGCTAGGATAATTAGATTAGGAATGATTACTCAAGAAGCTATATATAGAGTGGTAAGCTTGGATGACCAGAATAGCAAAGCTGTCCCAATAGGAGATAAACAAATATGTCATGATTTCTCTGAAGGTCAGGAATCTCAGGTTTGGGAGGTGGCTAATTTGTCATTTCCCCCTGGGCCAAGCCCTGTAGAACAACCTCTTGGATCATAGAAGCTTATAGATTTATTACTGACCATGGATCATTTGGCTTAATTGTCTAGAGGGATACCAGTTGCTGGAACATGGTTAAAAAAAAAAAAAACCCTGAATACTACCTGTCTGGCAGCCCAGGGCATGGATATGGGGCAGGGATATGGCCTTCTTAGATCAAAAAGGAGCATCTCATGGATTTTCAAAGTAACTCACCACGTTGTCTGAGAACTGGTATAGTTTTGTCTCTTTTATTTTGCCAATGTTGATACTTTTAATTTTTTTCTCTTGATTTTTTTATATTATTGGAATTTCTAGAATTATGTCAAATAATAGTGGAAACAGCATATGTATGTGTGTGTGTGTGTGCATGTAACTATACAAATATATACAATATATACACACATATATACATATAAAACATAATATATTATGTAACTATGTGTGCACATGTACACAGATATGTATGTATACAAATATATGTATATTACATATATATTATATAATGTTCATATTTTTAAATGGCCCTTCTAACACTTTGTTTTGTAGAATGTTTTTACTATAAATTAATGTACTTTGTTAAGGGCTTTTTCTACATGTATTGATATAGTCATATGATTTTGGATATTTTAAAAATTAGATTATATCAGTTATTTTCTCAATGTCGAACAATCCTATCATCCTTAATATAATATCAACTCAGTCATAGTGAATAACTTTTTCTATATATTGCCATGTTCTTCTTACAAGGATTTTATTGAAAACTTTGGTATCAACTCTCATTAGTGATATTGGTATATGATTCTTTCTTTGCTTTAGTCTTCCCCAGTTTATCTATTAGGACCATATTTGTCTTATAAAATGAATTTGGTAGAGTATTTTATTTTTCAATTTCTGAATATAATCTGCATAGAAGAAGTAGCAATTGCTCTAACAGAACTCACCTGTAATCTTTCTGGACCAAGGGTTTCTTTTTCCTCGGGAGGTTTCTTAAGCTATGTTCATTGTCATTTTTTTCTCATTAGGCAGTTGTGAACATCAATAATATATTCTATAACTATTTATATTTTGTAGATAACCCTTTATTTTAAAAAAATGTTTGTTCTCAATTTTGCTCACTCACATATGATTGTGTAGGATATGTTTATATATATGTCATCTTGTTCCTTTTTGATTTGTTCATTTTATTTCCCTCCCTTAAAATGATGTTAAAGGTCTACTGATTTTATGTCAAAGAAATTGTTTTTAGTATTGTTTATCATTTCTATAGTATTTCATCCTTCATTTTAAATTTCTCTTCCAAGTTCTTTTTTAAAGTTATTTTTACTAGATTATCCATTAAAATATTCTTTATTATGAACTTATCAGACATGAACATTTCCCTATGCAAAGAAAATTAGTAAAAGGACTGCATGTGAACCCATGAATCTCCATTATAGACACAATTTTTTTGTGTGCATTTGGAATCTAATATTGTAATTCCAGCATTGCCCTTTAACACCCCCCCACTCCCCCACCCCCACTTATCTATGTTCTCTTTGGAATTTTCTTCTGTTCTATTGTGGTTTGATTGTTGGTGGGGGAGAGGAGGTTCTTTTTAGATCCATTGACTTCCTTTTCTTTCTTTTTGAAAAATGTCACTACTACCACCACTCCTTTTGACTTCTCCAAGTCTCACATCAACCACCACCCCCAAAGTAAAATTCCTCTCTTGGGAATAAGCTTTATAAAACATTTCAGGGAAAGTCAGCTCAAATCAAAGATAGATTCAGTTAAAGGAAGATCCTTAGGATACAAAAGGCTGTTTCAAGAGCTGTTTCATTGTTTCAAGAAAAACTAATGATCAGAAGAAGAGTTATGTGTAATAGAGAGTGGGGGAAGATGGAAAGTTTATTTTATAGTTGCCTGTTACTTAATTATTCACACTCACTAGGTTCTAAGTTCAGTTGTTTCTATATATTGAAGGAATATAAAGGATATTAGCACCCTCTAAAATATGAAGGCCTTGCATAAATCCCACTTGCCTACCCCAGTTACAGCTCTGTAAACTTCATAAAAGCAAGATAATTACAGTGGTGAAAGAAGAGCATTGAAAGGGGAGAAGTAAAGCTGTGAAGGCTGACTACTGATTTTTTTCCCTTTTGGTTCATTTCTCAAGAGTTTTGTATGTGGTGGTTCTGTTCAACAAGTGACAGGTTCTGTTCAATAGTTTTAGTGGATTAACTATTTTTCATCAGGGAGGAGAGTCATAAAAGCCACAGTTTCTACCACTTACTCAAGCCAGGAAGATTGGCTTACATTGCAGCTTATATCTACATTTATCTACATGTATATCTATATCTATTCACATATATGTGTGTATACATACATATATACACATACATGTGTGTAAATGTAAATTCTTTTCTAAATTGTACACTTCCTGGGGGTAGATGAAATAACATTCATTTCTGTCTCCTTCTCAATGCTTAACCCAGTCTTTTACATGTAGTAGGCGCTTAAAAATATTTTATCAAATTGAGAATAAGGGTATGTATAAGGAGAACCAGAGACAGATTGCTACATATTCATCGTAGCTTAGGACAGGCTATTAGTACAATTTTATTGTTCCCAGGTTTTGCCACCCCCTAAATGAGAGGAGGTATAGGAGTCTGGAGTAAGTTTTTAAAAAAGTTATTTACAAGGCTCCTTGGACTAACTTTTCCTGAAGGTAAAAAAAAAGTAAACGCTGTTATGATAAGATGAAGTTTTGGAGGTGCCAAAGAGGGAAGAAAAGAAGAGCTACCACATTTACTGGATTCTCGTCCTTTAACAACTAAACTACCCTTTTTTGCCATTTTTCACAGCAGGTAGATGGTACAGTGGAAATTTCAGGGCCTGGAGTCAGGAAGACTAGAGTTCAAATCTAGACATTTGCTCACTCAGACATTTGCTAACTATGTGACCCTGGGCAAATCATTTAACCTCTCTTTGCCTCAATTTCCTCAACTGTAAAATGAGGATATAATAACACCTACCTACCTGGGTTGTTGTGAGGATCACATGAGGTACTATTTGCAAAACACTTAGCATAGTGCCTGGAACATAGCAGACCCTATTTAAATGCTTATTTGCTTCCCTTCCCCCTCACACACAGCATTCAATATCTTATCTTTGTTGCTGCCATCATCAGAAAACTGATGCCATGACATGCAAGTGAATTGGATTTAAGTGAGAGAGGGCTGTGCAAAGTCACCAGCCTCACTTTCTCCTCCTGAACCATCTGGGTCCAGTAGCCAGATGTACATCAGGACACCTAGAGATGGCCCAAGATACAGTGGGGAACCTTGGCCTTTTCAAGCTAAGGTCTTTAACAGGTCTCAGTTTGCTTGAGGCAGTGCCCATTCAGTGATTAAGGCTCAATAAAAAATAAAGCAAGGAATGGCTTCTTTAAAAAAAAATAGATCTGGGAGAAGATGCTCAGAGTTTCTTGCCAAAACAGAAACAATTGTTATTTACATTCATTCTGAGCCAAGCTTTTACACTAGCTGTCCCTCATGCCTAAATGTACTTCCTTCTCACCTTTCTCTCTTGAAATCACTAGTTTCATCCAAAGCTCAGCTCAAATTCTATCTCCTATATGAGACTGTTCCTAATTCTCCCCCTCACCCCCAAGCTGCTAATGCTTCCATCTCAGAATTTCCTTTATTTATTTTTCGTATATAGTTATGCATGCATGTTGTCTTCCTCTATAGAATGTGAACTTCCTGAGAGCAAGAACTGTTTCATTTGTGTCTTTTTATCTCCAGCACCTAGCACAGTGCCCAGCACAAAGTGGGAGCTTAATTGGGAGTTTGTTGAATGATTAAAGTCCATAGAAATGTTCTATACCAATTGCTTTGTAGGAATGTTGGCATCATCAGCAAAACACTTATTTCCCAGTATAACAAAGAACCATGTTATATAAACACATTTGGTTAATAGAGAGTTTATATCCAAGTAAAGCTATATTTAAGAAAAACAAAAGAGTAAGCAATTTGGATTGATATGAAACCAACAATATTAATGCTAATATTCTTTATTTTTTTCTTCAAGAAAATTTTGACAACTATTGATGGGAAAGACTGTTGAGGAAAGAAAATCCCTGCTTAAAGGAACTCCCAGTTATTTGATCATCTAAATCCTTCTTTTTCACTTGAAACCTCTTCTAGCCACTTTCACAACAAAGAAGTTTTTTGTCCACTTGTCTTCATTCACCGAGCTGTGCGTCACACTCAGGCCAGCCGTTGCGATGGTGAAGGTTCCCTTTTTGTTTCTGCTTGTTTGGGTAAAGTGATGACGAGGATCTCAAAGATGTCAGAAAGGAGCCCTATTTTGTTTTCTCACATTTGGACCTGGAGCATCTTTTGCCCAAGGTAAGAACAATTACTTCTCTGATATTTTCATGTCAGAAGTAATTTCTCCTTTTTATTTCATTTAATTTTTTAGAACATAGAACAAAGAGAAATTGACGAATGTTCTTTGGGAGATATAATTGAGCCAAACACTTCAGCCCAATATTTGGGAAGAAGGAGAATAGGCAACAATGATGAATATTTTCCCCCTTGTCTTGTCAGTGGCAACATATGCTAAATATTCCCATTAGCCAGATGAGGGAAGGAAAACCAAGTGGATAGGTGCTTTGGAATCCCAGTTGTTAGACTAATATGGAAAGGGAAGTCATCAAGTTTTCTGTGACTGAAATGATCTATTGACCATCCTCTGACAGAACATCATCTCCAATAAACATTCCAAAGAACAACAGACTCCTTGGAGAAGGAATCAGGTTTTCTGTACAGTATTTGTCAGTCGCTAGGTTGCCTCCTCTGGTGGGTGATATGTCAGGCTTTAGTTTTCGATGTTTTTTTCTGTTTTTAAAGATGCCAATCTTGGTTTCTGTGTTCCCAGTTCTATGTTGTTCCACATTGTGTTTGCCTGTCCCCTGCAATATCCTTAAAAAAAAAAACTATCATTACATTTGTAGATTTAATATGTTGCATCATTCACACAGATCATGGGGGTGGGAGGGAATTTCTATTTTAAAATGTGGCTCACTGCTGTTACCATCTACAAAAGAGAGGGAAGGCAATTTCTGGTTTCCTTAAGCTCAGGACTGATTTTAGCCACTGGTTGGTGACAAGCTTTTGTGTGGTCCCTCCCTTTCTCGTTTGCCTTTTTTGTGTGCTGCAGACAAATATGATGCACAGAAGTAGTGCAGTAGAGGCAAAGAGCTCTAACTCTGGAGTCAGAAGTCTCAAATTCAAATACTACCTCTGTTACTTATGACCTGGGACAAACCACTCATCTGGGGCCTCAGTTCCCTGACTTACAAAAAATAAAACAAAGGATGAATTAGATGGTGGCTAAGGTCTCCTCTAATTCTAGATCTATGATTTATATCTTTGTGTCTCCTCCATCAATATCTAATATGATACTTTGCACAGGTAAGAATTTAATTCATATCTCCTGTGGGAGTTCAAAAGAAATTTAATTTTTGAATATAACACTCTCCAACTTCATTTTTCTTAACAGTCATGAGACCAATAAAATAACCTGTTTTAATTGATTAGAATCATACACATGCAAACACACACATCTACCATGGTCTTTAAAGCTACATATTTTACATGTCCTTGCACTAAAGTTTTTCTTTATTGCTCTTAAGGATACCTGACCCTGCATTCAATAACTTTCTTTTTAAAATAATCATTCTAATTTGTTGTTTGGGATTTAGAGTATACTACCTATAGGTTTAGCCAAGCTCAGGGGCCTCTGAGCTTTGGAGGACCCTGCTTCTCATAATTAGACAAAATAGTTAAAGTAAAAATGAAATAAGCAGAAAACAAGATTTTGAAAGACCTGCACAACCGAGCAAATGTTGCTTTATTAGTAAGAGATATTGTATGGAATATGAAAATGTCTGAATACACTTAAACCATCCAATTGTCTTGAATTAGGTGGTAGGAAGACAGAGGTATTGCGATACTACAGCCCTGTGATAAAATACAGCTGGCGTGGAAAAGCTTCGGATTCTGAGCTGAGGCGGCTGATTGTCCGTCTGTGGGAGAAGCAAGCTCGGCTCCTCAGCAGTGGTTCTCAACTCCCAGCTGTTTGGGATGAGGGATTAAGGGTTAGCCTGGAGAGTTTAGATTATCCTCCGCAGCCTCAGCTGGAGTTCGAGGTGGGAGTAAGAAAGAGACCCTCGTGCTTCAGCCAGGATTCCTCCGGTTGAGCTGAACCAGATTTAGCCCCGCCCCATCTCCCTATCGGTTGGTGTGTCCATGGGTATGCTGCAGTCTGACAAGAGACCCGAGTCTAGGGGCGGGCCAATGCCTTGGCATGATTTTGAGGGCTTTCCAGGGAGCCCTCCATGCCATCTTGAGGCTGCCTGGACTGTAAATCGGTCCCCTGTCCCAGAACACTGTAGAAGTGTCTTCTGTGGATTCGTGAAGCCCTCTGCGTTAGGGAGAAAGCAAGGCAGATCTCTCCAAATAACAGACTGAATCGGGTAAGTGCAGGGTTGTCCAGGCAATACCCTGCTCCTGCTCCGAGTTCCTCTTTTTCTTCCCACCCACAAACGAATTGAGATGAGAGGAAGGATATGGTGGAGACATAATCATAAAGTATTTACATAGCACTTTAAAGTTTGCAAAGCGCTTTGCACGTTATCACCTTATTTAATACTCACAACAACAACAGAAGGTAGGGACTATTATTATCTCTATTTTACAGGTAAGAAAACTGAAGCAGAGAGCAAGTAAGCTTTCCTCTCCCCCCCAGAGTCATATGGCAGTTAAGTGTCTGAGGTAAACTTGGGTCTTGACTCCCAAGTCCTGCGTTCTCTCAGTTTGCATCACCTAGACTAGAGATCTCAATCACTTTCTTTGAAATCTCTGGAGTAAACTGGAATTTGGAACATAACTTTCATTCTCTGTTGTTTGGGAGAGGGAAAAACTACAAGTAGTGAATATAACCTACAAATTGGTGGATTTCAACTCAGTATAATCTGTTCAGAGAAAACTTGCCTTAGAGGAGATTGGACCCTCACATATGCTCAGTGTGTGACCCTGGGCAAGTCACTTAAACTCTCAGTATCCTAGGCAAGTGTTCTATTTTGACAGTGCACTGTTATCAGTTTAAAAAATTGTTTATAAATTATATGCATATAAATCACATTTTGAAACATACAAAAATAGACATCAAAAGGAGATAAGATAAAATTAAACATTTTAGAATTTTAAAAATTTACTAATAGTACAAAAACTTTTTCGTTCTCATTAAAATGGTTTTTTAAGCAAGAACATTGTGATTAAATACACTTTATTATTTTTTTTTCAAAAGCCCTGTGTATGTCCTGGCAATCAGGGCAGGCAGGTAAATAAATAGTTTTAGGGAAAAAAATTATTTTACTTATAAAAACTAATTTGATTGACAACTATTAATACTGTAATAAGTCAAGGAACATTTTTATATTAATGAGAGTATCCTTTTTAAGATAGGAACAGAACCTATTAGTTCATTGGTATAGGGAGCTCTATGGTGAGCAGATTCCTTCTTCCAATGAAGATTTGCATGTTCTCTGCAATTCATAGACTCGGAGTTGCCTGGGAGATTTTGATTTGCTCAGGGGTCACATAGCCTGAATATGTCAGAGTCAAGATTTGAAACCCAGGTCTTCCAGGCTCCAAAGCCAGGTCTCTATTTACTATGCTGAAATGCCTCTCCTGATTTTTACTGTTTTTACATAGTTTCTATGGTGGAGATATTTAATTCCATACTATATTTGAAATTGTGTGTTTCCACTACTACATTGTTTCCATAATTAGTTTTATACAATTATATTCTAGCCAGAAAGGACTAGAGGCCATTCTCCAAATGCTGTCCTGCTTCTGGGCATTTGTATAGCCTGTCCCCCAAGCCTGGAAAGCGTTTCCTCTTCATCTCCAGCTTGTGAAAAACATTCTTTTCACTCAAAGGTCAGCTAAGTATGGCTTGCTTCTTCATCATCCTACCATTTAGTTATTTCCCACCTAGATTTTTCTTAAACTCTTCATTTCTCAATCTTGTACTCATAACCTACCCTGCATTATAGTTAGCTGTGTACATATCATAATGTGTATGCTCCTTGAAGGCAGGGGTTGTGTCTTTATTTTCATCTTGTCAGCACCAGATCAATGAGCAGGTGTTAAAGGTCTGCTATGTGCCAGGTATTTTATTAGGTGGTAGAGGTACTGATACCAAAATAAAACAGTCCTTGTCCTCAGGGAAATTATTTTATTAGAATGAGGCAATGTGCTCACAGATGAATAAATACATGTTATATACAAAATAAATACACAATGATTTGGAGTGAGGTCTACACCAGGGGTGAGGGGAGAAATAATCTGGGATAGTTTCTTGAAGGCAGCTGAGGTCTCAAGGGTGCCAAAATTTCAAGAGGTGGAAGTAAGGAAGGAGAGAAGTCCAGCCATGAGGGATAGCCAGACAGAAAGGAGGTGGGATTCCATGTATGGAGAACAGCAAGTGAAACCAGAGAATTTAGCACTTGAGGAGAAGTAATATGTAATTATCTTGGAAAGAAAGTCAGGAACCAAATTGTGAAAAGCTTTAAATACCAAACAGAGAAGACTTTGTATTTCATCCTAAGGGCAGTGGACAACCCCTGAAACTTTTTGAGTAAAAGAATGACATGGTCAGACCTGCACTTTAGGAGTTTCAGCTTAGCAGCTATATGGAGGATGAATCAGAGAAAAGAAGAGCTGGGTGCAGGGAGACCAATTAGGGCACTATTGCAGCAATCCTGACAAGTGGTAATGAGGGCCTGGACTAGGATCAGAATTGTAACACAAATGGTCACATGGGCTACAATAGTAATCTAAGTTTAGACAGTTATTTTGACTCTGTACAGTTCACTGTTTCAAATCAAAATGCTTTGTGAAAAGGTGAATGTTATCAGCTCATTCTAGCCTTCAGTGATAAATCAGTGCACTTTCATGAGCCTAAGAATTTTTGTAATACAATTTTTATCAAATTCTATATGTGACAGGGACCCTATAAAAACATTTGTCCACACAGCCCCGCCCACACACACATACACAGAAACACACAAAATGAATGACCCTGTATATATATACAAAACAACATAAAGAGAAGCTAACATCCTAGAATAGAAGAGTAATAAGAAATTCATGTGGCATAAAGACAGACACAGACAATAACAAGGATGAAATTAAAAGATTTGATCATAGTAATTATATTCTCTGGACCTAATGAAAACAATAAGAAAAAATAGCACTTTAGACAAAAGCTAACAATTATCACTCATTAACTTTTAGCTCAATCATTCAACAAAAGCAATGGAAACATAAAGGTTATGGGCAAATTTCAATTTTCTAAAAGACAAGTAGATGGACTTTCCTATCAATCAACCAACCGGTAGGTTAATCAACCAAAAAGCATTTATTACACATTTACTATGGGCCAGGCGTGTCTGGCTAAGTGCCAGGTATAGAAAGAAAGGTAAACAGTCTCTGCCCTCAAGGAGCCCAGCTTTATGTTAAAAATAAAAACAAAACAAAAAAACCTCACAGGTTGAGTCTAAAAAGCATGCGTTATAATTCATTTAAGATTTGGATAGAATAGCACTTAAATTCAATACATTTTAGCTCTTTTTAATTTTAATTTTTTCCATCAGACTTGCAGGGGTTTTTTTTGTACCTCAACAGCAGGGTGCTTCCAGTGAGGAGCTTTCTCTAGTCAGTCAGCCAGTCAAGAAGTATTTATAAAGTGCCTCTTAAGGGCTAGGCACTCTGCTAAACACTGAGAAAAAGAAAGGCGAAAGACAGTCTCTGTTCCTGTTCTCAGAGAGCTCACATGAGAGAGACAATATGAAAACAACGATATAGAGAAAAACTATATACAAGATAAATTGGAAATAATCAATAGAGGGAAGGCACTAATTAATAGAGGGAATCACCAAAGCATTCTAGAAGGCTCCTTCTAGAAGACAGGAGTTTAGCTGGGACTTGAAGGAAACCTGGGAAACCAGGAAGTAGAGATGAAGAGGAATAATATTTCACTAATGGGGACAACTAGTGGAAATGCAAACTTGGAATTGAATGTGTTGCATGAAGTACAGCAAGAAGGCCAGAGTCACTGGATCACAGAGTATATAGGGGGAGTAATGTGTAAGAAACCTGGAAAAATGGAGCCACTAGGTGGCACAGTAGATAGACCACTGGCCCTGGATTCAGGAAGTGAGTTCAAATCCAGCTTCAGAAAAGTCACACTTAGTATGTGACCCTGAACAAGTCACTTAACCCCATTGCCTAACCAAAAAAAAAAAGAGAAAGAAAGAAGAAAGAAAGAAAGAAAGAAAGAAAGAAAGAAAGAAAAAAAAGAGAATACTGGAAAAGTAGAAAAGAGTAAGGTTATGAAGAGCTTTGAATGCCAAACTAAGGATTTTATATTTGATCCTAGCGATAAAGAGCCACTGGAATTTATTGAATAGGAGGGTTACATAGATCTGTGTTTTAGGAAGATTAATTTGACACCTGAGTAGTTGGTGCACTGGAGTATTGGAGTAAGGCTGCTTGAGGTAGCCATACAGATTGGCAACTTTCCTTCAATTTATAGTTTTTGATAGTTGCTTGGGATACTGAGAGAAAAAGTGATTTGGCCAGCATCACACTTCTAGTATGCATCAAAGTTTGGACTTGAGATCAGATCTTTCTGACTCCCGTAGATAGCTATCTACTACTTCTATCCACTTACTATCCATTTCTTCTCTTTGGGCTTATCTTATTTCTTGGTTATTGGTTTTTTGGTGGGGTTTTTTGGCCTTTTTTTTTTTGTGAGGCAGTTGGGGTTAAGTGACTTGCCCAAGGTTACACAGCTAGCAAATGGGTTTTTCTTATTTCTAAATTGGTAGATTCACTTCTATATACCTATATATTTTACATGTATATACACATATACACAAATGTATGTACATAATATATGTTTATACAGGAATTGCCCTGAAATGTGAAAGAAGCAGAGCGAAGCAGAGGAATGTTAATGTGAACAATTTTTCTACATTTTTGTAAGATTATTACACACATCCACTACGTTCCTCATTGTCTTTTATAGAAATTCCTGCATCCTATTTTTTTTTAGTTTAGTTTGCATGAAAATATTGGTGGCATAGATGAATACTTTTCATTCAATCATTTGAATATCTACTATATGCAAAAAAAATAAACTTGTTAGATGTTGTGATAATAAAAATTAGGCACTTTTAAATACTTTCCTTTTTGCATTAGTTATCAAAGAATTCAGGACCAAAATTTATAAGATTACAGATTTAAATCTGAAAAGGAGATTTAAAGGTATAATCCAATACCTTGACTTGATAGATAAGCAAATTGAGGTTTAAAGAAGTGAAATAATTTTGCTAATGTTAGTGTTAGAGGTACAATTAGAATCCAGGTGTTCTGACTCTAAATCCAGTTTTCTCTCTGTTGCAAAATGTTCATTATTCAACTGTTTAAATCTGAGTAATTCTATTGCATGGAAATATCTATACCTTCCCTTTCCTCCTTTGTGCTCTGTTTTGGTTTATCCTTCAGTGTAGTATTATATTATACTTTAATCTTTAAGCTGCTTCAAATCCTTTCGGAAGTAGGTGAAGTAAGGTTGGGTTTTATTTTTTTCAATTTTTTATTTTTTTAAAGAATGTTGATAACAGCGTTTACTTAATAACATTCCTCAAGTCATTAGAAATCAAGGCTTGCAATTAATGTCAAAGAAAGTTAAGTGGCTTATTTCTTATCTTGACAAGAATGAACTAGGTAACAACCCTAAGCCCCTACCATGTCTTTCTGAGACATTACAAACTTGGGAACTGGGTACTTTATACCACTAATGATCCCACATCATGAGCTGCCAGAGATGAGATGTTCTTAACCCTGACATTCTGGCCAAAGTCCAATGTAAGTAATTGCATTTGGTCTACCTGAAATTCCCAGTACATTTCAAGTTGGAATTGGTATTCATCCTTGATGCTCATCTGAACCATTATGTAGCCCCATTGTGGAGCAGTGAAATGGCTGCTACATTTTTCTTATTTCTACCTTCTCCCATTTTGGATGGTTAAAGTGACTCAATGAGGAGCCTGAGGGGCACTGACAGTTAAATTATCACATGGAAATGACTTTATCAAATGATAAAGCCACCTTTTCTCTCATGGGGCAGATGAGAATTATGACAATGATTTAAATTTCAGGACCATATTTGTCTCATAGAAAACTTTTATAAAATGCCTTTATCTCTTTTTTCTGGCCAACATTTTATGTAACAATGGCATTAATTATTCTTTTGAATATTTGATAGAGTTCCCTTATAAGCCCAACTGGGGATTTTTTCTTTGGAAATTCCTTTAATTTGGAAATTCATTTAATTTCTAAAATTTGGTTTCTTTAATTCTCTATTTCTTGTTCTGTTCTCCCGATATTTTATATTTTTGTAAATATTCATTTTATTTGTTTCCAGTTTTGTTGACATATATGGGACAGTTGTTGCAGGTTTTCATGTTTTTCCCCCCGATCTCAACTCACAATGGTCATGAATCATTCACAGAAGAATTGCTTCTGGATATGGCAATAAAGAATTACATTACTTGTCTTAACGTTAAAAAGGCAGCCAAGAACGTTGGATGAGGTGTTGTATTTAGAGTCAGAAGACCTGTGCTCTAATATGGTATCCATAAGTCAATCAACAAGCATTTAATTGACTATCAGGTACCAAGTATTGGAAACAAAAAAAAAAAAGAAACTAACATTTAATAGCTGTGTCACCTAATAGGCCATTCACTTCACCTTTCCCAGTCTCAGTTTACTCATCTGTAAAATGGAGACGACAGTACCTGCTCTACATTGTCACATGAAAGTACTCTGTTGACGTTAAAGTGTCATATAAATGTGAGTTGTTGCTATTTTTGGCAAAGAAAAAGTCAATGCCATATCCTTCCTGTTCCCTCAGTTTTGTTTCTCCATCTTAAGCTGCCCATTTCGATCACTGAATCCTTTTATCGTAGAGCCAACATCAAAATCTTTGTGTATTGAGTGAGATGGCACCAATTAATGGCAGTTTTTGTTGGGGCTGGTGGGTTATTTATGCTGCCAGTTCAATAGCTCTGCATTGATGCATTCCTAGATCCAGAACTGCTCAACTTCCCCATTTCGGGTTGTGTCATTTATTGTTACTGAGTGTGAGGCCCGCATAGAAAGAGACGCTTGCTTTGCCTCTCCACTTCTAGGTTCCTCAGGAGAAAACCAAACAAAACAACAACATAGTAAGTGCCTCCAGCTTGTTTATTAGCCGTTTAATGAAAGGTTTAAAAGCACATAGAGTAACATTAAAAAAAAATTGACCCGGGGAAATGTGAGATTTTTAAGGACATTTCGAACATCACAAAAACTAAGATCACAAAAGCCTATGACCGAAGAGAATCTAGATACAGCTCTCAAGTTCTTTAATTCTGAAGTCTCCCTTTAGGCCTATCTGTTAGATTTCACAATTCCAGACCAAAAAAAAAAGAAGAAGAAGAGGAAGACAAAGATGACAGAATAACCATCAATATAATAAATACTCTTGTTTGTGGTTTCATTTGTGAAGGCAGATGAAGGGCAACTACACGTTCACCTGATAGATAAGCTAATTAGCTCAGTCCATTGTAACCCACATAACTGGAATCCTCAATTAAAGAAGACTTGTCACACTCAGCTTCCATGAGGAAATAATAACAACAACAATAAAATGGAAGGTATTATTACCAAGAATGTGTGTGCCTGGGTACTGTGGTGTAAAGCAGCAATTTCAAACTCTTTCAGTTCAACTAATTTTCAGTCCCCATAGTAATATATTACAGTGATTTTTAAAGCAGTCTTTTTAACAGTAAAGCTCAATTATATTGAAGGCTAGCTTGCTTCAAACCTCTTTTGGACACCAGCTCTAATGTGTAAACCTTTCTTACACATGACATCATAGTATCATTCTTTCCTTTGATCCTTTCAACAGGAACATTTATTAAGTGCCTACTATGTGTCAAACAGTGTGCTATGAACTAAGGATACAGATTTAAAAATTGGACTTAAGAAAATAATGGAGAGAATGTCAGCAATTCAGACTCAGCTTAAAAGTGTGGCTTGTATAGATCCCCCACTTCCATAAAGCCACTTGTTAAATATTGATGAGCATACTTCTGCTGTTGCTTGTCGTTGTTCAATCATTTTTCAATTGTGTCCAACTCTTTGTGTCCCCATTTGGGGTTTTTCTGGCAAAGATACTGGAGTGGTTTGCCATTTTCTTCTCCAGGTCATTTTACAGATAGAGGAAATTAGGCACACAGGGTCAAGTGACTTTCCCGGGGTCATACAGCTAGCCAGTATCTGAGGCTGGATTTAAACTGGAGAAGATGAGTTTCCCTGATCCTGGGCCCCGCACTCTATCCCTGCATTCTACCACCCAACTGCCTACACCTCTGCCTAAAATAGTGCAAATCAACATTCATCTATACCAGCCCATCCTGTGGGACTCACCCATTCCTTCCCATAAGTTTGCCATAAGGGGTCCAGCCCACACAATGAGGACCTTTCTTGTTTTCTTCTGACCTCATGAGGATACCAAAGGGCACATAGGCTGTTCATTTGTTATCCTTCTTTCTTACCACATTAGCAACCCCATCATCTTTTTCAGTCACTCATTTCTTTGAGAGTATTACAATCAATAGAGATTTTACTGTGCTACTAAATGAAATTTGATTTTTTTGCCCCTCCTGCACCCTTAACCTACAAATCCCACAGAGGGATTTAAAAATCACACAGATTTTCAGTAAAGGTTCCTTGTCCTTTGTTTGTTGGCTGCAGGGGTGGAAGTGAATGGGGTGTGGGGAGAGGAGGGCAAGAAGAGGCATGATTTTTTTTTAAATCAAGGGAACCTGCTTCAATGCTAAGTGCCCGACCCACAAAGACCTAAATCGGACTTCTCTCATAGATTTTTTTTTTAAATTAAGGCTAAGAGCCAGTCTAATATTTTCTAGGTTGTCAGACCATGTACAGTCAGGCCCATATCTTTAAATTTTCCTCTCACTTGTAGTTGATTCTCTGTGACATTTTCTTTCTCTTGCGAATTATTAGACTTCATGGCACCAAGATTTGTCCATTAACCATTGAGCTTAGAAAATAGTTACTATGTTTCACCATGGGGCTAATCTTAAAAAACAGAATTGATTTTATGTATGTACCCCAGAATTTGTAAATTCATAGACTTATAACTAGAAGAGAGCTTCAAGGTCATTGAGTCCAACTGTCTCATTTTGTATTTGAGGAGACTGAGCCCTGGAAAGGAAAAGTGACTTGCTAAAAATTCACAGCACTAAGGCCATATTTATAACGACACAAAAATGCAGATTATGTCATATGTTTGTAAATATAACATTGATTAAACAAGCTTTCTTATCTATTTTTATATTATCAGAGAGTATGTGATAAGTCTTGGGCCTAGATCAAATGGAAGTAATTAGCTGCCCAGCCACATCTCCACTGAACACAAAGGTGCTATTTCTTTATTTTCTTTTTTATTATGACCTTAAAAAACATGAATATTTCAATATATAGACAAATGAAATAAATAGGATTTTATATGAAATTATGAACTGACATGTACAGTTTTTCTTCCCACAATGTACAGTTGTAGGTTGTGGTTTATAATTCAAACTAAACACGCTAGTTCCAACATTACCTATTAGGCAATGATTCTTCTTATATTTTCCTGCTATGTTCTCTCTATATTTTGCGGACCAGACCTTTATCAGTCAAATTTCCAAAAATATCCTCCCAGCTTATAGTTTCCCATCTAACTTTATTGATGTTATTTATACAGAAACTTTTCAATTTTAAGTAATTAAAATCATCCTCTTGATTTCCTGTGATCTTCTTTACTCCTTATTCAGTCAGGAAGTTTTCCTGTATTTGTAGTTGTAAAAGGTATCAACCTGCTTCTCCAATTTGTATCTTTTGTATCCAGATATTTTATCCATTCAGGGCTTATTGTAGTATAGGATATGGGATGTTAGTCTTGAGGTAATTTCTACCAGGCTACTTTATCAACTTTCTCAGCAGTTTTTGTCAAATAGTGAGTTCTTTTCTTAGTAATTGAAGTTCTCCAGTTTACTGAATACTTTGCTACTATTTTCAGTTGATTCTGGGTCTTGAATATCTAATCTGTTCCACTGATTAACTTTCAACTTTTTAACCATCTCTGTATGATTAAGAACATTTCATTCATTGTATCTGGACACCCAGCACCCAGCACAGTACTGGCATCATGGTAGATGCTTAATTAATACTTGCTGATTGGTTGATTAAACAGAAACAAATAGATTTGATGATTACTGCTTCGTAGCAGTATTTATCTTTTATATTATTCTTTTTATTAGATTTGACTAAGTCTGAAAGGGGAATATTGAGGTCCTCAACTATTATAGTTTTGATGTCTTTCTCCATGTAATCCAATTAAATTTTCTTTTAAGTATTTAGATCTTATGCCACCAAGATTATATTTAGTCTGTTACTAAGCTAGCATTTGCCTAGGTATCAGACTGTGTGCTAAGCATAAAGAAAGGATAATTTTTTTAAAAAAGCATGGATTCCTTTTATTTTCGTTTGCCCTCTTGTTCTAATATGCTTGGGTCAGGATCTGATTTTAGGGCCTTGATTCATGAAGCTGGTTTATGACCCTTCTGTTAATGGAATTGATTGGCTTTAGCTCCTTTCAAAGGAGGTCATTTCCTCCCTGTCTCCACTTGATTTAATTTGATTCCATGGGTTCATGCTAGTTTCTCTCGCACAGTCCTTTTCCCAGCCATTTTCCACATTTATCCCTGCTTGCATTACAATGGCTTCCCTTGGGAGATCCTTCTATCCTCATCCCTATCTTCTGGCCATCTTTTTGTGCAGCTCTGGACTTCATGAAGAAGCTTCATTCCATTTACTTTCAGTTTTCTCTATCATTTATCTTTCTAGAGTCCATTTTACTGGAGTTTAGGTGAGAAATCTGGACTGCCCCACATTTTGTCACATCACCATCTTAAATGGAAATCCCACATGGTGCTATTTCTAAAAAAAGAAGTCACTCTCTGGAACAGGTAGGTCCCCAAAGAAAACTATGAGAATTTTGTTTCATTTTTTTTTCAGTCAATACGTACTTGTACATCAGATATTTTTTGTTGTTCGCTCCAGTGCCTGTCACAGTGACTTGAATGCCATTATTGGTTTATCAGTAAAAATTTGTTGAATGAATATATGTATGCATTAATACATGAATTAGTAAATTAAAAGGATGTATCAAAAGTGTTGATACACACTTGATTGAGCAAGTAATAGACAACACCATTGTCTCTGGGTTTTGTATGTGTCTATACACGCGCGTGCGAGAGCACATGTGAGTATCTTCTGTGACAAGGGTATTACAGGTTACAGGCCAGGTTACAGGATAGGCAGGTACTCTTCAAATTTCCTATGCCAACTTAACCATGTTTCTCAATGAATATACTAAAAAGAGATACTACTAACACAGTATGTGGCAGTTTTATTGGTCCATGTAGGAATGATTGCTGCTAATAAAATATTTGTTGGCTTTAATATGAAAAACTAAAACTATAATCCACAATTCTAGCCTAGAATCACCACTGACATTCCTTGCTGTCCTCACATTTTTTGTTGTTATTGTTTTGGAAAGACAATGAACTTCATATCTAACTTGTAGTCCATGTTTGCTTTCTACAATGTCGGGTGGTATCTTTGTAATGAGAGAAACCAATAGAGTACTGGAACCAATCCTCCAAGCTCATTTTCCTTCCTTTTTTTTTAAAGTCACATTTCCCCAGCTGTAAGTCTAATGCATTAACCCAGCAGGGAGCCTCACTTCTGCTATGAGGTTCTTTTTCCCTGCGAAATGCTATTTATATTCATTTATGAAATCACATAGGAGAAAGGCAACACAATATGAAATTAACTGTGACAAACCCTTAGTATGAAAATAAATATTTGTAAGAATTAGTAAAATAGCTGGAGGAGGATTAAAATATATATATTACATTCACAAAATTATCCAATGTTATAATCAATCAGTATTTTTTTCCTTTTCCTTTTTACCACACTTCTGATTTCACTGGTTTAGAGAACTCTCACTGAAGAAACTGTTTTTACCAACCCAGATCATGAACTTAGATTCTTAGAGTTGCCTTGGGACACTGAGAGGTTAAGTGACCTGGCTGGAGTCACATAGTCTAGATGCTTCAGAAAGAGGCAGAACATAGTCTCAGGTCTTCTGAGTCTGAGGCAAACAATCCATATTTCTTAAGTAACTGCTGCCTGCTCATTACTATATGAAGTACTGTAGGGGATACTGGAGTATAAAATATAGTTCCTACTCACAGAAGGCCTATAATATGGCTGAGAGAAATAAGATTCTCAGCATCATGGTGTAAAAAAAAATTAGAGCTGGTAGAAAACTTAGAAGTCATTTAATCCAATCCTTTCACTTCAGAAATTAAAAAAAAAACAAAAAACTCAAGCCCAGAAAGGGCCTAAATTAAAAAGATATTTATTTGAATCCTGGCTCTCTAACTTGTGTGTCAGTTAGTAAGCAAACATTTATTAAAATTCTACTATGCATTAGGCATAGGAATACAACAAAAAGGGAGGAAACAGTCCAATGGTCCCTGTTTGAATGAGTTCCGAGACTAATGGGGAGAAAACATGCAAGCAACTGTGTATAAACAAACTATATATTAGATAAATTGGAGATAATCAACAGAGGAAAGATGCTAGTAAAAAGAAAGATCAAGAAAGGCTTTCTGTAGAAGAAGAGATTTTAGCTCAGACTTGAAGCCAGTCAGAGAATCCAGGAAGCAGAGAGGAAGAAGGAGCAGTTGTGAGAAACAGACTTTATGCAGTGAAAATGCATAGTTTATAGAATAGGTAGGTGACACGGTGAAACCTATGCTTTAAGAAGATCACTTTGACAACTTATAAGAGGATGGACTTGGGTGGGGAAAGATTTGTAGCAGGGAGACCAATCAGGAGGCAATAGTCTAGGCATGAGGTAATGAGTGTCCGCACCAGGGTATTGGCGATGTCAGAAGAGAGAATGGGACATGTATAAGCAGTGTTATGAAGGTATAATTGATAGGCCTCAGCAACAGATTGAATTGGGGGAGCAGGGGAGTGACAGTGAATGAAGTCAAGGATGATACTGCAGGTTGTGAGGTGACTTGGTGGATAGTGGTATCCTCAACAGTAACAGGAAAGTTGGTGGTGTCTTGAGTGATTTTGAATCGAGTGCTCTTTCGCTAAACCCAAGATTAACATGGATATAAAGCAATACTTCTATATTTTAAAAAAGAATTGAATCTTATAGAAATGGCTTTTTCTATTTAATAATATAGAGTGCAACCCATTTATGTGGCGCAGCAGAAACAGTGCTATAGTTGGAGTCTTTATGATCTTGGCTCAAAACCTGCCTCAGACGTTTAGTAACTTTATGGGTATGGACAAATCACTGAACCTCTACCAGCCTCAATTTCCTCAGCTCTAAATATATAATCCTGTGATTCTCATATATTACAGTTTATGTCTATCTCATTCTGAAAACTCCCCATGGAAGACCTAACCAGAAGATGGATACTAGTGCAATACTTAGGCTTGTTCTCAGTACATGACCAGCTTTCACCCTATTTCTGATCATGTGTGTCCTAGACATCTCTTACTCCACTCCATGAACACAAGTCATAAATGACAGTACGTTAGCCTTCCAATACTGCAGTGTATCTCCCCACTGTCTTTCATAGCCCCTGCAATTTTTATTCTTCTCAGAGAATAATGTTATAGTATTCATTAAAAATCACGAAAGCAAGTTTTTGTCTGAGTATGTGATCTTATCAGTATGGGAAATCACAAAACCAATACAGAGTAAGGAACTTTCCAATAACTTAAGAGGCTTAAAGAGTTGCTGTAAGGACTAAGAGCTTAAACTCACTTGTTCGCGGTCACGTAGGTGTTATATGTCAGAGGCAGGATGTGAACCCAGATCTTCTTGACTCTAAAGTCAGCCCACTATCCATTAGAGTAGAGCTCAAACACTTGGCCCATTCCCCAATGCAGGCTGAGCCAGGTTAAAATTTAGTTAGGAAATATTTGAAATAAATAAAACACAATAAAAATAGAAATTACATTTTAAAATTAAGTCTATATTCAGCCTGCAGGGATTCTTACATACAGATTAGTGGCTCCCATTTCTATTTGAATTTGATACAACTGCACTAAACTATATTACTTCTCATGAAAACAATACTGAAGGATAAATGGCTATATATAACCAAATGATGTGGTTTATGCAACTCAAACTTTAACTATTGTAGTCCAGAGGAGGGAAAGAGCAGTGAGGGCTGCAGTTTCCAGGAAAGACTTCATGGGAGGAAGAGGGGGGAATAAAACCTGGTTTCAGCCTTGAATGACAGATCAGATGTGACTGGAGAGAGTGAGACGGAAATCATTTCAACTAAGAACACATGATTGAAATCATTGAGGTGGGAAAGAAAATGACTTAATAAGAACATGAACCTAGGAAGAAATGGGGAAAAGGGACAGGTAAGGTGGAGCTGGTTTATGGAGGACCTTGAAAATTGTAGGATTGAGAAGTATAGGACCTTGGAGTTGGAATTCCTCATAATATGCTTTACAGGCGATCAGCTTCAGGTCATTTCCCAGAAATAGGTAGCCCATTTCATTGTTAGAAAACTTTCATTGTTAGAAAGTTTTCCTTGAATTAGCTATTCTCAGCAATACAGTGATCCAAGACAACTCTGAAGGACTTTTGATGAAGAATGCTGTCCATCCCCAGAGAAAGAACTGATGGTGTCTGAATACAAAATGAAACATAATTTTTTACTCTATTTTTCTTGAGGTTTTTTTTTTGGTCTAAGTTTTCTTTCACACATGACTATTATGGAGATGTTTTACATTACTACACGTGTATAACCTATATTGAATTGCTTGCCTTCTCAATGGGGGAGGGAAAAAGGGATGGAGGGGGGAGGAAGGGAGAGAATTTGGAACTAAAAGTTTTAAAAATGAATGTTAAAAATTGTTTTTACATGTAACTGTGGAAAAATAAAATACTAAATACATGCAAAAGAAACTTTTTCCAAGTACTCAGTTTAAAACTTTCATTCTTATAAATTCCACCTATTAGTCATAATTCTGCTCATTAGAACAATGCAGAGTAAGATTATTGTTATACTTATTATTAGTCACATTTGTATAGGCTATGAAGGTTTACAATGTTTTCCTTACAACAACCTGGTGAGATAGGTAGTGCAAACATTATCTTTTTTTTTATAAAAGAGGAAGCTGAGATTTACAGTGTTTAAGTGGTTTGCCCAAGAGCATATAACCCGTTAGAGCATTCAGTATTCAAACCTAGGCCTTCTGATTATTTTTAAGTTATCCTTATTTGAAGCAAGATACTGTCTCTCTAAGTATTCTTACATCATTCAAAGGAAGATAGTGTGGTATGATGACTAGACCATAGATAGATGAATAGATCTTTGGGCTTGGGAGCAGGACACCTAGTTTCAGGTACTTGCTAACTGTGTTGTGTAACACAAAGAAGGCTAAACTTTCCCACTAATCTCAGAGTCATGAGACCTGAATTTAAATCCCAACTCTGCCACTTACTACCAGTGTACAAGTTAGTTAACATTGATGGGCCCGTTTCCTCATCTATAAAATAAAAGGGTTAGGCTAGTTCACCTCCAGTTTTGAAACGATGATCTTACAACCTCTAGGAGCCTTGTTTTTCTTAAGTGTGGATACTAATTGTACTGTGTGGTTGTTATAAGGACAGCACATTATAAAGTTATGTTATTGTACTGAATCCATTCTCTTCAACCTTTCTTCATATTCCTTAGGTAGTGTAGTGGATAGAGTACCTGACTTGGAATCATGAAGACCTTAAGTTAAAATCTTGCCTCAGACTTTTACTAGCTGTCTGACCCTGAGCAAGTCACTTAACTTCTTTTAATCTCCTTTTCCATGTCTATGAAATGGGGATAAAAATAAAACCTACTTCAGAAGATTGTTGAAAGGATTAAATGTTATAATATGTGTACAGTCCTTTATACATGTAAAGTGCTATGTAAACAATATCTATTACTATATGACAAGATTTGCAGATTCTCTTACCATCCTGGTCAATGTTCCTGAATATACTTATACTACATCAGTGTTTCTTTTAAAAATGTGGCCCAAATTGAAAGAATACTCCAGAAATGGTCTAAACAATATAGAGTACAATGGAATTATTATCTTCTCTGATTCAGGCACTTTAAAATATTTAAATCTATGATTCCACTCTTGTAGCTGCTCCATCTACTTTTCCATGGTCATAAATGCTATAAATTCCCCCCAGATCCCCTTAAAGCCAAATACATGGTAGATAACCTTGGAGTGCTGAGACTCTCTGAGTTTAGCTAGCCTAGTTCTTAAATGCCAGCTTGTCCCTTATACTCACTGGGCTTGAACCCAAAGTCTTTCCAGGTTGGTAGAATTTGCCAGTGCCTGTTTCTCACTGTCATAACCTTTGGGAACACTCAGTATCACATCCATGCCAAGACAAGGTATCTGAATGGGACTTATATTCATGTGGCCATGGGATGCCTAGAGCATGAGCCAGATGTGTTGGCACATCCTGCATAAAGTAGCACCAATGGTCCTTCCCTTGAACTTCCTCTACTAGAAGGAGAAGGGCTAATGGTGACATTTACCTTAGGGTGTGTTCAAAGGCCTGGACCTTTTGGCCCCAACATCTTAAACACAGATATAAATGTACTGTAAGACTGTGTTCGTTATACTAGCTGAATCATACAGTTGACTCCTTGAGCTTATGGTCATTTAAAATTGGATCTTATTTCATAGCAAATGCTGTTAAACCAGGTTTCTCCTGGCCTGTAAATGTACAATTGATTTTTTTTTAATGCCAATGCCAAAAAGTAAAAATCTGTCACTTATATTTAAGCTTTTTGGTTTTAGCCTATTCTAATGTATAGATTTTATTATCCTAAGCATGAGCTATCCCTTCCAACTTTGCACCCTTTAGATTTGATTTACAGTCAATGAAATAATAAATAGGGAGCCATTGGATGTTTCTAAGTATGGGAGTGGCAAGAGGAATGGAGTTTTTAAAGATGGTTAGTCTGGCAGCAGTATGTAAGATAGATTGTCACATAGAGAGTCTGGAATGCAAGACAGGCAGTTGAAATAATCCCAGGATGGGAAGTGAGGGTACCAGAGTGGTGGCAGTAGCAATAGAAAGAAAGGAAAGAATACAAGAAGGAGATAATTCAAATGGAAAACAGAGAAGTGACAGTTGCAGGAATGTAGAAAGAGACATATTTTTGGACATAGCTTTTGCTTGTCTATGAAAATTTGTTTTGTTTAACTATGCATATTTGTTTTGTTGGCTGTGCATATTTTTAAGAGGGTTTGGTTTTGTTTTTAAATGACGGGAAAGTGGGAGGAAGAGAAAATAATGTTTGATAATTAAAAAGAGAAAAAAGAAAGTTAAAAAACACATGCAATTGGTGGTTACTGAAGGGTGAATTTAAAATGACGCCAGGATTTAAGGCCTAGTGACTCAAGTAATTTTCGACACATTCAGCTTCATCTGCAACTCATAAACCAACCTATACACAACTAATGAATCAATCAGCAAATAATTATAAAGTGCCTAGTATGTGCCAAGCACTGTTCTAGGCACTGAAGGGACAAAGATAAAATGAATCAGTCACTGCCTTAAAAGGGCTTTTATTTTACCAGGATAACATGTAAATACACATAATTTTTGCAGATTTTAGAGATGGAAGGGACCTTAGAGGCCATCAACACTAACTTCCTCATTTTACAGATGAGGAAACTGAGGCTGAATAAAGACTTTTGGAGTAATTGAGTACAAACCCCTCATTTTAAGAAAGTAAGGCAGAGAGGTTGAGTGAATTGCTCAAGATTACACAGGTATTAAGTGTCTGAGGTAAGATCTGAACTCCGATCTTCCTAACTCTTAGCTTTCCCCCACCCCACCTCCACCCTGCCTCCTCCCACATACCCTGCAAGAGATGTAGTGGAGGCAAGTAGGTAGGCCTGGAAAGACTTGGCAACTGATTGTATATGAGGGTTGATGAAGCAGAGTAATCAAGCATGATACCCACGTCCTCATGTATGAAACCAGATGGGTGGGCAAGATAATCTCTAAGGTTCCTTCAACTCTTTTAGGTCTGAACTGCATCCCAGACAGACTCTTCCAGAATATAGTAAGTAGACTTTATGGATGGTAGGATATAAAATATTTAGGGTCTTGAGGAGTCAGATAGGGGAAAGGTCTGTAGACATATATATTCCTGCCATTCATATATATATTCATATGTATTCCTGCCATTAGCTGATGCAAACCTGGAGAAATGGAGCAGTTCTGCTTGTAACAATGCCTTTAATGTAATAATGCCTTGAAGTCACGTAACCTCTTTCCATAGAGTCCAAAGCCCCACATAGTTATTATCATGCTATAAACAGGTGAAGCAGTCAAAGTACAAAAAGGCAGGTCATTTGCCCAAGGATACACATGTTCAGTGACCCAAAATCCTGAGATTAGTGGTTGAATTCAAGACAATGGAATTTCCTCTTTTCTTCTAAGAGTCAGATCATGAAAGGCGTGAGGGTTTCTTATGATTTAATATGTGTGTGTGGGGACAGTATCACCTTTGAAATGAAATTCATATTCTTCTACTTCTTTTCCTTACAACACCTTGGGTTTGATTTCAGATTTTAAAAGCTGAAAACATTACTGAAGATCAAACCCCAGGCCCAATTCAGACTGGATGAATTTGCCGTGGTCTCTTGGCAAAATGCCATCCGATTTCCACAAGCATCTTTTCATTTTGTTTTCTTTCATTTGAGCTTCTGACTTCTAAATTATACAGACTTATCATCTCCAGCCCCAGCCTCAGATAGCACTACCTCTTAAAAAACAATTTAAGGCTTAATAGGGATTAACTTGGCTTCCTCAAACTTGTGTTGAGAACCATGTATTTAAGTCAAGGAACCTCTGTTCTCTGACCTCCAACAGGAAATTGCTCTTTAACCCTATCATCTAGAATAATGCACACATTTCCTTATTATTAACGGGGTTTTTTTGTCTTTTTAAAAATTCTTTTTGTTTGGTTGGTTGGTTTTGCTTTTCATTGAGGTGCATTCTGTTACCCTCTTCGCAGACATATCTCTTTTTTTTTTTTTTGCTTTTTAGGCAATTGGGGTTAAGTGACTTGCCCAGGGTCACACAGCTAGTATCAAGTGTTTGGTCTGAGGCTGGATTTGAACTCAGGTCCTCCTGACTCCAGGGCCAGTGCTCTATCCACTGTGCCGTCTAGCTGCCCCTTCAGATATATATCTCGTCTGTACATTTTTTTGCGTGTTGTCTGACTTTGCACAGCTCTGCCTCACTTATATCCAATCCATGCGCAAATCAAGACATTGCCCTTGTGATGTCATTGGTCTCTTGGAGAACTAAGGACCAACAATAACTAGAACGTGAGTTCCTTACAGGCAGGAACTATGTTCTTGTTTTTGTGTGCATCTTCAGTGCTTAGCATAGGGCCTGACACGTAAATGTTTATTGACTGACTAAAGGGTTCCATGAGAATTAAGAAGATTCCTAAATTTGGTTCCCAGTAGAATCAAGACTTTTTTCTCTCTCAACAATCTCTCCCAAACAATCTAAATTCAGTACAAAAAAGTCCCCAAATCACGCTGGTCTTTGCATCTGGTGAAGCGTTTAAGGTTTCTATTTCACCACTCTCTAGAGACAATTTAACTTCAATCAAGTTTTAGAGTCATACATGGTATACTTGTTTGCATGTGCATTCTGTACCCCAGCTCTTTAACCACAACCTATCTTAGTATATTCACCAAGCAGACCCAGAAAGAATTTTCTAGATTTTGGAGGAGCCTCCTATAACTCTCTGGATTTTGGTAAGTGAAAGATTTCACCTACTACATCTTATTACACGGGTGGTCGAGTTATTGAACTCTATTGACAAAAGGCTGGATTTTCCAGCAAGATGGAGCTTCATTAAAATTCTGCCGAGGCTGAAAATTCAATAATCTCTCTCACAGTGCACTGCGGAGGAGGGCTGATTAGGCAATTTCTCTCTCATTCCATTTCTTTTGCTAAAAGCATTGTTACTTCTTGTTTAGTACAAAAAGACAATCATTAAATGAGCATTTGCTCTAGTTGATTAAGCGGGAAGTTTTAAAGGTGCACTAACTCCTTTCTCAAGGCCTAATTGAGGCCCCAAAATGGGAAAAAAAAGAAAACCAAAACACAATCACATTACTTTTTTTCCTGAAATATGGAAATATGGAAACAAATCCTTCCCAGCTTTTTTCTTTGGTATTATCCATCACCCTCTTTCCTCTCTCCTCTGCTCCTTATTTATCTTCTCCTATTCTTCCTCCTTTCCCTTCTTCTCTCTTCCATGTATTTCCTCCTCTGCTCCATCTCCTTTCCCATTTATCTTCTCTCCCCTCCCCTTCCCTCTATCTCTTCTTCTTTTCTCTCCCTCTCTGATGCATCTCTTCTCCTAACCTCAAAAGGTCTTTAAATATCCTGGAATGTAATTCATCTGGCTCAAAAAACTGAATTCATTCAAAGTAGCTAGGCTTTCTCTTTAATTATCTTTCACTTTAGACTCAAATTTTACCTTAAAATGAGTTCTGCACTGTCCAGTTTAGCAATTAGTATGTTTTGATAGAAGAAATGGAAGCAAAATGGAAATTCAGCCATCTGGGATCTGGTGAATAAAGGAACTCTAACACTGTCAGTCTCTTATCATCCAGCTGAGCTGCTTAAGAACTATTAGCATATCCAGAGAGAAGAATCAAGTTCGTCTGTAGAAGGAAAGGCAAACATCGATGAGAAATCCAGAGGTGGAGCCTCAGTGGTAAAAAAAAAAAAAAAAGGGCTGAGTTTCAGTTGTAAATCCCTGACTTTGCTCTGTTGCTGAACCTCCTTCCCTACACCCATTAGAATAGTGAATCACAGGAAATTATACAGATATCTAATAGGGTGGTAAGAGTAAAGAGACCCTCTTGACTCTCTTTGTATTCAGGTGTGAATAGTTTCTGTATTCTTTTCTGTCTAAAATCTATTCAATTAATGTGTAGCTGTTTCCCCCCATTTCCTCAGCTCTCACTTACAGCGTCTTGTGGTATCCCCAGAAGGCAGTTGATTACTCAGAATTCTATCGCCTAATAACCATTAGAAATTGCCATATTCTAAAACTAGCCTCCTCACTAGCCCTTATCCAGTGTATTCCCTGTAATATCAATTAACCAGGTTGGTATCAATTAGTTTTTAAAAGGTATATTTGTTGAGAAAGTATAGGAAAGGAAGAAATATAAAACGTTCCCCAAACTTAGCAAACATTCTCTCCTATGAAGAATGCTCTCAAGCTTAAAGTGGTTGGTATAAAACATTTCCCTGCCCCAACCTGGAGAAACACATAGAGTCCTTGGGGAGAATGGTCTCAAACTTGAAACAAAAGCATCCATGGAGAAAACGCATGTGGTCAAAAGGTACTTACTGTCTCTAGAAATCCCTTTGCTCACTTTTTTATAGTCCTTATCAAGTTCATTTCTAGATGTGGCATTGTCAATGAAGTGTCGCTACTTTGCTCAACTGGTCTAATGAATCCATTGTTAGGCTGGATCAAGCTGATAAATGCTCTGGGATTTCATTTGTTGTGAGATCTTCTGATGCCTCTTCTCACTTTTTAAGGCTGATAACCCAGTTCCTTCAGACTCCAAATAATCACCTCAGATCAGGAAAGAAGAAACAATAGAAACAGGCACCATGCATTCAGGAACCGTTGGCAGCTGAGTGAAAAAATAACGCAGCCATAGCTGTAGGCATTGTCCTTGCTCTTTCTCCCACTCAGAAGCTTACAGTTTTGCCTCAGCTTTCAAAAGCTAATAAGGAAAAAAGAAGCACAGAGAGGCTTAAGGAAGGGATGCATCAATCATTTTGTATACCAACTCTGACTCCATCATGAGTCCTGGCTCTGAATCCAACCATGAAACCCTCATCACCACACAGCATCAGCCCTTAATCATGAACAGAAGGCTCCCCTAAGGTCATGTTGTATTAAAATTCAGCATGTAATATTTCACATTACCTAAAGATTGAGCCCTCATTGACCAGTCTCCCAAAACTGTTATTTGATGCTTGTAAGGCTAAATATTTGTGTAGTCCTTGCTTAATTCTTCCAGAGATTAATGAGATAATGCCTGAGTACTTAGTGTTATCTCATTATTCCTAGGAAACTTTAAGGTGGGGCTTATAGTTGTAGGGGAAAGCTGATAGCCAGTCTTGGAGGGAGTTCCTCACACTGATGATTCTAGGTATCACCTAAATGGGAACCTATTGGCCAGAGACATGAGTGGCCCCCAAAGTGGGAACCTCAGACAAAAGAAAGGCTTTATTTTATTTTATTTTCAGCATAGGCTTTCCTTACTAAGCAATGGCAAAATTGACATCTGGGCCATCACTAAGACTAGTCTGCATCTAAGAAGGATTATACAATTGCATGTTATTTGATGGGGATGGGATCTAAACCCCTAAAAGGAAAAGACCATGTCTTTGGGACCTGGACCCCAAAAAGGAAAAGCCCTGGACTTTACCACATAGTCAAATCTGTGGCGGTCTACCTGAGGATATAATCCACTCAACTGGCCTTTCATTGAGCTATGCCCAACATCCCCATTCTGTTCTGTTACCTCCCCTGATAGCCTCTGGCCACTTCCCAACTTTAATCCTATCTACACTCCATTATCCCTCCTCCACATGGTCCCTCACATTCTGTTATTTCCCAGTCAACCCAGTTTACTGGCCATTCCCATCAAGATTCTCCCTAGACTCAGTCACCTCAGACAACTTGGCCACTCCTAGATCCCTCCCACAGCCTTTCTGTGCGTAAGATCCATTTTGGCCAGGATTAAGTCTCAGATTATTAAACCATAGCCAATTGCCTAGGAATCTGGCTCATCTCAATCAGTGTTCTAATCAACCTTGCTTTGGCTAAAAGAAGGCTTGGGTCAAATTCATTCAGGCAGGATCTGGTTATTGATATTTCAGGGTCCCAGAACTCCTAAACCTCAACATTATTGTTTCGAGAGTTGAGTGACCACTATTACTATAAGTGACCATGATTATTAGAAGCATAGATATGTGCCATTCATTCTGAAGGTGCCTATGTGATGGGGTGTGGCCCAAGCTGAGGTCTTTGCCCCTTGCCCCAAAAGGAATCTGGCTCCCCTTTTTCTATAGGCCCCAGCCCCTCATCTCCCTTTGAGAGCTTTAGCCCACCTTTTAATCCTATTCAGATGCGCCTTTGCCCCTGGCCCTAAAAAGGAATCTGGCTCCCATTTTAGGTTCCTTATTGACTCCCCTTGTCAACTCCCCTTATTTTCCTTTGAAAGCCCTAGCCCCACCTTTTTGATCTCATTCAAATGCCTTTCAGTTCCTTCATTATCTATTTCCATTGTCTATTCATTGTCTTAGACATCCCAATCAGCCACCCGAAGTTACTTCAGTGTATAAAAATTCCATCATCCCCCCCCCCATGCTGAGAACCTCTCATGCCCAAAAGGTTGAGACTTTCTCATGCCCTCTGGTCCCCGTGGGCGTCACCTGGCCTAAGTGTTTTATCACCAATGAATTTTCCTCTGGCTGGAAGAAGATTTGAGTTGAATTCTTTCAGGCAGGGCCTGGTGTCACAATCTTGGGTTCCCAGCACCCCAAACCTCTAGACCTCTTCATATGGACTGGAATGAGTGTATAAGAACCTTGCCTGCTTTTTTAGACTCTTTGGTGTGGGCTATAAATTTCTAAGGGAGGCATTCAGGAGGGAGAACGATACAGTCCCTGCTTTGTACAAAGTGGAGCTGCTTGAAACTATAGAGTTTATCCAGGTCCGTAAGAAGATACTTCAAAACAAAGGTATTGGAAACTGGTTATTAAAACTTCTAATCAGTCGAGGAATTGCTAAGCAAGACGAAATCCTTCATACAGTAGAAGCAATAAACTAAGTGCGATAGAACTGCTTAGGACACTCTTCTCTTGGCAGAAGGTGGCGGAGGTCTGTGACCTGGTACCTAGAGAATCCAGGGCTCAGGACATGGGATGGGCCCTGAAGCAAGCAGTTCAATTGATGGAGTCCTTCTACAGATAATTGTAGTTTTTATCCAATGGAAGTATCTGTTTACCTGGAAGGGAAGCTATGGAGAGTATGATTAGGACATATCTCAGAGATACTAAGGCAGTGGCAAGAGTCTGATGTGGAAAAAAAAAAGGTGTTTACTGAAAATTATCAGGAAATCTTCCTGTGATGTTCTATGTACCTTGAAAATGTAATGGCCCTTGATTATAGAACTTAAACATGACTGGACTCTTGGTGGCCAATTTGGTGGCACTGACAGTACAGAGGGCATTTATGTAAAATTCCCAATTACCTCTTGTGCAGATGGAAAGAAGTTATCAGACTTTGTGCAAAGGCTGGAAAAACTACTGAAAAAAGCAGCGATCAAAAGTATATGGTTTTAAAGTTCATGAACCACATCAGCTGATCCAAATGCTAAGGGAGACTCTCCACAAAATTATGCCTCCCCCAGGATAAGCTTATCACCTGAAATCTCCTCATGAAAATTGATTCAGCTTTGATACTCAACACCTCCTTGGAATCCTTAGTTACCCCTCCCCTCTGATCAGAAAGCTGGGAGGCAGAACAATATATTCCTCCTGAAGCCTCCCTTTACAGAGAGTTTAGGATTTTTCATCTAACTCTTCATATCCCATCATTACCTCTGCCTGGTTTGGACTTCATGAACATCATGTGACTCCATCATCATGCCACAATACCAAGTGCCCTATGGTGTCTCTCTCTTTGCAGATTTCTTTTGTATAATGTCTTTCTTCACTAGATTGTAAGGCTCTTTGAAAAAGAATTGTCTTGTTTTCTAATTTGTGTCCTGTGATTAGTGCAGTATCTGGAACATAGGTACTTAATAAATGTTTATTGACTATATATTATGGTGGGTAAGTATTACTCCCTAAGTAATGGAAACAGTCCCCTTACTATTCAGAGCTAACTCCATAGATTGAAGAGAAAGAGCAAGCACTGTCTCCTCAAGAGATGTAGTGATTGCATCTGTAATAGATCTAAGCAGGGGCAAATGACCAGAAGGCAGATATACTGCAATGAAAAATAGGAGACATAGCATCAGGGTGAACCTCTGATCTTGTCCTTTACTAAGAGCCTATTTGACTCATTATTGGACAAAAACTGTTGGGAAAGCTGGAAAACAGTATGGCAGAAACTAAGAATAGATCAACATCTTATTTTGTATAACAAAATAAGTCAAAATGGGTGCATGATTTAGACATAAAGAATGGTACCTAAGCAAATTAGGAGAGCAAGGAATAGTTTACCTGTCAGATGTATGGAGAGGGGAAGAATTTATGACTAAAGAAGAGATAGAGAGCATCACAAGATATAAAATGAATATTTTTTGATTATATTAAAAAGTTTTTGCACAAACAAAACCAATGCAACCAAGATTAGAAGGAAAGCAAAAACCTGGAAAACAATTTTTATAGCAGGTGTCTCTCATAAAGACCTCATTTCTCAAATATAGAGAGAACTGAGTGGAATTTATAAGAATACAAGTCATTCCCCAATTGATAAATGGTCAAAGAGATAAACAGGCAGTTTTCAAATGAAGAATAAAAGCTATTTATAGTTATACAAAAAAATGCTCTAAATCACATTTGATTAGAGAAATGCAAATTAAAACAACTCTAAGTACTTCAGCACTTCACACCTATCAGATTAGCTAATCTGACAGGAAAGGTAGATAAGTGTTGTAGGGTGTATGGGAAAATTGGGGCACTAATATACTGTTGGTGGAGTTATGAACTGGTCCAACTATTCTGGAGAAGAATTTGGAACTATGCCCAAAAGGCAATCAAATTGTGCATACCCACAATACTACTACTTGGTCTGTATTGCAAAGCTATTTTAAAAAGTGGGGAAAAGGGACCTACTTGTACAAAAAAATATTTATAGCAGCTCTTTGTGGTGGCAAGGAATTGAAAATTAAGGGGGTATCCTTCAACTGGAGAATGGCTGAACAAGTTGTGGTATATGAATGTAATGGAATGCTATTGTGCTATAAGAAATGATTAGCAGACAAATTTCAGAAAAGCCTGGACTTACATGAACTGATGCAAAGTGAAGTAAGCAGAACTACAAGAACATTATACACATTAATAGCAATATTGTAGGATAATCAGCTATGAATAACTTAGCTCTTCTCAGCAATACAATGATCTAAGATAGTTCCAAAAGACTCATGATGAAAAACACTATCACATCCGGAGAAAAAAATTGATGGAGTCTAAATATAGATCAAATCATATTTTCACTTTATTTTTTAATGTTTTTTTTCTTTTAATCTGTTTCTTCTTTCACAATACGACTAATATGGAAGAAAAAGGATGATGTCTTGTGTTTAATCTACAACAAATTGCTTGCTTTCTTAAGAAGGAAGGTGGGGGGGGCAGCTAAGCAGCCCAGTGGATACAGCACTGGCCCTAAAGTCAGGAGGACCTGAGTTCAAATCCAGCCTCAGACCAAACACTAGACACTTACTAGCTGTGTGATCCCGGGCAAGTCACTTAACCCCAATTGCCTAAAAAGAAAAAAAAGAAAAGAAAAAATAACTATATAAAAAAAGGAAGGTGTGAACAGAGAGAGGGAGAAAATTTGGAACGCAAAGTTTAAAAAAAAATGAATGTTAAAATGTTTTTACATGTAATGGAAAAAAATGAAATGTAATTTTTCTAAAAAAAAGAGAGAGAGAGAGAGTAGTGTTTTGAGTCACAAGGTTAGTATAAGTCTCCACTTCAAAGGTTTCCCATTTTCACTATCCACCTTCAAAGGGGCTCAAAGAGGCATATGAACTAAATGTGTCATCAGAAAATCTAAAAATTGACCCTGTAGACCAAAAGATGAGACAGTCTTCATTGAGGAGGCTCAAGTCAAGCCTGCTGTCTTTTGTACTGTTTTGTGTGTATATGAGGCAATCAGGGTTATGTAACTTGTCCAGGATCATACAGCTAATAAGTATCACGTGTCGGATGCTGGATTTGAAGTTAGGTCCTCCTGACTCCAGAAGGCCTGATTTAGGGAGAGGGATCAGGGATACCAGTTTTGGAAGTGATCCTAACCTCAAGGAAATATATAGGCAAAGCACTTTAATAGAACATTGACAAACATACTGGAAACACTGAAGTTTAAACATAAGGCTCAGTGGGGTCACCTCATGGCATTTTTATGGCATCTTTGTTATACTACCTGAAGTGATAACACATACCAAATTAAGTACGTGTTGATGTTTGGGCAATAGCTGCATCTGTCTAGTGACTCGTATTTTGGGGTCTCCAAGAATGGAGAAGAGCTTAAGACTTACAACCACTACTTCACTTGACTAAAAAAAAAATCAATTAAAAATGCTTACCAATTAGCTATTAATTCAACCTAGGAGAACAGAATTAAAACAGCATCATAAGGCCCATGGTTAATGCCAGGTACTTTAGGCAGGAGAAAGAACTCTAAGAAATCTTGATGTGTCACAAGATAACAGGAGAATGGCAGAAGCACCCTATATCTGCTAGTTGAAGGACTGGATGGAATACTGAAGTGCCAAACGGCTACAAAGAATGGCCAGGGCCTTACAAAAGAATGTGTCACAACAACCTTTATGAGACTTACTAATACTCTTTAGCAAAAAGGAGGACAAAAGTGAGAGTCAAGGAATTTAGCCACATCTGCCAGTTGCAGCTAAATAGCTAACATCAGAGAGTAGCTCATATGAAGACAATCCTACAGATGAAGAGAAAATCAAGTTTGCAGACACCAAGAGAAAATCCTTTGTCTGCCCAGAACTGGGCCTGCAAACCAACAGGATATTCCCCATAATAGCTTGGATGACTAAGTGTTTCCAAGTGGTCTTTGTCACAGTAGAGCTCAGCAGCCTAACTGGTCATTTATCAAGCTGATATGTGAGGTCTTGCAAATGATGGTATAGGATGTCATCCATGTAGCCTGCGTGTGTTTATTACCACAAGGCATTCACAGAAGAATGGAGAACAGATTTGGGGGTAAATAAGGGCTCTTGTAAGTAACTCTATACGAATCATGAATGCTGGAAAATATGTGAGCTCAGGTAACCTATGTAAATTGTGAATATGTATCCTGTATCATTTATAGGGACTGCAGGTTTTGGTTTTTGTTTTACTAGAGAGAATGGGGGAGCAGCCATGAATCTTTACCATTGCAGCAGGGTTGTCTGCCCCCATCACTCTGCTTACATATGACAAGTGTCTTAGAAGAGAACTTTTATCCTTCCTTGACGTATTTTTTTTTTTTTTGCCACAATCTCTCTAAGGTTCAGAGAAGCCTTAATGTAATTTGCACGGCCTAGCCTAGCTGTTGTACAGGACTATGGTAAATGAAAGGATTAATGGAAAAGGAATACGTGTTTTTCTGAATTTCCAAAAGACTGAGGTGTACTAATTCAGCACAAAGTATACTTCCCTGGTTATGAAAGGTAACAAGTTAAAAGAATTAATTTATCTTATGTCAGCTAGAGTGGGAAATGAGAAACTTTGTTTAGAATAGCTAATAGTAAAATTTCCAGACCACTCAAAAAGGTCCTTTATTTATAGGATATGTCTTTAAAACCTGATGTTGGTATGCAAAAAGGAGCTAAAGTATGGACCCATTCTGAGCCTGTGTATAATACAGTACCATACACTAAGCACTTACTATGTGCCACATACTTCACTAAGTGCTGGGGATACAAATAAGTAAAAGAAAGATAGTCACTGTCTTAAAAACAAAAACAAAAACCTTGCAATCAAATGGCAAAAGAAAACTCACAAAAGGAAGCTAAAAAGCAGGAGGTAAAGGAAGAAGGTACCCGACAGAGAGACATGATGATGATGGAATTAAAACCAAGCAGAATTGCTGGTAGGAAATGTTGAGCTGGCTGAGCTTCTAAGCCCTCCTTGAAGGGAAGCTTTGGGAGGAATTTTATGTACCACCTTCCAGGTCTTCAATCTGAGGAGCAGAGGCAACCAAAAGTACTGATAAGGGGTGAGTGAAAAATCAGAAGTGATCTCTTGATTATGAGTTTCCTGGTAATGAACTTATCCTGGAGGAAGAAGGTAAGAGGTGAAACGGTGGGTATGATTTTGTTGGAGTAAAAATCAAGCAGTGTAACTGGTCAGAAATGAAGAGTTGGCTATAAAGTTTATGATACAGTCTACTCCTCCTTGGTTTAGCACCTGAAGGACTGGTAGCATCTCCCAGGGAGATGTAATGATTGCATCTGTAAAAGTAGTTCTAAGCAGGAGTGAATGACCAGAAGGCAGATATACAGCAAGGAGCAATAGGAGATATACCATCAGTAGCGAACCTCTGATCTTGTCCCTTACTAAGGCCCAGTTGAGAGCAGTGTTTTGAGTTACAAGGTTGGTGCAAGTCTGTACTTCAAAGATTTCCCATCCTCATTATCCTTCTTCAAAGGAGCTCTTTTGCTTCTTTGTCTACTCGTATACACGTGTTTTCTGTGTTCTTTGCTGTGTAAATAAAACTTGTTCTGCATTTGATGCTTTATAAGACCAAGTGCTTGTAAGAGGAACTGATGGCCATCCTTGGGGGCAGTTACAAACACTGAGCCACATACTAGGTGTCACCTGATTGGGGACAAATTATCCAGAAATATCAGTTTCCCAAAATGAATTTTTCATTTCCTAATGGAAAGGAACCTCTAATATAAAAGTATATTTCAAATATAGCTAACAAAGAACTCTTTGTGTTCAATTTTTGTCTCTGTGGTTTTAGACCATATAATCATTTTCAGAGCAGCTGCAGGGACCAAGTCAAGCTGTCACTTAGTCAAGTTTGATTTTCAGCTCTTCTTTTTCCCCTTTCTTTGCTAGCCTTATTCATTTTGACACATCTTTTCTTTCTCTCTCACAAGGGTCCTCAATCCAATATGATAGTCTAAAACAGGTGAAAGTTCTAAACAAATCCCATAAGTTGTATAAGTTGTTTGTTGAAGAGAAAGTTTTTTTTAAAAAAAAAATACAGGTACCATTGATAGAAACCACATTTCTAGTCTGTTGAATTTAGAGATGAATTAGTAAATGAAAAGAAATTGCTTGAACCATAGGTATGCACAAAGCAAGGGCACCTAAGAGGAAGGGGAAAAACCAGTGATAAAGCTTGCCCCCTAGAGGATGTTGGCACAGCCAGCCAACAGTCTATGTATGTATGTGGTCTAAGTCTATTCATGAAAGAGGACAGTATTTTGCATTAACTTTCTCCTCCCTAGGTCTTGAATTTTTATCTGTTTTGTGGCATAAACTCAGTAAATGGTTTGGAATGGGGTGGTGCAGGAAGGAAGTGTTCTTAAGTGCCTGGAATATTGCACACAGCAAGCAATGAGGGAAACTTGAAGGTAATTGCCTCCTTTATGGAGGGCTAGATGGTAGCAGACAGGAGAGTCAGACAGTTTTTGCTTAGGGGTCTGAGTAGGCTGATCACAAGCAGAGGAAACACTTTAGGATTCGTAGAAACAGGGCCTATAGCAAAGCTTCATAACTGGGGGTGTCTGGGAAAGTACAGCTGACAGACCTTGACAAGACAGTCTGGCATGTGGCTCTAAGGAATGGAACTGCTGTTTCCAATCTAAGGTTTCAGGCTCACAAAGAGTATAAGAGACAGTGCTGAGAATAGCAACGAGATGTAGACAACAGCAGGGCCAGCATTTGTCCAAACTGGGAAGTTGGCAACTTTGGACGCTGCATTTTCAAGATCCTCTTTCTGCCTCATTTTTCCTTCATCAACCACTGCTGCTCATGCTTCATGTTCCCATTGCTCTAAAGATCTCTACCTACCATTTTCAAAACTTTCCCTCTGAGCCTCAGATTCCACATTTGTAAGCAAGATGGAGCAGGGGTAGATTGGATGACTCCTAAGGACCCTTACATCTTTCAAGTGCAATGGAAAGAACGCTGGTTACAGTTTAAGAGGACTTGGGATTAAAGTGTTTTACTCTGCCACATAGTGCCTGAATGACCTTGAGCACATCAGTTCATTGGATCATATATCCAGAGGTAGAAGGGACTTTAGACACAATCTAATACAAACCGCATCATATTACAGAGATAGAATAGTGATGTTCATGAGGAGAACGGTTGCTGGAGGAATTAAGAACAGTTTCATGGAAGACATAGCATTTGAATATGGCTTTAAAGGATTAGTAGAGAAAGGGAGAAAGAACATTGTCACTTTTGGGGAGAATATGAGTAAAGGTAGAGCCAAGAAAACATAGGACAAGTTTAGGGAACAGAAAGTAGTCCAGTTTTGCTAGAGAATGGAATATAGTGTGAGGAATTAAAGTGATGACAGGTACCGGGTAAGGAAGTTTGACGTTTATTCAAAAGGAAATGGGAAATCACTGAAAAAAAATTGTAGCAAAAGTGACATGATCAGATCAATACTTAAAGAAGGGATTATAATAATAGCTATCATTTATATTGTGCTTATGTGCCAAGCACTGTTAAGAATTTACAGTTAGTATCTCATTTTATCCTCACAATCTTGGGAGGTAGGCACTATTATTATCCCTATTTTATTTTGCTATTTTACAGATGAGGAAACAGGCAAACAGAGGTCAAGTGACTTGGCCAGAATCACAGAACTAATAAGTGTCTGATGCTGAATTTGAACTCAGCTCTTCTAATTCTATGTCTGATGCTGTGCTACCTAGCTACTGTTACTGTAAAAAGGAGATGATAGAAGTGGGGAAACTAGGAGGATATTTGGAGGGCTTAAACTTGGGTAGCTGTAGTAGGAATAGAGGGGAGAATTTAAGTATAAGGCAGACACTGTGGTATTCTTGAAAGAAAGCTTGATTTGGAGACCTTAATTCAAATCCTCCTCTGCCACTTACCAACTCTTATAATCTTGGTCAAGTCACTTCATCTCATTTGCCCTTAGTTACCTCATCTGTAAAAGGACAGGCCACTAAGAAATCTCAATGCTGTGACAGGAACTGCAGGTGTGAGGTGGTGAGGTAAGAGGCAGAGGAAAGAATTAGAGATCACCTCAGAAGTCTATTTGTAGGTAATACTTTGTAATATTATAATTATTGATTGATACTTCATTTTAAAGGAGTGGGGGCTGGGTGGTGTTCAGTCATTTCAGTCATGTCCAACTCTCCATGACTCCATTTGGGGTTTTCTTGGCAAAGATACTACAGTGGTTTGCAGTTTCCTTCTCCAGCTCATTTTACAGATGAGGAACGGAGGCAAATGGGGTTAAGTGACTTGCCCAGGGTCACACAGCTAATGTCTAAGGCAGGATTTGACCTCAGGAAAGGTGAGTCTTTTTCACTTCAGGCTCAGCACTCTATCCACTGTGCCACCCAGCTACCAACAACAACAACAACTTCATTTTAAATGACAGGGATCTGGACCTGTGATTTAATCACTTGGTGATACTCCCTGATACAAAAAGACCTTCCAATGCCATTTGCCAACTCATTTCTAACTTATAGTCTTAGAGTTTTATAGGGAACACAGAATTTAAGTTATTTGCAGATGATCACACAAGCACACAGAACCTGAAGCTAGGCCTTCCTGATTCCAATGAAAGCCCTCTATCCACTTAGCCTTTAACGCCTCACTTCCTTCTAGCCATTAGGAATTGGAAAAGAACAAATAATGAGATCCAGAAAGATAGGTCTTGGAAAAGGGAGAAGAAATGTATTCTGTAAATGGACAGAAGGATCAATTTTGTTTTTAACAGGGCTGGACTTCATTGACTCAGAGTTGAACTATCCCTAAAAAGGGGAAACAACTTCAGTTCATTTATTTGTAGCACACGCTTGGGTGCCAGGGAAAGAGAAACCCAGGAAATCCTGCTATAGCATTTATCCCCATTTTGTCCTTGGCTTTGGGGATTGACAAAATATAACTGCACACATACACACTGTCTGGAGGATGAAGATAGAGACTAAAATATCTCTACTTATTTTTCTCAACTGTTTATCACTTTGGGCTGTGTAAATGCTGCTTTATTAAGGCATGTTACTAGTTGGCACACCCTAGGCCAGATCTAGTCCTTATTCACCTCTTTATTTTCTAGCCTCACAGTAGGTTCTAGACTATGTCCAAATACCAACTCAAATAAAAGTTAATGGGCTAAGTTCTTCTTTTACCTAGTAGATGGATATCTGATAGCAAAAGAAAGAAGCCAAAATGAAAGGGGAAGGGGAGTACAATGTACTAGATAGTATAGTCTATTGGATATACCACATCTAGTACTAAGTTTCCATCTTGAAAGAAGAAACAATTTTCCTGCTGAGATTCTGGAGGCAAAGCAGTTCAGTGTGGAGGATGCTAGAAGCTGCTTTTACATATTCATTGAATCTGGCAGAGAACTTGAGATACACAAAGTGTAATTTCACTTCCAAAGCTCAGAGAGGGCTGAAGAGTAAGCTAAAGAGCTCCTAGTAAGAGGAAACCAGTCCAAAATGGTGGGAAGGATCTAGAGATATAGGATTTATCTTCGGGTCTTTGGCTCCTCTCCCTTCTCTCTTTTCTGTTGGCAACACTGGAAGAAATAGCTCTTTTCTAGAGAGTCTAACAATAGGCTGTATGAGACTCTCTCTCCTGCAACTTCATTTTCTCTTCTCTGTTGGCCATATTAAAGGGATCAACTCTCTGTTCTGCTTCTTTCTTTCTGTCTCTGTTTCTCCTATTTCTATGTCTTTCTGTCATTCACTGCCTCTTTCATTCAAGGTAAGTCCAATGGGACATGTAACAAATACTAACATAATCTAATTTTCAATTCAATTAAAAAAAACATTTATTAAGTGTCTACTATGTACCAAGGGGTATGTGTGGGATGTTAGGGAAGGACTAGCACCTCTGGTGCAAGGGCCTGCCAAGCCCTTTTCAGGGCTGCTCATCCTCCTTTGGGTGTCCAATGGCTCACCCAACCCTCATCTGTTGCTCTAAGAAGCTGTAGCATGTGCAGCGGCCATACTCCAGTAAATTGCCGGCAGATGAGAAAACCAGGTTGAGGGTCACCAACAGGCCTCAAACTCCTAAGTGAATTAGAGGAATGTCTACTTCAAGCATGTGAAGACTTCCCCCAGCAAAATGAACAGATGAGAAAAAATTTGTTCTAAGACTATAAGGCAACTGAAGCAGGGACTGTGGAGCTCTTAGAAGTTGGGTCAGACATTGAAGATGCCAAGGTCATCCAGTGAATCTTGGGCCATCACCAGTAGTCTTGATTTTCATTCTGCCATTGAACTTTGATAACTCTGGATGGGAGAGTAAGGCTGGCAACTTTGTGCAACTCTACCTCACCTAAATCCAATTCACCTGCAAGTCAAGACATCGCCCCATGATGTCACTGGTCCTCTTTGAAAACAAAGGACAAACAACAATTAAGTGCCAGTCACTGTGCTAAGCCCTAGGGATACAAAAAGAATCAAAATACTGTCCCCTACCTTAAAGAGCTTACAATCAAAGGTAGGAGACAACATGCTAACATATACAGATCAAGTTGTATACAGGATAAATAGGGGATAATTAAAAGAGGGAGAGCATTAAAATTAGGAGGTGCTAGGGCAGGCTTCTTGTAGAATATGGGGTTGTAGTTGAGACTTAAAGGAAGCCAGGGAGGTTAGTAGTTGGAGTGGAAGAGAAAGAGCATTCCAGGCATGGGGCACAGTCAGAGAAAATATCCAGAGCTGAGAGATGGAGTGTCTTGTTTGTGAAACAGTCAGGAGGCCAGTATCACTGCATAGAAAAGTACACATTGGGGAATACAGTATAAGAAGATTGGAAAGGTTGGAGGGAGCTAGGTTATGAAGGGCTTTGAATTCCAAAAAGAGAATTTTGTATTTGCTCCTGGAGGCCACTGAAGTTTATTGAGTAGGGTGTGATGTGATCAGTCTTGCACTTTAGGAAAATGACTTTAGAGGCTGAATGGAAAATGGGCTAGAGGGGGGAGACTTAAGGGTTGCAGGCCCACCAGCATGCTATTTCCATAATCCAGGCCTGAGGTGATGAGGGCCTACATTAGAGTGGTGGCAATGTCAGAGGAGAGCAGAGGAGCACATTCAAAAATGTTGCAAAGGCAACAGCTTAGCTGTGGGGGATGGAGTGAAGGGGATGAGAGACAGTAAGGAATCCAGGATGACTCCCAGATTGTAAGCCTGAGGGACAGGGAGGATGATGTTGCCCTCTATAGTAATAGGGAAGGTAGGAGTGGGGGGAGCACTTAAGGGGAGAGATAACAAGTTCTGTTTTGGACATATTGAATTTAAGATGTTTATTGGACATCCATTTCAAGAAGTCTGAAGGCAGTTGAAGATGCAAGATTGGAAGTCACCAGAGAGATGAGGGCAGGAATGGTATATTTAAGAAGAATTGCAAGCAAAAGAATGATAATTAAATCCATGGGAGCCAATAAGATCACCAAGTGAAGTAGTGTAGATGAAGAAGAGAAGGCCAGGACAGAATCTATGGCTAGTGAGCGTGATCTGGAGGAGGATCCAGCAAAGGAAAAAGAAGGAGCAGTCAGATAAGGAGGAAGAAAATTAAGAGAAAGTGGTGTCCAAAAACCTAGAGAGAAGAGAATATCAACGAGTGATCAGTAGTAACGAAGGCTGCAGAGAAGTTAAGGAGAAGGAAGATTGAGAAAAGGCCATTGGATTTGGTAATTAGGAGATCATACTCTTCAAAGGAATGTGTGCCTGTGCCTCTAGGAAATTTGTTAAGAATTATATTATTGATTTATAGGAGTCATTCTTTAAAGATGTACATGTTTGTACTGAACTAAAGCTTTCCTCAAAAGTCCATGTACTTGCATATATTCATTTAATATTTCATGCTTTCTCTCTCACTAGGAAACTCATCTGTTTATTGAATGATGCTCAGCTTACCACTACAATCTATTTGTTTTAAAAGGTCCTGAGAGTAATTAGATGGGAGCAAAGATAATTATATCAAAAACAGCAGTAGCAGCAACAACAAAAACCCTATTCCTGAAACGGTATTGTTAATTGGGTAAATATTGATGTCTTTGACATTAGATAAATGAGTTCAAAAGGGAGGTGTCAGTTTAGGGACAAAGATAAGAAGATTGTTTTTATACAGATGTACTTTGGGATGCCAAAGGGAGATTCAAGTAAATAGGTCGACACTTCTAATGAGTCAACATAGGCAGTACTCAACAGTTTGAACACAGGTTCTTTCTTATGAAGTCTAGTGTACTTTCTATGCCAAATGCCCTGTTGGGCAGTTGGAAATATGGGTCTGAAACTCAAAGGCAGAGGCAGAGAGAGAGAGAGAAGGATATAAGCATTTATTAAGCGTCAACTATTCATTTACTAAGGTGCCAGGCCCTGTGTTAAGTAATTTTACAAACATTACCTCATTTGATCTTCACAGCAACCCAGCAAGCCAAGTGCTATTATTATTTTTATTTTACAGTAGAGGAAACTAAGGCAAACAAAGGTTAAGTGACTTGTCAAAGATCAGGCTGCTAGTAGGTGTCTGTGGTTGGATGTGAATTCAGGTCTTCCTAATTCCAGGCCCAAAACTCTAGTGGAGTCTAACTCCAGGCTCCACTGTGCTATCTAACTGCCTCAAAAGAATCTCAGCATTAGACATAATAGACTTGGGAGTCATCTAGTTTGGGGTAACTGGTGAAGTAATGAGATTACTGTGGGAAAGGGTATAGAGAAAAAAAATGAAGAGAAAAGTGATCATTGAAAAAGTTACTTTTACTGGATTATAAAGAAGAGTAGGGTCTGACAACGACAAAGAAAAACATTTAAAGAGATAGAATGAGAACCAAAAAGTGGGATATTTCTGAAGGCAATACAGAGTATCCAGAAGCAAGGAAATCATCAATAATGTTAAAATCTTTCATAAGATCATATGGATGAAGACTGAGAAAAGGTCATCAGATTTGGTGATTAGGTGATGAGTGGTTACCTATAAGATTTTCAGTAGAGTAGAAAAGGTTAAAACCAAGTCATTGGGTTTTGATAAGTATGAATAGTGAGGAGGTCATCTACAGATAGACAAACTTTTAAAGAAGGTTGACAGTAAAGTGGAGAAGAAAGGCAGAGCAGAAGAACCAAAAAGATGCCCCTCCTCCATTTTTTAAGGAGTGAAAGGAATAGAACGTGTATGTAGACAGACAAAAAAAAGCCACTGTAGTGGAAGAGATTTAAGATGTATAAAGGAAAAGGGGTGAGCGCCAGAAGTCATGGAAGAAATCTAAAGCATAGGATTCTGGGTACAGAGCAAGGAGTAAAGATTTATCTTCCACAAATGAGGGGAAGAGGACAGATTAAATGATAGTACTGACAAGTTTTGAGGATCGGAGGAAGGGAATTGAGGGCTCCCCTCAAATTGCTTTAATCTTTTCAGTGAGTAGGAAGCTGTCTTGGGGTCAGCGGGATGAATGTGCAATTGAGGACCTGGAAGTGGGAAGGAAATAAGCATTTATATAATTTCTATTATGTGCCACAAATTGTGCTAAGCACTTTACAAAAACAGTTGATCCTTGATTTTTATGCAAGTAATGTTCCTAGAAAATGGTGTGAAACTCAAAAATGCAAATAGTGATACATTGAACCTATGAGAAATAGGGAGTTAATTTCCCATGACCACCAAAAACTGTAGTCTTTCACTAGAGATCACTGAAAATATACTTTTCTGAATACAGTTCTTTATAACAAAACATTAATTCTGACATGTACTTTCCCTAACACAGTAACCATGAAATAACCCATAAAATACAATACACAAAATAAAATTGTTGTTGTTCAGTCATTTCGGTCATGTCCAACTCTTTGTGACTCCATTTGGGGTTTTCTTGACAAAGATACTTTACTGGTTTGCCATTTCCTTCTCCAGCTCATTTTACAGATGAGGAAACTGAGGCAGAGTTCAAGTGCCCAGAATCACACAGTTAGCAAGTGTCTGAGACTGCATTTGAGTCAGGTCTTCCTGACTCCAGGCCTAGCACTCTATCTACTGAGTCACCTAGCTACCCCTAAAGTAAAATTGGTAACATAGAAAACATTTTTTCTCAACAGCAATTCCCTAGAATTCTGTGACCTTTTGTGCTAACACTTCAATTAAAAAAAAACCACTTATTTCAGAGACAATATTTACTTTTCATAATGCATGAAATCTATAATGCCACAAATACTCAACAGCGAATAAAATTCTTAAAACTAAAACATTTTTAACCTGAACTTTACCTTCCACTGTGTCAGATGGCAGTGTTGAGGGCATTGTACTGTGTACTATACTGCTATAAACCTCCCTACCTTAGCTGTCCTCCGAAAACCAAAAGGAGAAGTTGCTCGGATTTTTGTCAGTGTTGTTGGAAGATGCTGAGATCAGCAAGGTCTTAACATCACCTCCAAGATCTGTTCTTCTCAGCTGTTGGACGGCACTGGAGATCATAAAGGATGCACTAGCTTGAAATAATCCATGAATGTTGTCTCTTTCCTGCATCATTTGAGTTCCTTAAGGGTTTCCCAGCCAACAGCAGCTGCAGATATTCCACAAAGTATACCTAACACCTTTATTTTCTTAATAAGCTGGATCACTAACTTTGTACACTTGGGCTTATAGACTAAATGAGTTATATTACTCTTCGGGGGCATAATTTGAACACAAAACTTGAGTTTTAAAGGCAAACAATGAAAATATGCAATGAATCCACATGGAACTTTTGACTCTAAAATGGTAGTGGTGAAGTGCCTAGTAGGACACCAGCAGCTCCATAAACCTGTGCACATCATACCTCTTTTGTTTTTCTCCTCTATTGTGCATAGTTGCAAATGTGCACAGTTGCCAACTTTAAAGTGAAAATGAATTTACAAATAAAATTATGAGAATGCTTGAAGTCATGAAAGTTAAATGCATGAATGTTGAGGATTGACTATCACATTTGATCCTCAAAATAATCCTGCATTGTAGGCACTGTTATTTCCCCCATTTTAAAGTTAAAAAGGAAAAAAAAACCGAGGCAGAGAATATAAGTGACTTTCTGAGGGTCAAATAGCTAGTAAATATCTAAGATTGGATTTGCATTCAAATCTTTCTGACTCCAGGTCCAGGGCTCTATCCACTCTGCCACCTAGCTGACTTTGAAGAGAAGAAAAAGTTTTGAAACAAGTGCGGGGGGATAAGAAAGGAAGACAACAAGCAGAGTAGAATTGACAAAAGTAGATACTTTTGCACTTTCACCGAAAAGGGAGCAGTGCAAAAGCTTGTAGTAGGTTTGGGTCTTTAGTGTTTAGAGAAAATGTGTTAGTTTCCCTAGTTGAGTATTCATTCATCTTCCTTTTGTCTGACATCTGGCTCCACTCCTTCCTTCTGCCCCTTGTCTCTTCAATAGGGGTCGATGAACCTCTCCCCGATCTTCTATTTTACTCCTGCCAATTTTTATCTAATAGTTCCCGCTCTAAGTCTGGCTGCATTTCCCTTCTTCCTGCTACCTGGAAAGTAACAATGGTGATCATAAATTGCGAGACAAGGGAAGAAAGCGCATAGACTGGGAGAATGGGATACGGTAGAAACTGTGGCTCATCCCTTATTTCTTCTCTTAGAATAGTGAGCACAGAGAGCCTTATTGCATGAGCAGCCAAGATTCCCTGGGTGAGTAACCTTATAGGAAAAGAAGTGTGTGGACACTAGTAGTTGCTAGATTTTGGAAAATTGACAGCACTCACAAGAATAGCATGTATTTCTCAGAAAGCCATTTAAACCAAAACCAGATGAGATGACTATCAGTAATCTTCCAGCTTGTAACAATGAACAGCCACTTGGGAAAAGAGGACTAAACACTAAAAGATTGTATTTTTGCCTGGCAATGTCCTGTCATTCTTGTCAATTAGATTGACATCAATCATGTTCAGTCTCAGAGTCAATAAATCACAGATTGTAGATCCCCCCAAAGACAGAGCAAATTACAAGTTGCATCCCCTAGGACCCTACATATAAATTGATGAGAGCTTCATTCAAGTTAGCTGAATTGTCCCAAAGGATCAAGCTAGCAACAGATCCCTTTTGAAGATTATTCTTTCTGACAGAAGGCATTCAATTTTCTTTCTTTCATTTTCCAGATTTAAAAGCCTACCCACCCAATTTCATTCTAATCATTTACAAAATGATTGTAATGAGGTTCTATGAGGTCAAATAATATATCGTTTTCTTTCTATCCTCCACAGTATTATGAACATAGTTGGAGTTCAATAATTAAGATTTTTGACTTCGAAGATACCTTAGAGGTTATCTGGTTAAACTCATTCATTTTGTAGATGAGTAGCCAAAGGCCCAGAGAAGTAAAATAACTGGTCCAAGATCAAACAGGTAATAAGTAGAACATTAGGAATTTTTACCTAAATCCATTAAGTCTAAATTCAGTGTGCATTAAGCTACATCAAGTATTTGTTAAATGAATGAATAAACTTAAATAGCAGCCGTCTCATCCTTCTTTGGATATCAATGAGCAAGGATTTAAACATATCAGTTCAATAAACTCAGTCATTATAACGTATCTTCCCAGGACAATGTCCAAATATTACAGTGTGTCCCTGAATTCACTTTAAGCAAAACTATTTAATACCAACACCAAACAACATGACAATCAGATCACCACTTCAGAATGAAATCCATAATATAATAGGAAATATATTTTATTGCCATTTCAAATTATAAATTGATAGTCAATTATTATTTAGCATTACTCGAACACATTTTAGTAGTTAAAACTTATGATTTCTTTCTTCCATTGATTATAGTTGTGATAAACTTTCAAATTTTTCCTCAGCTGGGTGTATGTATATTTTCCAAAAGTAAATTTTCATCTAATTTTAGAGGTGGAGGAACCCTGGAGAACATCTAGCTCAAACCTCTCATTTTACAAATGAAGAAAATGACATTAGAGAGATTGTAACTTGCCTAAAGTCACACAGTTCATTTGTGGCAAAGCCCAGTTTAGAACCAAGATTCCCTGCCACTTAGCCTAGGACTCTTTCTTTTCCTAGAAGAATACTGACTTTTTTTTAACCACTTTAAATTTTTATCTTTTCCAATTCCATGTACATGTAAAAATTTTTAATATTCAATTATAAAATTTTGGATTCCAGAGTCTCTCCATCCCTCTCTCCTTTCACTCTCTTGAGAAAGCAAGCAATTTCATATAGGTTATATGTATGCAGTCATGCAAAACATGTTTCAATATTAGTCATGTTGTGAAAGAAAACACAGACAGAGGCAGCTAGGTGACGCAGTGGATAGAGCCCTGGCCCTGGATTCAGGAGGACCTGAGTTCAAATCCGGCCTCAGACACATAACACTTACTAGCTGTGTGACTCTGGGCAAGTCACTTAACCCCATTGCCTCGCCAAAAAGAAAAGAAAAGCAAAGAAAAGAAAAGAAAAGAAAAGAAAAGAAAAAAAGAAAACAGACAAAAAAACAAGAAAAAGAATGTTTTAAAAAGTATACTTTGATCTGCTTGTAGGCTCCATTAGTTCTTTCTCTGGAGATGGATAGCATTTTTCATCATAAGTCCTTCAGAATTGTCTTGGATCATTGTATTGCTGACAATAGCTAAATCATTTACAATTCACCCTTACAGTATTGCTGTTATTCTGTACAATATTCTCCTGATTCTGCTCACTTCACTTTGCATCGGCTCATGTAAGTCTTTTCAGGTTTTTATGAAATCATCTGGCTCATCATTTCTTTGAGCACAATAGTATTCTATTATAATCATATACTCTGCCTTGTTTAACTATTCCCCAATTGAGGGATATCCTCTCAATTTCCAATTCTTTGCCATCACAAAAAGAGCTGCTAGTAATATTTTTATGCAAATAGTCCCTTGCCCTTCCCCCTTTTTAAAAAAACTCTCTTTGGAATACAGACCTAGTAGTAGCATTCCTAGGTCAAAGGGTATGCATGGTTGTATAGCCCTTTGGGCACAGTTCCAAATTAGTCTCCAGAATGGTCAGATCAGTTCAAACTCTGACAATGGAGCATTAGTGTCCCACTTTTCCCACATTCCCCTCCAATATTTGTTGTTTTCTTTTTCTATCAGTTCAGCCAATCTGATAGGTGGTACCTCAGGGTTATTTCAATTTGCCTTTCTCTAATCAATAGTGATTTAGAACATTTTTTTATATGATAGATAGCTTTGATTTCTTTGTCTGAAAACTGCTTGTTCAAATCCTTTGACCATTTATCAATTGAAGAATGACTTGAATTCTTATAAATTTGACTTTTCTATATATTTGAGAAATGAAGCCTTTATGAAAGAAAATTAATGTAAATTTTTTTACCAGTTTTTTGCTTTTCTTCTAATATTGTCTGCATTCATTTTGTTTGTTCAAAGATATTGATTTCATATAATCAAAATTTATCCATTTTACATCTCATACTTTCTGTCTCTTGTTTGGTAATAAATTCTTCACTTATTCATAGGACAGGTAGATTATTCCATGCTCCCCTAAATGGCTTATGTTATCACATTTTATATCTAAATCATGTACCCATTTTGACCTTATCTTGGTATATGATGTTATATGATGCTCTGTATCTATTTTCTGCCAAAGCTTCTTTCCTGTTTTCCTAGCATTTTTTGCCAAATAATGAGTTCTTGTTTCAAAAGCTTTGATCTTTGAGTTTATCAAACAGTATATCACTAGATCAAACATTATAGTCATTTACTACAGTGTGTTGTGTACATAATCTAGCCTATTGATCCCCCACTGTATTTCTTTTTGTACAGTCATTTCAGTTGTGTCCAATTCTTTGTGACATCATTTGGGGTTTTCTTGGCAAAGATGTTGGAGTGCTTTGTCATTTCCTTCTCCAGTTCATTTAACAGATGAGGAAACTGAGGCAAATAGGGTTAAGTGACTTGCCTAGGGCCTCAGCTGGTATTATATCTTGTCAGAAAACCTTTTTCTGCATCTATTGGGACAACCATATGATTTTTGTTGTCTTTGTTATTAATATAGTCAATTATGCTTATAGTTTCCCTAATATTGAACCAGCCTAGCATTAATGGTATAATTAATGGCATAAATGGAATAAAAATGGTGTAAATATAATAATTAATGGTTTAAATCCTGCCCACTCATTCTTTAGGATTAAATTAGTTTCCAATTCATTTTTTAATCCATTTCCTTGGCATTTTATTGAACCTAATTTTTATTGCATTATGATCTAAAGAGTATGCATTTAAAATTTGTTCTTTTCTGCTTTTGGTTGTGAAGTTTTTATGCCCTAATACATGGTCAGTTTTTGTGTGGGTGCCATCTGACAAAAAGGTATATTCCTTTCTATTCCCATTCAATTTTCTCCAGACATCTATCATATCTAACTTTTCTACAATTCTATTCATCTCCTTAACTTCTTTCTTTTGATTAGATTTAACTAGTTCTGAGAAGAGAAATAGAAGTCCCCCACTAGTATAGTTTTACTATTTTCCTTTAAAAATTTGAATGGACGGAGAGGATTCTGGGAAGATGGTAGAGTAGGTCAGAAAATTTGAAGTTCTCTCAAGATTTTCCTCTACAAGAAAAGATAAAACAGCACCTCAGGGCAAACATAGAGCTGTAAAAATAAAAAAGAGAAGGCCAGAACAGGAGTCCTCTTGGGACAATTGAAGAAGATCTGAAGAAAAATCCCAGGAGGAGGTTTGGTTCCTGTGACAAGTAAAGACCTCCATGCTGGGGACCACTTAAACAACAAGCAGCAAGCCCTGGGGTTATCTGTGTTGGGAGGCTGCCTTGGCCCATGCCACAGGAACTTTTACCCCCAGGACAGTGAAGGGAGTTGGTCATCTGAGCCCAGGAAGATGGAGGGAACCTCTGCTGACACCAGACCTAGATTGCTGTGGAGACACAGAGAAGGAACCAAAGAAGCCCAGAGAGTGAAGAAGCATTGGGGCAGGGACACCACTGGTTGTGGGCACTTAACAGGAGGCTGAAGGTCTTGGTTTGGGTTCAAGGTCAAAAAGGAGAACTGAAGGAGGATCTGAGACTAGAGGCACCATCTCCCATACCCCAGGACTAGAGGTGATTACAAAAATTAAGCTATTGAAAATATGTATAGGCAAAGGAGAAAGAATCCAACCATCGAGAGTTACTATGGGAATAGAGAAGACTGGAGTTCATCTTCAGAGAAGGATAGCAAAGCACAGAAATCCTTTGCTACCCCAAAAAGTAATGTCAAATGGTCACCTGCCCAAAAATAACTCATAGAAAAACTTTTAAGAAAGACTTTAAAAATCAAATGAGGGAGATTGAGGGAAACCTAAAATAAAATAAAAAACCACAATCCACGAAAAACATGAAGATTATGAAAAGAAAGTTAACCAATTAGAAAATTATTGACCTTAAGGAGCTTATTATATAATCATGGAAGATAAGATACATACACAGATAAACAAAATACACTGCATATATTATCAGGATATATGGAGTATGGGTTCATAAATTGCTATGGTTGAAATCAGGAAATCCTTCATTCAAAACCAACATTTGTTGGTCAGAGACAAGATGGTGGAGTAAAAGTAGTGACTTGCTTGAGCTCTCCCCCCAACCCCTCCAAATACCTGTGAAAAAAATGGCTCTAAACAAATTCTAAAGTAGCAGAACCCACAAAAAGACAGAGTGAAACAAATTTCCATTCCCAGACAACCTGGATAGTTCATTGGAAAGGTCTATCATGCTGGACTGGGAGAAAAACACAGCTCACTGTGGTCACACAGGCAAACCAGAACTCAGCAAACCTGGAGCAGGCCTCAGAGGCCTGAATCACAGGCAGGTGTGGTGGTTTCCAGACTTCTCAACCCACCAACATCAAAGAGAACTTAGAAGGTCAGTAGGAAAAGTCTGTGACTACTGTGAGAGAGAAGCTTGGTCCCAGCCCCAATCCTGGCACAGCCGTGGGGCGGCAGCTGCTTCAGGAGCTTGGCCCAGAGACTGAGGGGGAATTCAATGGCTGATCAGAGGGAGATTGCAGGGAGCTCTTTGCTGGTGCTGTGGCAGGATTCTCTTGCTTTGCCTGGGCTTGGATCTGGATCATAGTTGTGGGAGGAGGTCCTGGGGCAAGGAGGAGTGCTGGCATGGTAGAGCTTGTAGTGGCAGTGAAGAGAAAATCCTCCTCACAGTTCCAAGGCAGAAAAGAGCACTTGTGGTCACTCATAGGCCAGAGCACAGGCCAGGAAAGCATAAACACATCACCCTGGGTTGTAGCACCTTGGAAGAACTGAAAATTTACAGAAGTACCTCTGAAAATATCTACACAAAACCCCTGAAACTTGGGACAGTACATTCTCCACACTGAAAGCCGACCCCTACCTTAACAACGAGTTTAAAACTCAAGTAATTGGCTGGAATCATGAGCAAAGTGTGCAAAAAAAAAAAGTCAGCCCATAGAATCTTTCTCTGGTGACAAAGAAGATCAAAATATACAACCAGAAGACAACAAAGTCAAAGCTCTTACATCCAAAGCCTCCAAGAAAAATATGAATTGGTCCCAGGCCATGGAAGAGCTCAAAAAGGATTTTTAGAAGCAAGTAAGAGAAGTAGAGGAAAAACTGGGAAGAGAAATGAGAGTGATGCAAGAAAATCGTGAAAAACAAGTCAACAGCTTGCTAAAGGAGACTCAAAAAATACTGAAGAAAATAACACCTTAAAACAATATCCTAACCTGAATGGCAAAAGAGATCCAAAAAGCCAATGAGGAGAAGAATGCCTTAAAAAGCAGAATTGGCCAAATGGAAAAGGAAGTCCAAAAGCTCACTGAAGAAAATGCTTCCTTAAAAATTAAAATGGAGCAAATGGAAACTAGTGACTTTGTGAGAAATCAAGACATTGTAAAACAAAACCAAAAGAATGAAAAAATAGAAAACAATGTGAAATATCTCATTGGAAAAACAACTGACCTGGAAAATAGATCCAGGAGAGATAATTTGAAAATTATTGGAATATCTGAAATCCATGATCACCCTCTCTTGCCCAATATGAGAAGGGGACCATCTTTTGACCACTAAGTCACCAGAGATGACTCTTGCCTTGCCCATCTTATGACCACCCATACTAATGCACCATTTCTGGCCCTTCTGGAAGGTCAAAATCAAGATCTATCAACCAATGAAACTTTGTTATTTTACTTTGTCTCTTCCATGTGTCTGGGATATCAAGCCCTATAAAACTAAGGCCCTGGGGAAAGAAGGAATCTCAGATGATGAGGAAGAACTGAAGTCCACTTCATTAGAGGGGACCATGGACCCTTTAATAAAGTGCTATTGGCTTGGAGCTATGCTGCAGTGGTTTTTCTTGCATATTGGACAGTTTTTGACCCCACATCAGGGAGGTCTTAATAGAGGAGTCTTTGAAGAATTTGTAGAACAGAGGTATTACACACTCACTTCCATATACTAAGTGTGGCCCAACTCAGATTAAAATATATTTGGGAAATATTTAATAAAACAAATAAAATATAAAACATGGATGATGTTATTATTTTTAAAACTAAGTCAATACACAGCCTCAGGGATCCTATGCAGATTAATATCTATTTCTATGCTTTAGGATATCAAGTGGTAAAGATGAGACATGCAGAATTGAAAGTTTAGGGAGCAGTGCGAATGAGGGTACAGAGATGGGGAAATGGGAACTTTATTTAAAGGACAAAAAGTAATCTATGTGACTGGAGTGTGGTGAACAAGAAGGGATACAATGTGAGTTAAAGCTGGAAAAGTTGATTGAAGTCAGATTGTGGAGAGCCTTGAACAGCAGAGTAAAGGGTTTTATGTTTATTCACCAGGTAATAGTATTGAGTTAAGGATAAAGAAATATCAATAGCATTTAATGGTCTTAGCAACCTGAAGCAATTGATTCTATCCTAAGGCATCTAAGTTCATTGTTTATATTGGCAGTGTTTGGGGCAGGGCCTAGACAGTATAGATAAAATGAGCATTTGGAAGTGATTCAATTTTTGATAAATGTAAGCAATCTAACCAGATAATTAAAACCTCTAAGGGGTTTCTTTCATGAAGAAGGAAAGGGTAGGACTAAAAGTAAATCATGCAACAGCCAAATTTCTATTTCACTTTATGTTGGTAGACACGTTCTGAAACTATTTGCTACTTACTTTTCTGGTTCTCTCTTTGAAATGTATTTGACTGGGGCAGCTAGGTGGCACAGTGGATAGAGCACTGGCCCTGAAGTCAGGAGGACCTGAGTTCAAATGAGGACTCAGACCAAACACTTGACACTTCCTAGCTGTGTCACCCTGGGTAAGTTGCTTAACCCTGATTGCCAAAAAAGGAAAAAAAAGAAATGTATTTGGCTAATTCTTCTACTATTGAATAATAATAATAATAATACCCAACATTTATATAGCATTTCAAGGTTTGCTAAGCATTTTACAAATATTTCATTTTATCCTCCAACAACCCTGGAATGTAGATGCTATTATTAGCCCCACTTTACAAGTGGGGAAACTGAGGCAGAGAGGTTAATTGATTTACTCAGGATTGCACAACTAGGAAGTGCCTATTCAAATTTGAATTCAGGTCTTCCTAACTTCTAACGCTAATGCTCTAATGTGCCACCTAGCTGCTTTAGACAGACTGAATGGCTCTACTGTGATACAGGAGAAGCAACCAGCACAGCTGCCTACCCCACATGTGAGTTTGTCAAGAAACTGGCACTTCAAGAGGGTAAAAGATAACAGCAGGCTATTTGAGAAGTCCCACAGAACTTGTTCAGTTATTTTCAGTCATGTTCGATTCTTTATGACCCCATTTGGGGCTTTCTTGGCAAAAATAATAGATCAGTTTAACATTTCCTTCTGTAGCTCATTTGACATATGAGGAGCTAAGGTAAACAGGGTTAAGTGACTTGTCCAGAGTCATACAGCTAGAAGTATATCTGAGGCCAGATTTTAAGTCAAGAAGACTCATCTTCCTGACTATAGGACCAGCACTTTATCCATTGTGCCACCTAGCTGCCCACAAAACTACAAAGTTCATAATGACTGCACTATTTGGCACTGCCACAACTGATCCATATCTCTGGACTATGAGGCCAGGAACTGGGTTGTGCTTTGGGAACAAGATTATTGTTCCAATTTTTTCTGGGTGGGTGGGGGAGGGTGGTTCTCTCCTTTTACTTCTCCTATCACCTAACCCATCTTTTTATGCTATAATACTCTAAACTTTAGAGTCTAAATCAACAAGTCAAAAAAGGGAAATGGTGGGAGAAAGGAATAAGCATTTATTATTTATAAGCCCCTCCTGCTTCCAGAAGTATACTAAGTGCTTTACAATTATCTCCTTTGATTTTCACAACAACCCTGAAAAGTACATGCTGTTACTTTTATAATTTTACAGTTGTGGAAACTAAGGTTAAATGACTTGCCCAGGGTCACACAGCTAATAAATATGAGGCTGGATTTAAATTTAGATCTTCCTGATTCCAGGTACAATGCTTTATCCACTACATCACCTAGCACCCATACAAAAAGAACTCTTCCAGTGTCCTTCCTTTAATCCTAAGACTTCTCAGAGACTGCATCTACTCATTCTTCCTTTGTTTGAAACCTTTCCTTATTTCTCACACTTCTAAGATTCTAGTGCCTGGCACCCAAAATTACCTTGCATTTATTTTGTGTTTACTCATATGCATATATATCATTTTCCCACATTGGGTTTAGTTGCATTTAGTTAAGCATTTACTATTTATTTAGTACAGAAGGAGATACAGAAAATAAGCTGAAGCTATATGATCTACATAAGAAGTGATTATAAAACTTTCACATATGAAACTAGAAAAGAATATCATCAGATGCTGGGACAGTAGGGAGCTAGGACATATGGTCCTCAACTCTTCTTCCTGAGGTGAATGGATAAGGTAGATGTTCTGTGAGGGCCCATAACTCCAAGAGTCTAGACCTCTGAGTAAGTTACATCATGGTAGTAGCTATCTCTTACTTTCCGATGTGGAAATGCTGTAGAACTTCTGGGTTGGCAAAAGGCACATGGGTTCATTATTAGTGGTAGCCTGAAAACTGTCAGTTATTCTGCCCTTTAAGGATTCCTCAGGGAGCTTGCTAAAATAGGAATTCACAATTTTCTTCAGATCACATTATGGCAGATACTTTGGCAATGGTACAGGCTTTATGTCAGTAGTTGTTAAATTAAATTAAACAAATATTTATTAGGTATCTATTATGTGAAAGGCATTGTGCTAGGCACTGGGAATACAGAAACATAAAGAAATTGCTCCTGCCATCAGGACCTTACTTTTTTACAGGCAGTACAACATGAGCACATAAATAAGTACACTATAAGATAGTAATGGGAGTAAAGCAGAAATCAGACCAGCTATAAGAATAAGACACAAGTGATAATTTGTGATATTGCATGGAGGGAGGGTATATTGAGAGGGTTGTCAAAGTAAGCAGCAAATCCAGTTTGGCTTCAACGTAGATTGGATTTCAGGGGAGAGATTAGGATTTGATATATAGATTTATAGTCGTCTACATAAAAATAACAATTGAACTCAATGAAGCAGATGAAATCATCAAGCAAAAGAGTATAAACAAGTGTTTGTGAACACTCCATAAGATAAAATCTTAAGGAGCACTCATAATTAATGGGTGACTGGTGTGAGACAGTTCCTTTCAACTCTTTGTATATGATCTATAATCCCAGGAGTGGTAAGACCAGTAGAAGAAGAATCAAGAGACAGAAGATTGTGTTGTGTGTGTGTGTGTGTGTGTGTGTGTGTGTGTGTGTGTTATGAGTTTGGCTGTGAAAGGGATCTGTGATATAGGCTGAAATATTGGGTATACATGACCACATTAGTAGGCATCAGGTGGAAGAGTCAATAGATTGAGACTCAGAAAGAGGGGGGAAATGGTGGGACAATATCTGAAAGAAGAAGGGAAAGATTGGGCTCAAGGACCCAAGTGGAAGGGGCTGAACTTGGCAAATAGAAGGACCACCTGAAGTGTGGAGTAGGGGAAATGAGGGAGCTTACAATGGGCAGTCTTTTTTCTCTCAGTCAAATAGGTGAGGTCATCTTTGAAAGTAGATAAGCATGATTGAAGATAAAGAATGTTTGAAACATCTGGGGTCCCTCATGTGAGAGTTAATCAGGAAAGACTAAAAGGATGAAAAAATTTGCCTTTCTCAGTAGCTACTTCAGCTACACAGATATACCACGGGAACAGATATACTGTGGGAACATCTCCAACATTTACAGGCAAGAGACTTAATATGTATTGCTCCTGTATCATTATTTCTCCTCTTGGAGAGTTGTCAGCACCCTGGACAAGAGAAGTGATACAAAGGAGTTTTTCAAGTTGAGTCAGCACCAAGGCAAGGGACAGCACCAAGCAGCTCACAGTCGAACTGCATTGAGTTATTATTTGGGGCTTCATAGGAGTGGTGTGTGATGCAGAAATTTCAAAGAAAGAGCAGAGTTTGCTGTGCTAGTAGTAAACTGGCTGGTGTTGTGGAGACTTTGAGCAGATTTAGTTGCTTTTGAGAGCAACTCAAGTATAGGTGGGTATTTGTGGTTTGGGAATGGTATGGCACCATTGCTAGGATTTCCAGGATCCCTATTTGATGTGAGTTTGTTCATTCTGATAGGATGACCCTTGGGAAGGTGGTCAGGGAGTATGGGTGGGTGGGTGTTTCCCAGTACACCGTCTTGTAAGCTAGAATACTCCTGGTACCTCCCCACTAGGTGGGAGTTATCCTTCCAGTATTTGATAAATGTGGGATAAGACCTTGCTGAGAAAGTCTCAGCTTTACTTTTAATACACCACCTATCTGAAATGCTAACCGTATCAACTTAAGAACTGGTTTGAGAGACCCAGACACAATAGGAATGGGAGTTGCCCTTGCCTTTTAATTTTTTTCTCACAATCACTATATGTGTACCATTGTAATTAGGCACAAATGTACAATATAAGCACTAGGTGAGTACTTCTAGCATTCCCAATCCTTAGTAATTACTCTTTTTTTTTTTTAGGCAATTGGGGTTAAGTGACTTGCCCAGGGTCACACAGATAGTAAGTGTCAAGTATTTGGTCTGAGGCCAGATTTGAACTCGGGTCCTCCTGACTTCAGGGCCAGTGCTCTATCCACGGTGCCACCTAGCTGCCCCTCCTTACTAATTACTCTTACATTCTCAATGGTTTCACAGAGGCAGCATGGTATATTGAAAAAAGCATGGGATTACTTATACTTTTTCCCTAAGTGTCTAACATAGTGTCTATAAGACAGTAGTACTTAATAAATATTTATTTTTTAACAGTAGATTTGCAATTTGCAAGAGAAATGGGTCCAAATCCTACTTGTGTGACCCTAGTCATATCATTTCTCAGTGCCAGCTTTCCCTCAGTTGTAAAATGAAGATAATACCTCCACAGCCTACCTCACAGGGTTTTTGTGGGGTAACCTAATAAGATCCAATTGTGTCATGATATGTACAAGCAGGTATCATCTCACTATTTTTATGCTGCTAACAATGATCATAGATCTAAAGCCAAGAGGAATTTGGAAGTTATCCAGTCCCACTCCTCCATTTTACAGTTGAGGAAATGGAGGCTCAGAGAGTTTAAGTGACACAGGTAGTAAATTTCCAAGCTGGAATTCAAATTTAAATCCCATTACTCACTCCTTTCATTATACCGCATTGCATTCCAGGCATGCCCTGCTGCATCTTAGCTCCCATATCTTTTCTTATCATCTCTCATTCTCAATGTTGCAGCCATCAAATCTAAGGGAACCTGACCACTTCTGTTGAACTTATCTCGCTTCCCTCCTCTGCAATGCATTATTAATTGCCACAGCCGCCCACCTTCCCAGTTCTAGTGCTAATCTAGAGTCAGTTGCCTGACAGACAGCTATGCTACTCTCAATATTACTGTGGGCCACTATACTGGGGGTACTTTTTCCACTACTTGAGAGATTAGCCATCCCATGCACAGATGCTAGCTTTATAATGCAATTAAGAAATGAGTGATTCTCTATAAAGACACTTTCCAAATAACTGAAGTTTATTATTCTAAGTGCCAAAACTTTATTTTTTTATCTGATCATATGGAGAGCTTCTTAAAAATATTATACACTTCCATGTCTTCTTCATCAGAAGAAACTGAACCTAATCTAACTTTCTCAATATCTCAGAGCGATGAATATCCATTCCCCATAGTGGGCTATGTATTATGTGTGTGTATATTTGTTTTTTTTCTGTACTGCAAGGGTTTGCAATGTTTTCCCCCCATCCATAGTGATAAACATCTTCACAATTTAGTAGACGGTCTTTGAGTTGCTGTGCTTGAAGATTTCATTACCTTAAAGATGAGCTAATGTATTGTTATGGAAATAACATGTACATATGTATAAATATGTGTGTATAAACTGTTATACAGATTTTTAAAAATGATTGTTCATAACTTGTATCAAAACATAGTCCTACTTTTATATTATGCTTTCCTTTGTGCTAGGGCTAATAGTTGTCACTTTATATGACTCAGGAATCCTATTTGTAATAACTCTCCCACTCTTCTTCTGATTTTATGATTCTAATCTGCCAAAGGCTAAGAAACCAGATGACCTAGTTTGTTAGAATTGTATGTTAAATAAAAGTCAACAAGATTCTGATTGAGAGCCTATGGGGTTGACCTTAAGTCCTGAGGCTTTGTGGGAGGGATAGAAGCATATTTTCAAGGATAGAGGCCTTTCTTTTGAACTTCTCAGTGTGGACTGCTTGTGTTGAGAGAAGTCTGACCTCCAGATGAGGGGTGAGGGGAAGTAGAATTACTGCATTGAAGCCTGGCTTAAGGATGTATCTGGACCAAGTCTAGCTTGGCTTTCTACAGATTGATATTTGGTACAGAATGAAATAAAACTGGGATAGGACACAGTTTTGCTGTTTGCATCTCATTCCACTGCTGACTTAGGCTCTTTGCAGTCACAAGTTAGAGTCTTTTGAATATCTACATCATGTATGTACTTCAGAGGAGTCAGAAAAAGTCAGAGACAACCCCACAGCACCTTAACCTTTCCAACTACCTTACTATATGCTACCTAGCATGTCAACAACCCCTGGGCTTCAATTTCCATTCAGATGATAGTTCTGTGAAATGGTTTGTGTTTTGTGGTGTTCCTCTTTTCAGAGAGAAAAATAAAACTGGGAGTATCTTGAAAACATCATGTTGTAGTTGTTGGTAGGCAGGAGGAAATATCTGTAGTGGGATTGCTAGCTCTGAGAGAAAATATCAAGGTGTAGCATATCTTAGGAGCCAACTTGCCAGGTTTGTGGGCATCTCTCCTACACCAAAAACAACAAGATGAGCCCCAAAGAAGCCCATGTAATAGAGTTTTCATGTAATTTAGACAGTTCAGAAATGATCAGGCTTTTTCCTGGATGTCATTAGGGGTAGGTAAAAGGCAGGCTGGTGAATAATAGGAACTAAGAGGCCTGAAATTGCTCTTGGGAGTTGGATCTGCTAAACATCTTCACCTGGTTTGGTACTGTTGATTTCACACACCTTGTAGCTCCTTGTTCTTTCTTGACCAGAGTAGCTTCTGGGGTCTACAGAGATCTTTATGCTTATAAATGACTTTATCAGTCATTCTACTTTCTAAAGTTCAAGTCAAATTGCCACTGGTTATCCTCTGGAATTCCCTTAAGGAATTTCTTTCAATAGTTTTGCAAAGAAAAAGGCAATATTGCTAAGATCAGGTTTCGTTGGTAGAGTGTGATGAGCACTAGATGAGTAGTAGAGAGACCAGGTTTCTTTTCCTCACTGTGCCATATCTAGTTGTTTGACTTCAGGCAAGTTTATTTTTTTCCTCTATTCCCAAGTTTCCTTTCCATCAGTCAATCGACACATACTTAATTACCACCCACTATGTTCAAGGCAAGGCACAGCACATTATAGTTCATAGAAAGCTGACTCTGAAGTCAGAAAGACCTGGATTCAAGTTCTTCCTTCGCCAACACTGGCTCTCTGACCCTCACTTAACTTCTCAGTGCTCTAGGTTGCAGAAAAGGCACTGACCTGCATTGGTGGAAGGAGTTTCCTTATCTCAAAGTTTCTGGTAGCAATGAAATGAAAGGTTCAGTCCCTCTCTATATTCTAGGCATTGGACATACAAATACATAAATGACATAGTCTTTGCCCTCAAGGAGTTTATAGTCAGTCAGGAGTTTGCATTCATTTATACTTAATATGAAATTAATATTTAAATGCGACCTCCATGTTCTGTGATTCACCAGTTTCCCTTCTATGTTGTGTGCTTTGTAAAACTTATACTGTCATAGAAATTAGTATTTCTAGTATTTTCAATAATTGTCCATTGTCATTTCTGCATGTTTTGTAGCTTAACATGACTTGATCATAAATATCCTGCGCTTTAAAAAACTAACAAACATATTTTCCATTGTTTTACTTATTTAAACTCACATGCAGGACTGTAATTTCAGGAAATGTTACATTGGTTTTTTTTTCTGAAAATTAATCAACAAGCACTTACAGAAAAACTGCTTGTGCTGGGCAGTTAGAATACAATGACATAAATGTGACAATCTCTGCCCTTAAGGAAGGTTATGTTTTGTTATGTTTTGTCAAGGTTATATCATGTTAAGGTTATGTTTTGTTGGTAGGAGTGGGAAATATGTGCACATTATGTATAGTATATAAAAAATGCAAGGTATTTGGGAATGGAAAAAGCATCACCTAAGGGGATCAAGAAAGGTCTCATGAAGGAGGTGACACCTAAGATAAGCTTTAAGGAAAAAAAAGGAATTCTAAAAGACAGAGGTGGGCAGAAAGTACACTCCAGGTGATGAGGGTGAGAACAAGGGCAGGGGCCATATGAAAAGAGAGGAGACAGATGAGACAAAAAAATTATGGGTTAAGAACAAACAAAATCTGACAGTTGATGGAGATATGGTTTGAAGGAAAGTGAAGAGTTGAGGGTTGACTATGAACCTAGTTGACCAGAATGATAGTGATTTAATGTTTTCCCCTTTTTTTCTTCCTCAGGTCTTCTCTTTCTAGCCTCTATTTTTTTTCCCAAAAAACAAGTGTGAACAGATTAGTAAATACTCCATGTCTGCCAATTTACTCACATATCTCAGTTGCCTTTCCTATTGATTTAAAAATGTGCACATTTTTCATGCACAAAATTCCCTACCTGATTTCTACCAATAGTTATTTTGACAAGATTTTCATTATGTCCTAATAGTCCAAATTTGTTTTCTTCATTTTTCCTGTTAAAGCTTGATCCAAAGAATGAGTTCAATATCTCAGCCATTTTAGAATCCTCTTCACTGATTAGCAATCTTAATTTCCCCTGTTCTCTTCATTTCCCCTGACATATTTGGAAAAACATTTTATTTTGCACTCTCCACCTCTCTTTAATGCTATTCTACTTTTCAGGCTTTCTCTCACCCTAATCTGTTTTCCTCATGTTTACTAACTTGGAATACCATTCCTGTTTTGCCTTTTCCATCTTTCTTATACCAAAGACACAATTTCCTTCTGTTGCTCTTAAATCTATCCCCCATGGTGCTAAAGTGCATGTTTCATGCTATGCTTATTGGTAATTGTTTGTGGAAGAAATGCTTTGCCACGTCACATAGACGTGGGATTTTCAACTTCCTCTCTACATCCACTTTCATCTACATCCACTATTATATGTTAAAAGTAAAATGGAGGATGGTAGCAAATACCATGATATTTAGAACCCCAGATTTACTCTGTTTGAAATATTGAAATGGTTGCAGTATTTTTTTCTGCTTGATTTAGTCAGATAATTGTTCCGAATCTGTACTTTTTTTTATTTAGAGAGACAGCCCAAATTACCTAGATTCTGCCATTCTTCTGGATTTTTTTTCTTGGCATCCAATACCCTTACACTGTTGCAGGCTGGGATCCCATTACCTACTCTGCTGGAAGGAAGCGCCTTCTGGTCACCAATATAGGTCTTTGCCTACCGTCATTCTATTTTGAGTATTCCTCTCAGTGTGAACAGCTGTTCATCTGGCTGGGGACTCTTTTTAAAAATATATTTTTTATTTATTTTGTTAACTATTCCCCAATTACATTTTGATGGGAACTCTTAAATTGTTCCCTGCATAGGGAACATTTTTTTCGTTCCTTAATGTAAGTTTCCCTGTTACACAATTCTCTTGGCTCAGAACATATGTAGTTTCACTTCTTACAACTAGATGTAACATTTCACCTTGAAATATTCGTCATGTCCATGATGTACTCTTTTTTTATTAATTTATTTTAAACTTAAATACTAAAACTTAAGTACACAGTAGGAAAAGAAAAAGAAAAATATTATAAACTTAAATACTAAAACTTAAGTACACAGTAGGAAAAGAAAAAGAAAAATATTATAAACTTAAATACTAAAACTTAAATACAAAATAAGAATAGATTTTTTTTTAAAAAAAGCATTGCCATGTACACAACAGAACTTGAGAGGATTCCAAATATACAGCAATAAATTTTCATTTCAAGAAAGCCTTTTTAATAAATGCTGTACATTGTGTTCAGAGTGGCTCATCTTTTCTTTGCTTCCTTGTAAGTTTTCTTTTCTGCTGTGTACTTTTTACTTTGTCCTTTTTTTCCCCTTCCTCTCCCCCTTCCCCAAGAAAGCTACAATTAAACATGGATATATTGGTATAGATATATATGTATATATACATATGCATGTGTACACACACCTGCATACCCATATACACACACACATATATACATACCTATACACATACATAAATGCACTTATATAGATATACTTAGATATCTATAATCATACTCATATGTAGATCTATACATTCATATGCATCTATGTTTGTCCTATGTTTCTCTGAAGGTGGATAACATCTTCTTTCATAAGTCCAAGTCTTTCCATATTTTTCTAAGTCTACCAACTCATCATTTCCTACACCACAGCAATATTCCAACCTTATACTGTCTAGTTATTTTAAATAGTCTAAAACAATATTAATATGGCTGACATATACTGTAGTTTCCCTAGTTTTCTATTTTGATTAAATCTATTTTAGCTTTAATTTTGTCTGAGATCACAATTGCCACCCATGCTTTTTTCCCTCATAAATTCTACTCCTGATCTTTATTTTATGTTTGTGTGTATATCTCTTATTTCCTATCCCTCCTGATTCTTCTACTTTACTTCTACCTGATACCTTGCCCTCCTATTACTTAACCTAACCCTCTTCCAAAGATCCTTCCATTGTCCTTCCCTCCTCACCCTTTCCCCTTACCCTTTTGTTCTATCTAAATTTAGAAGGTTTTTGTAGCATTCTAAATGTATGTTATTCTCTCTTTTTCACATTCCCATTAATCTAGACAATCTTCTATAGCTGCTTTGATCTAGTTCCCCCAAACTCTTATTTCTTTATAAATTTAGAAGGCTTTTATTCCTTTAATCCATATCTAATGTGAGTAGGGTTCCCTCTAAGAATCCCCTGTTATCTTCTCCCCCCTCCCTATCTCCTTAACCTTTTATTTCTTTTTGAATTTAGAAGACTTTTGTACCCTTCTGGATATAAATGTATTGTTCCCTCTTTAACTCATTCCCAGTAAGAGTAGTGTTCTAGAACTACCAGTGCTCCTCTACCACCTAATTCCTCTGTGTCAGTTCTTCCTCTTCCAGTTCGTTTGTTTAAGATATCTACAATCATACTTTTCCTAAATGGTTTTACTTTTTAGAATCACATTATACTCGGGTCTCCAATATTTCAAACTATCCAATTACTAATAACAGTCTTAGACATATGCTTTACATTTCTTCATATAAAAAGTAAATAGTCTGTCCTTATTGAATCCCTTGTAATTAGTCTTTAACGTGTACCTTATATTTCTCTTGGATCTTGCATGTCATATTTTCTATTAAGTTCAGGGTTTTTTGCAATGAAATCCTGAAAGTCTGTCGATTCATTGAATGTCTATTTTTTCATTCAGGATTATATTTAACTTTGCTGAGTATGATATTTTTGGCCACAACCTCAGTTCTTTTGCCTTCAATATAGTGGGCCAAGACCCATAGTCTCTTAGTGTTGCCACTGCTAAGTCTTGTGTGATTCTAATTGTGGCTCTACCATATTTGAATTGTTTTTCTTTTTCTTTGTTACTCATATTTGCTCCTTAAGCTAGAGGTTTTGGAATTTGACTATGATATTCCTATAGGTTTTCCTCCTAGAATCTCTTTCAGGTGGTGATTGGTGGATTTTTTCTATTTCTACATTCTCCTCTTGATCTGACATTCCAGGACATTTTTTTTTGTAGTATTGCATCAAGATTCTTTTTTTGATCATTGCTTTCAGGTAGTCTGATTCTTCTTATGTTTCCTTTTTTTGATCTGTTCTCCAGATCAGTTGTTTTGCTTATGAGATGTCTCACATTCTCTTTTATTTTTTCATTCTTTATATTTTATTTTATAACTTCTTGGTCTCTTATAACTTCACTGGCTTCCTCTTGCCCAATTCTAATTTTCCAAGGAATCATTTTCTTCCTTAAGATTCTGGATCTCCATTTCCAGTTGGTTGACTTTCTTTTCATAATCTTTTAGTTTTTCTTATATCCTTTTTTTTTAATTCCTCAATCTTTCTTATTTGATTTTTTTAAAGTCTTTTTTAAAAGTTCTTCTATGTATTCTTTTGTGGCAAGTGACCATTTGGCATTACTCTTTGGGGTAGGAGAGGCTTTTTTTTTGCTTCAGTATTCTCCTTTGAAGATGAACCCTGGTCATCTCTATCCCATAATCACTTTCTGTAGTTGGGTCCTTTCTCCTTTGCATGTTCTTTTTTTTTTTTAATTTGTAGCAGCTTATTATTGTAATCACCGCTATTCATGGAGGGTGGCTGTCCTCAGATCCTCCTTCAGTTCTCTCCTTTGGCCTGAAATAGAAATCAAAATCTCCCTCCTCTTGTAAGTTCCCACAGATAGCAGCACCCCTGCCCCACTATTCCTGCACACACCAGGCATGTGCTGTTTCCTTCTCACCCACGGTCTATCTCCACATCACACCTGGGCCTGGTGCCCCTTATCAGCAGAGGTTCCTTCAATCTTCCCCCACTCAGATGCCCAACTCTCCACACTGTCTGGGAGGTGAAAATTCCTGTGGCTGGCTCATCACCTGCTGTTTCAAGAGGAACTAGCCTAGAGGTGTTTAGACTTCACAGGGACCAAACCTCAGTACTGGGATTTTTCTTCGAATTTTCTCCAGTTGTCCCAGAAGGACCACTGTTCTGCCCCAATTCTTGTTTATTTTAACCATTCTGTGTTCACCCTGAGGCACTATTTTGTCTTATTTGTGGAGGAAATCTGGAGAGCTTGGAATTTTCTGACGTACTCCACCATCTTCCCAGAATCCTCCCATTTATATACTATTGCTAGGAGGTGTGTTAATTTCCCAAAAGTAGATAAGAAATCAGTTCCTATAAACAGAGATAAGACTCTGTGCCCCTGTGCTGACAATGACTAATTTATTCATTAGTCCAATATTTCTTGAGGGCAAAACTGGTATGTTATGCATAGAAAAGAAGTAAGACATGAGCTGTGGCCTGAAAGAGCTTAAAATATACAGTTATTTGAGATACAAGTCATATACATGAAACAACTAGAATTCTTGCTCAAATGTGGGATAACTCAGTCTAAACGATAGGAAGTGTTAAGAGAGAGCTGTGGGAATGTGTAAAGAAGGTGTGTGTGTGTGTGTGTGTGTGTGTGTGTGTGTGTGTGAGAGAGAGAGAGAGAGAGAGAGAGAGAGAGAGAGATTGAAGGGGGTCTATTTTAATTTGTGATAGTAAAATTAATAAGCATGTGTTAAATACCTAGCATTAGCAAGGAATTATGCTAAGTGCTGGAGATACCCCAAAATAGCGAAGAAGGAAACATTACTACAAGTTGCTTTAAAAAAAAAAGGCAGGTTTGGGGCAGGTGGTGCAGTGGATAGAGCACTGGCACTGGAGTCAGGAGGAACTGAGTTCAAATCCTGGCTCAGATATATAATACTTCTTAGCTGTGTGACCCTGGGCAAGTCACTTAACCCCATTGCCTAGCCAAAAAAAAAAAAAGGCAGGTTATGCAGAAGTGTATGTTGGCCATGATGCAATGTAGAATCTTAGTTTCATAGACTTTTAGAGAATAAAGTGATTATGGGATTAGAGATTTAGTTCAGACCTTAGAAATCATTCAGAACAATCTTCTCATTTTATAAATGAGAAGACATACAGAAAGGTTAAGTGAGTTGCTCATTTTTTTTACATGGAATTTGAACTTGGGTCCTGGGACTCTAGCCAAATTCACTGCTTTTTTCACTCTACCATTTTAGTCCAGTCTTCTTATGTGCAAAGAATTCATTTTTTCCCACTTAATAGTATTTTATTTTTTTCCGGTTACATATAAAGATAGTTTTCAACATTCACTTTTAGAAGATTCTGTGGTCCAAATTTTTTTCTTCTTCCCTCCTTCTCCTCTTCCCTTCTCCCCACTTCCCAAGATGGCATGCAGTTTAATATAGGTTACACATGCACAATCATATTAAGCATGTTTCCACATTAGTCATATTGTGAAAGAAAAGATCAGAACAAAAGGGAAAAATCATGAGAAAGAAAAAACAAACAAAAAAGTGAAAATAGTATGCTTTGATCTACATTCAGACTCCATAATTATTTCTCTGGATGTGGATAGCATTTTCCATCATGAGACTTTTGGAATTGTCTTAGACCCTTGTATTGCTGAGAAGAGCTAAGTCTATCAAAGTTGATCACTTCACAATATTGCTGTTATTGTGTACAATGCTTGCCTGCTTCTGCTCATTTCACTCAGCATTAATTCATGTAAGTCTTTTCAGGTTTTTCTCAAATCCACCTGCTCATCATTTCTTATAGCACAATAGTATTCCATTGCATTCACATACCACAACTTATTCAGCCATTGCCAAATTTTTAATTTAGGCAAAGAATTCTTAAATTGGCATCTGTGAACTTTTAAAAAAATATTTTGATAACTCTACTTCAATATGATTGGGTGTCATTGTGCTCCAATGTAACTAATTTTATTCATTACTAGCAATATTCTGAGAAAGGGGTACATAGGCTTCACTAGATTGCCAAAGAGGGCCATGTCACAAAAAATGTAAGAATCCTGATTCTAGACAGATGGAGACGCTGAAGCGTAGTAGAATGAAAAAAAAAGATCATGCAGACAGTGAATGAAGTGGATAGAGCTCAAACTCGGATCACCTGACTCCAAATTCAATGCTTCCCACGTTACTAAATTACCTTTTTGGTGTATTAGTCTAAATTAATGCAGTGAACTTTACAGTGAGGCTACTGAAAAAAATATTTAGGAGTAACTTTATCTTGACCAGTGCATTGTTAAAGGTAAGTGGTCTCCTATCCTATCCTATCCTATCCCATCCTATCCTATCCCATCCTATCCTATCCCATCCTATCCTATCCCATCCTATCCTATCCTATCCTATCCTATCCTATCCTATCCTATCCTATCCTATCCTATCCTATCCTATCCTATCCTATCCTATCCTATCCTATCCTATCCTATCATTTGAATATCTGAGCCCTAGATCCAACCCATGGAGGATAGATGGAAAGAATGGAAGTGAAGAGGGGATACAAATTGAGACTAAATTAGGTGGTAAAGTTCTGAGGGAAAGTGCTGGGAAGAAGTTTTCCTTCTTTATCCATGTTGCCCTATGCTGCACTACTGGTGAGCTATTTAGGGCACCATTATACAGCTAAAATATATTAAAGCTTCCACTGCTGTCATTCATTTCTTTTATAAATATTTATAAATTAGTTATTTATAAAGTTTTATTTATTTTATGCACCACAGATTGACCAGAAAGATGGTTAATTCTCTGGCTCTAGAAAGTTATGTGACCTGAAGTAAGCCAATTCTCCTGTCTGTTCCTCTCTGTTTCTTCATTGGTAAAATTAGAGTTGGACAAGATAGTCTCCAAGGTCCCTTTGGTTTATAACATTCTGTGAATCTAAAAAGAAGAGATGAGCATTAAGAAGTATTTGGCCTCCATCTAGGCTGGAGAGGGGTCTTTCTCTTCTCTTTCTCTCTCTCTTCTTACTTCTCTTTGGATGCCTATAGATTCTTACAGGCCAAGACCCAGCCATAACTCACTATTCCTCTTAACCATTTTTATTCCATTCCCCGATCTTTTTGTCCAGAAATGTGTACATTGACAAAATACATGCACACACACACTCACCACTCTACAACAATATAGAAGAGGAGTCAATATTATACACTGAAAAGCATACTAGAATTGAAGTCATATAACTTGGGTTAGAATCCCTGCCTCTGATACCTACTAGTTATGTGACTTTAGGCTAGTCATTTCCAATCTTAGAATCTTGATTTCCTCACCCATCAGAAGAGGGATTTGGATTATATGATCTCTAAGCTCCTTTCCAATGATAATATTCCGTGAACTTAGTTATATTTATCTTGATAGAGTCAGTAAATTCTTGGATTTCCTTTCAAACTGGGAGCACTGTGGAGGAAATTATTGACAGTGTGCCCTGCCCACCACTAGAGAGCAGCCAAAGCCAACGTTTTCCTGGGCAAAGAAGCTCAGTTAATAAGAAATTTGTTTTAAAAGGCACAAAGCGTTCTTTGGGTTTCTTTTCCTTTCTTTTGCCTTCATCTTTTTCTAAGTCATATAAGTGGTCTTTTTCATAAAGGAATGTTTTATATGTTCATTTCAAAAATACAGAAGTAGGGAAACCTAAGTCAGGGCATCCCTTGTAAAAGATCATCTTAGGGTCTCTCCTAGGCTTTTTTTTTTCAGCATACTCCTATGGTGGGTCCCCTTCATTTTAGTTACCAGGGCAGTCAGCACCACTTCTACAGTGATAATGCCAAATTACTTTCTGTGTGATGAAGCATCATTGAATCTAAGTTAATCCTTTCATATGCTGGATGTTCCTGGTGTGACAACAGTAGACAAATCTCATTGAGGGTCCAATTTTGTCTTTAAACCTGAGCCACTGTTAATGAGTTCTATTAAATCTGATTATGGTTGGAACTGCGTTTGCAAAGAAAGCATATTAAAAACCTTTTAAAAATTCTTATTGATATCCACTTCTTTTTATATGACTTTTCTTTCTCAATATATATCTTTCCCTGCCTTTCCCTCCCCTTCTCCAGCAAGGAATTCAGAGGAAAAAACAGGGCTGGGAGAAAACTGGAAAGTGGTTTGGCAAAACTAACAAACACATCAAGTCTGAAAGCTCCACACTCATAGTCCCTGACCTTTCCAAAGGAAGAAGAAAGGAGTATTTTTTTTTATCTTTTCTTTGGGGTCAAGCTTGGTGCTTATATTAAACAGTATTGTTTCTGTGAACTTCTTTAAATATAGTTTTTTCTTAGAATAATCATGCATGTGCTTATATACATTAAAAAAAACCCTCCTCCCCAAAGAAGAAAATAATGTAGTACTGCTTGCCTTTGGCTTTTTCAGGGAGAATCTTCTCCCATCTCTCCACACAAAGGGAGAACACCACATTTATGTAGCCACAGAATTAATTAGTACTATTTGACTTTTACATGGCACTTCAAAGATTTTCAGAGTGTCCTAAATATATCATTTAATTTAGTCTTTAGAAGAAGTCTTAGTTTAGGTGGTACAGACATTATCTTTTTTTTTTTGCAGAAGAGGAAACTGAGGCAAAGAGAGATAATGTGACTTGCTCATAGTCATATACAGTAGTTATGTCTATATAAAAACCACTACATAGATAAAAGTACATATACTGTAGTAAATACATGTTCAAGGAAAGAACTGAATCCACATTTCTTGACTTCAGTGCTATTTTCACTACACTACACACACACAGCCTAGATTCCATACTTAACTGGTGTCCCATACTAAAACTTCATGGAAAACACCAACTTGTGAAGAGTGATCAATTCTGTATTAATAACCACCCCCAATACACAATTTTTAGAGGGTTGTACAGCTGAGGTGGTCACTTGTACAGAAATAAATCTTGGGCACTCAAACCCCCATTCAAATGAGCAATAAGTTATTTCTGTGGATGTTTTGTTGGTGTCTATACTAACCTCTGAGTATATCAGCATTCAGTAAATTAACACATATTTGTTAAGTGATTATTATGTTCTAAGCACTGTGGAAATGCTGGGGATACAAAGAAAGGCAGCAACAGTAATAACAAAATCAGTCTGTGTCCTCAAGGGGTATGTATTTTAATGATGGAGATAACAAGTATATAGAAAATATATGCAGAATGGTTGGAAGGGAATTTCAGAAGTAAAGCAGTATTAAGTGGGACAGGACCTAGAAGGGCTTCCTGCAGAAGGGGAGGTTCCTTACAGGAAGACAGGATATCTAAGAGGTGTAGGGAAGCAGGATGGGTTGGCACAGATCATTCTAGGCAGGGACAATGGCAAATGCAGAAGCATAAAGCTGGTAAATTAAGTGTTATGTTCATTACCAAAGTTCCAGACTGTAATGCATTTGGTTAAAACACCTTGGTTTGGTTCCTAACTCCAACCCTTATTAGCTGGGTGACTGTTGTGAGTCACCTAACCTCAATTAGTCTCAGGCTACTCAACTTTAAAATGTTGTTTTGAGGAAAGCATTTCATAAAGTGTAAGGTAGTATTTGGTTGAAGGATGTGGGGAACTACAGGTGTGTGAAGTCCTTCCACCAGACTTAGTTGCTAAGACCTTAGGGGTTGCCTCAGTCACATAGAAAATAAATGGTTTAACCAAGGAGTGTCAAAGATAGGAACAAACTCAGTTTATGTTGACTCCAAGATCATTACTCTATCTACCATACCATATTCAATATAAGCTAACATTATCACAGCTTAATGACAAGCCATTGCATGTTAATGACAAGCCACTAGAAAATCAGGGGCTATTCTAACTTCCTTAACAGGGAGTTTTTGACCTTATGTCTGAGTTTTCTGACATGATTTATCTCAAGACTTGTTTTGCTAAAATCAAAGAGCAGTAGGATGAAATAGCAGAAGAAATCTTGCAATTATTATTGCCCCATATTAGAGAATGATGTTTGGTGTTTTATTAAAGAACCCGCACTGCTTTTTCAAAATATGTGATGAGAGTGAAATTCCTCTGTATGTGTGTTTTAAAAATCTAATATGAGGACTTTTAACACTGTTGGAACATTGTGGTTAAGTGAATGCTTGAAAATATACACTGTAGTGTTGTTGTTTTTAATGGGGAGTATTTTTATAATAACAGCTTTTGGTAACTGGATTCTGGGGTTTTATTCATCTCCTTTCATTTTAGTAACCACATTTATTCAATTATTGCTTTTACCTTCAGAATACTATAATTTTCTGGACCCCCTAATCAATTGCACATTTAGGAAAAGTAAGATATAGTAGATATAGATTTCTTCAATTGCTCCTCTGCACATAGTCTCCAGAAAGGAAATATCTACCATATTTTTTTCTTATCCCTTCCTTTGCTGTCTAGCATCCTAAATCATAGGACCTAAGATGAAAAAAACCAAATGGATATTTTCCCACATTTCTTATAGTAGTCATTGGGTACAACATAATGAGGAATCCATTCCTATTATATTTTCAGGGAATTTTTTTCAGCCTTGCTTCACACAGAAGTCATCCTGTTATAGAATTCATTCACAGTCCTCATCGTGTCATCCAAGACCTTGCATAATCTGGTGCCACTTTATTTTTTTTCCCCTAGCCTTATCCCATACTACTACTCTCAGTATGAATTTTCTTGATATAACTGGCCAATTATTCTTAAATTTCCTGGATAATTCCATTAACTCTACATCTGACCTTTCTTTTTTTTAATTAAAAATTTTTATTGTTTCTTATTTTTGGTACTCTAATATTTTTTCCAATTACACATAAAAGCAAATTTTAACACTAGTTGTTTTTTTTAAATTGTGAATTCAAAATTCTCTCCTTCTCCTCTCCCTCAATGAAAAAGCAAACAATTTGACATAGATTAAATATAATTGGAAAAATAAAATATTTAATGTGAAAACAAAAAATAGGCTATCTAGGCTCTTTTTTGATCATGGTTTTCAGGTAGCCCAATAATCCTTCTATAAAATAATATTTTATTTATTTCCCAGTTACTATAAAACAATTTTTAATATTCATTTAAAAAAATTTTGTGCTCAAAATTCTTTTCCTCCTTTCTACCCTTCTCACTTCATATAGGATCTATATGTGCAATCATGCAAAACACATCTACATATTTATCATGTTGTGGAAGAAAACACAAAGAAAAACATAAACAAAATGAAGTGAAAAAATAGTATGCTTCAATCTCTATTCAGATGCCATCAGTTCTTAAGTTGAAGGGGGATAGTGCTTTTCATCATAAGTTCTTTGGAATTTCTTGGATCATTGTACTATTGAGATAGTTAAGTCATTCATAGTTTATCATCCTTACAGTATTTGCTGTTACTCTGTTCAATGTTCTCTTGGTAATTTTGACTTCACTCTGTATCAGTTCATGCAAGTCTTTGCAGGTTTTTTGAAATCATCCTGCTCATCATTTCTTATGACAATTATATACAACAATTTGTTCAACTATTTCCCAATTGATGGAGATCTCCTCAATTTCTAATTCTTGGTCACTACAAAAAGAACTGTTATAAATATTTTTGTACAGATCATTTTCCCTTTTTTAAAAGATCTCTTTGGGATGTAGACCTAGTAGTGATATTACTGGGTCAAAGCGTATGCATGATTTTATAGCCCTTTGAGCATAGTTCGAAACCACTCTCCAGAATGGTTGAATCGGTTCATAACTCCACCAGCAGTGCACTTGTGTCCCAATTTTCCTATATCCCATTCAGCATTTATCATTTTCCTTTTCTGCCATGATAGCCAATGTAATAGATGTGGATTGGACTGTCAGAGTTGTTTTAATTTGCATTTCTGTAATCAATAGTGATTTAGAGCATTTTTTCAAAATGATAGGTTTGATTTCTTCATGTGAAAACTACCTGTTCATATTCTTTGACCATTTATCAATTAGGAAATGACTTGTCTTCTTATAAATTTGACTCATTTAATATATCTGCTTTTCGGCATTTGATTGTGAGGTTTTTATGCCCTAATAGACTACCAGTTTTTGTGTATGTGCCATGTACCACTAAGAAAAAGGTATATTACTTTGTATTTCCATTCAGTTTTCTCAAAGGTCTGTCTTATCTAATGTTTCTAAAATTCTATTCACCTCCTTAAGTTCTTTCTTTCTTTTTTTAAAATTGTATTTATCTAATTCTGCGAGGGGAAAGTTGAGGTCCCCCACTAGTTTTACTATTTCCTCCTGGAACTTATTTAACTTCTCCTTTAAAAAAATTTGATACTGTGCCATTTGGTGCATATATATTTAGCCTTAATATTACCTCTTTGTCTATGGTACCTTTTTAGCAATTTGTAGTTTCCCCACTCATCTCTTTTAATTAGTTCTACTTTTGCTTTTGCTTTGTCTCAGATCATATTTGCTTACCTCTGGATTTTTCTCTTTTTTACTTCAGCTGAAGCATAATAGATTCTGCTCCAGCCCCTTACTTTTACTCTCTCTGTGTGTCTCTCTTCTTCAGGTGTGTTTTTTGTAAATTGCATATTTTAAGATTCTGGTTTTTAATGGACTCTGGTATCTGCATCCATTTTATGGGTGAGTTCTTTCCATTCACTTTCACAGTTAGAATTACTAATTGTGTGTTTCCCTTCATCCTATTTTTACCTGTTAATCCTTTTTTCTCTTTCCTTTCACCCTGTCCCTTCTCACAAGTGCTTTGCTTCTGACTACCACCTCTTTTAATCTGCCCTCTCTTCTATCAGTCTCTCCTTTCTCTTAACCATTTTTCCTTCTACTTTCTTATAGGCTAAAACAGATTTCTATACCCAACTGAGTGTGTATGTTATTCTCTCTTTGAGTCAATTTCAATGAGAGTAAAGTTCTAGCATTACCTACCACCACCACCACCCTCTACTGCAGTAGGTCTTTCATGCCTCTTCATGTGAGGATAATTTACCCCATTCTACCTCTCCCTTCTCTCAGTATAATCCTCTTTCTCACTCCTTAATTTGTTTTGTTGTTTTGTTGGGGTTTTTTTTTTTTGGATATCATGCCATCATGGTCAACTTGTACTTGTACCCTCTGTCTATGTTGACTCCTTCTAACTGCCCTAATAATAATAAAGTTCTTAAGAACTGTAAGTATCATCTTCCCATGTAGGAATGTAAATAGTTGAACCTTAGTGAATCCCTTATGATTTCTCATTTCTGTTTACCTTTTTATGCTTCTTTTGAGTCTTGCATTTGAAAGTCAAATTTCCTATTCAGCTCTGATCTTTTCATCAGGAATGCTTGAAACTCTATTTGATTAAATGTTAATTTTTTTCTCTGAAGAATTATACTCAGTTTTGCTGAGAAAGTGATTCTTGGTTGTAATTCTAGCTCTGCCTTCTAGAATATCATATTCCAATATGATCCTTTAACATAGAAGCTTCTAAATTCTGTGTACTTCTGACTGTGGCTCCACAATATTTGAATTGTTTTTCTGGCTGCTTGCAATATTTATTCCTTGACCTGGGAACTCTGAAGGTCAGTAATAATATTCCTAGGAATTTTCATTTTGGAATCTCTTTCAGGAGGTGATTAGTGTATTCTTTCAATTTCTGTTTCACCCTCTGCCTATAGGACATCAGGGTAATTTTCCTTCACAATTTCTTGAAATAGGATGTTGAGGTTCTTTTTTTTTTAATCATGACTTTAAAGTAATCCAATAATTTTTAAATTATCTTTCCTGGATCCATTTTCCAGGTCAGTTGTTTTTTCAATGAGATATTTACTATTTTCTTCTTTTTTTAATCCTTTTGATTTTTTTTTTGTTTGCTTCTTGAGATCTCATGGATTCATTAGCTTCCAGTTGTTCAGTTTTAATTTTTAAGCAATTATTTTCTTCAGTGAGCTTTTGTATCTCCTTTTACATTTGACCAATTCTATTTTTTTAAGTAGTTGTTTTCTTCAGTGAATTTTTGTTAATTTTTATCCATTTTTTGTGCTTCTCTTACCAGACAGTTGATTCTTTTTTTTTCACGAATCTTGCATGATTCTCATTTCTTTTCCCAATTTTTCCTCTACCCCTCTTGTTGGATTTTTAAAATCTTTTTTGTGCTCTTTCAGTTCTTTTTGGGCCTGAGACACCAGTTCACTTTTTTTTTCTTTGAGGCTTCGCATGTAGCCATTTTGATATTGTTGTCCTCTTCTGAGTTTATGTTTTGAGTTTCCCTGTCTTTATAATAACTTTCTATGGTCAGGTTCTTTTTTTTCTTTCAATCATTTTTTTTTCAGCTTACTTTGTAACTTATAACTTTGTTAAAGTTGGGCTCTGTTCCTGGGGTGGCAGGAGTACTGTCCCAAGCTTCTGGCACTGAGGAGAATAGGGCCTCACTGCTGGCCTGCGCTGGGGGCACAAGCCCTTGTTATCAACCTGTCCTGAGGCTTGGGTCCTTGCTGTTGGCTTGCCAGGGCATGGCTCACTGCTGACTAGCCTAGACATCACCTGTGCTATGCCATAATCCCCTTTTACCCCAGTGAGACAGATTTTTCCTGCTGATTTCCTAAGTTGTCTTACACTGGAAAATTGTTTCACACTGTCTTTTTGTTGATTCTGTCACTTCAGAATTCATTTTGAGATGTTATTTACAGTTGTTTGGAGGTGAATTTGGAGAGTTAGTCCAATAATTCTTAAATTATCTCTTCTGGATGTTTTCCAAAGAAAGATTCTATGCCTTTAATTTTTTTTTCCATTCTTTTGCTTTTGTTTTGGTGTTTCTTGATGTCTCATGTGGTCATTGGCTTCTACTTGCCCAATTCTAATTTTTAAGGAATTATTTTCTTCAGTGACCTTTTGTACCTCCTTTTCTCTTTGATCAGTCTGGATTTTTCAGGAGATTTTCTCTTCAGTGGATTTTTTGTGCCCCTTTTACCATTTGGCCTATTCTGTTTTTAAGGTGATATTTTCTTCAATATTTTTTGTGCCTCCTTTACCAAACTGCTGACTATTTTCATGATCACTACTTACATCATTTCCTTTCCCAATTTTTCCTGTAGCCCTTTTATTCAATTGTTAAAATCCTTTCTGAGCTTTTCCAGGAATTTTTCCTGGGCCTGAGACAATTTACATTTTTCTTTGAGGCTTTAGATGTATCCACTTGGACTTTGTTGTCTTCTTCTGGGTTTGTGTTTCAATCTTATCTGTCACCATAGTAACTTTCTATGGTCAGGCTCTTTTTTTATTATTGTTTGCTCATTTTCCATCCTATTTCTTGACTTTTAACTTTATGTTAAAGTTTGACTGCTCCCAGAGTGGAAGGCGCATTGTCCCAAGCTTCAAGGTTTTTTTGTTTGTTTTGTTCTACTGTTTTAAGTTCTGGATGTCTGTAAGTTTTCAGTTCTTTCAAAGGGGTATCATCTAAGGCAGGGGTGAACCAAGGCCTCAAGGCCACGTGTGGCCCTCTAGGTCCTCACGTGCAGCCCTTTGACTGAATCCAAACTTCACAGAACAAATCCCCTTAATAAAAGGATTTGTTCTGTAAAACTTGGACTCAGTCAAAAGGCCTCACCCAAGGACATAGAAGCCCACATGTGGCCTCAAAGCTGCAGGTTCCCTACCCCTGATCTAAGGAGAGGTGTGGTCTCTGCTCTCCTGGCATGTTCCAGGGTCTGTGAGCAACCACTAGCACTCTTTTCTGCCCTGGAACTTTGACCAAGGTCCCCATTCCCCTGTAGCCTCACCCTCTAGTTTACTAGTGTTTCTCTTCACCCTGAGACTTCAACCGGGAACCACATATCAGCAATGCAACTGAGTCATGATGTACTCAGTGCCAGCAAAAGATGCCCTGTAATCTCCTTCTGACCAGTTGTCTGACTATTTTACACTCTGTGGGCTGGCAGCTCTTGAAGCCACCACTGATGATTCAGTTGCCCTCAAGGCCTGCTGCTGGCTTGCTGAAGGATGATTGTGCTTCATTCTCACCCCAGTAAAACAGAACTTTCCTGCCCACCTTCCAAGTTGTCTTTAGCTGGAAAATGGTTTTACTTCATCCTTTTGCTGATTTTTGCCACTCTACAATTTATTTTTGGCATTATTTTGAAGTTGTTTGGAAGGGAATTTGGAAGACGAAAGGCAAGGTCTTGTCTTTACTCTGTCATCTTGGCTCCATCTCCTCCATTTGACCTACATCTAACCTTTAATAGACTTTACTACCCATGTGCCTTCTACCCAGGTGGCTTTTTTTTTCCACCCATGGGATTCCAATTGTTTTCTTTTTTAGCTTTAATATTTTTGAATTGTTATAAATTTTATAAACATGAAAATCTCATACAGAGAAAAACAAAAAAGAAAACTGCATATGAAGTTGAATTTGTTAGATACAGTTTACATTTTCTCCAAATTGTTTTTATTTATATAATTCAATTTTAACGTGGAATTCCAAGTGTTCTCACTGTTGCTGTTCTCATCTGAACTTCTACTCTGTCCTGTTTATTATTTTAACAATTCCTTGATAGACAGTTTTTTGTGTCACTTTACTACTCTCACCTTCCACTCTACATTGTTTTCCAGATTTGTGGTACCTAAGCAGGTCAGCCCACCATTGTCAACATCCAAAACTAGTTTAAACCTAGTTCTTCTCTTCCTTCTTCCCTTAAATAAAACAGTTCTCAACCAGCTCTCCTCAGGAAAGGATCTGATAAACTAATTACTACTAAGGAACTGATTGCCTAAATTATCATACCTTCTAGTAGCATTTGCATTTTAATAGAGTGAGGAAGGAAGAAGTATAAGATGCAATGACTTAAAAAATAATGAATATAATCAATAAGAATTTATTATGTGTCTCTAGTAGTATATTCTAGGCACTGGCATACAAAGACACAAAAGAAAAAAAAACCCCTGCCATCAAGGAATTTACATTTTACAGAGGAGAAACAATGTGTACAAATTAGTGTTTGCAGGATAAGGAAAGGCTTCCGGAAGAAGGTGTTATTTGAGCTAAGTTATGAAGGAAGCAAAATGGTTGAGGTTAGGAGGCAAAGCAGTTCAGGCATGGGGGTGAGGCAGCCTGCACAACAACACAGAATTAGGGGATGCAGTGTCATGTTGGAGGCCAAGTAGGCTACTGTAGCTCTATTATGCTATACAGAGAAATAAAATGTAAAAGTACTGGAAAGGTAGAAAAGACCATCTTGTGAATGGCTTTAAATACTAAACAGGAGAATATATAGTTGATCCTGGAGATGAGAGAGTCACAGCAGCTCAATAAACCGGTAGGGGTGGGAGGTAATGAAGAATAAGATAGTTGGACTTAAGCTTTAAAAAAAAAATTACCTTGGCACCTGAGTAGAGGATGAATTGAAGTGGAGAGAGACAAGGAGGGAAACTAGTTAGAATATTATTTCAATAATTCAAAAAAGAAATTATAAGAGTTGTGGTTGTGTGAGTAGGGAGAAGAGGAGATATAGGAGAGATTCTTCAAAGTTAAAAAGGTAAGATTTGGCAGCTATTTGGATATGTGGCGTGAGCCTATATTTGACCATTGGGGTAATCAGAAGCCACTACAGCTCATTAAACAGAGAGGGGAATGGTATGTTTGGGCCTTTGGTTTAGAAAAAAAATCACCTTGGCAGCTTCATGAAAGATGAATTAGAAAAGGGAGAATGTTGAGGCAGGGAGACCTATTAGGAAGCTACAGAAATGCTTGCTCCTTAGAAGGAAAGCTACGGCAAATTTGGGCAGCATACTGAAAAGCAGAGACAGTACCTTCCTGACAAAGGTCTATATACTCAAAGCTATGTTTTTTTCAGTAGCAAGATATGGCTGTGAGAGGTAGGCTATAAGGGAAGCTGAACACCACAGAATCAATGCTTTCAAATTGTGCTGCTAGAGAAGACTTTTGAGAGTTCCTTGGACTACAAGGAGGTCAAATCAGTGAATGTTTAAAGAAATTCAGATCATTCACTGGAAGGTCAAATACTGAAGTTTAAATATTTTGGCCACATAATGAGAAGACAGGACCCATTGGAAAAGATCCTGATGTTGGGAAAGATTGAAGTTAAAAGGGAAAGGGGATGGCAAAGGATGAGATAAATGGTATCATGGAAATAATGAACATGAACTTGGACTGACTTCAAGAGATAGTGGAGGATGGAAGGGCCTGGTATGCTATGGTCCATGGGGTCGCAAAGAGTCAGACATAACTGAACAGCAACAACAAATGTGGGTTGGAACTATATAATGGTCTTTGTGTATAGATAGAAGGTGATAGGACACAAGAGATGTTGTGGAGGCAGACTTAGCAACCTAATAGATGTGCGGATTGAGGGAGAAACAGGCATAAAGGATGACTGTAAAGTTGGTAACTGGAAGAGCAGTGGTACTTTGAACAAAATTAGAAGAGTGGATTTTGGATATGTTGAATCCAAGATTCATGGGAACTTCCATATTTAAATATCTAGTAGGCAGCTGATGAAGCAGGAACACAGCTCAAGATTAACTTAAAGCTGAATATATTATAGATTTGCCTATCAGCCCATCAGTAAGCATTTATTAAACACTTACAATGTGCCAAACATTGTGTTAGGCACTGGAGATATAAAAAGAAAAATGGAAAGAGTTTATTGAAGGAATTTGCAGTCTAGCTCAAGGAGACAATATTTTCATATATAGTACAAAATATAGTCCATATATAGCAGACATGTGTCTGTATATGTAAAAAACAGAAACAAGTTAATTATAGGAAGAAGGCAGGTTGGTGGGAAGGAAAGAGAAGATCAGGATGGTATAACAGAGCAGGTGGTCTGAGAAGGATTCTGAGAAAGTGAGGTAAAGAGAGAGAGAATTTCAGGCACTGAGTATAGTATACTTAGATGGGGACAATATTGCTTTTTAGCCAAAGACAAGGTTTATTAGAACATCTGTCATATTGGGCAGACTGTTAAGGAGTCTGAATGTTAGTAAGCTATTAGCTAGATTTTAAGAATCTAAGCCAGGTGGGGACAATATTGCATAGGGCTTTAAATACTAAATATAAGAGTTTACCTTCAAATCTGGAAGTCAATAGGAAAGCAAATTAAACAGAAGAGTGATATGGTTAGACCTGTACTTCAGTAGTATCACTCTAAGGCAGATGGTTTTAGAGGCTGGATAGGAGAAAGGAAAAATCTGAGGTAGGAAGATCAGTGATGAGGCAATTGCAGTAATCTAGGGGAGAAGCAAAAAGGGCCTGAACTATGGTAGTAGCTGTGTTGACGGAGAGAAGGGTTTGGATGTGGGACATTGTGAAAGTAGAATTGAGAAGACTTGGCAACTGAGTGGATATACAGTGAGCATAGGTGAGGAGTAAAGCATGGTGATGAACTTGCAAACTTAAGTGGAAGTACAGTAGTACTTTCAACAAAAAAGGAAGTTCACGAAATGGATGTGTTTGGAGGCAAAGATAATAATGAGTTTTAGTTGGAGGTGTCAATAGCATGTGCATTTTGAAATAGCTAGTAGATCAGGAGAGAGATTTGTGCTGAAAATGGCTTCTATTTTTTCAGTAAAACATAGAATTGTGAGGAAGAGAAACCTTGCAGAGTACAATACACAGTCAATTAGGGTGGAGTAAGGGTCCAATTAGGCTATTCAAAGGCATAAAATTGTAGTGACCTGCTCAAGGGTTGCCTGGCTTCCTTTGGTATTATTCAGCTACATGTGAATAGGAGGAGCAGAGGAAAGTGGGAGGAATCGAGAATTTGGGTTTGGCAGTATAGATTATGATTGGGTTGAAGCCTTTAAGACACCTTCTAGGTCTATTACTATGTTACCTGTTGTACTAGCCTAAGTAACAGTGGCATCTGTCCAAATGAATGCTGAAAATCTCTAATGATAGGATTATAGGCATTAGCAATAGGGCCTATAGAGGAATCATTTGAGGGTGGAGGGTGGGGGACAGGGAGTGGGAAACATTTCAAGGACCATCCGATAGTCCCTAAAATACCTATACCAAAGGCTAGACATAGGTCAGAATGTCATCCAATTGATCTAGTAGGTGATGAATAAATGAACATCATTTTGGAAGTCAAGCTTCTAAATATGTTCAGAGAAACAGGAACATCCTTTCAGCACTTAAAAGAGATGAAGCACCTCTGGGCTGAGATAAGCAATGTGAAACAGAGGAGAACTCTTACAAGGTAGCACCATCTACATGATCCATTGGCTATCAGGCTAATAACTGAATAGAATAGTTAAGATCATCTTTGGGGCAGAGGCTACTGGCAATCTCCATTGGTCTTCTAGGAATTTGCAAAAAGCCCAAAACAGATATTTCTATGCTTCAATTGGAGACTTTTTCTTACTTTGATTTCAACAATTTTGTGCTGGCTTAATTTTGCCTATTTAGTTTAAGTGCTTTGGGTAGGGTGTGACAAATGTAGGTGGTAAATCTCACATTGCTGGCTGTTATTAGGGGATTGTGTACTCATACAAAATGAGTCATTTTTTGAGCCATTATTAAGTTTCCAGAGCATGGAGGAAAGCACACAGAATGTCTCAATGATAACAGCCAGCTCACTAAGTACTCTCACCAGCCTCAGTGAGAGCACCATAGGTCTCCCATGCTGCTTCCAAGACATTGGCACATAAACAATTTGGGGGTCATATTTTAAACAGCAAAAATGCTGAAGAGAAAACTTCTGACTGTGGCTTCCCCTTTGTGAGTGATGCTGCCAGACTTCTTAATAACAATAACTTCATAGAGCTTCCATCCAAAATGCCATCTGGAACTCAGCCAGATACTTTTTACCTTGTTCATACTCAAGGCCATAAATCCAGAGCCCTGGCCAATCTCCATTTTGGCTAATGGCCATGATCTGTGAAAGATAAGGATAATGATTTCAAATATAAAGGAAATTACATTCTATATGTGTGGGGATTCAGTCACTCATTTACTTTACAAAATTTTGTTTGATTACCTACTATGTGCAAGTAGTATAATAGGGTGGGGTGGGGAGCAGAAAATATAAAGAAACAAAATTCCCAGTCCCAGGCTTCAAGGAGCTTGTGGTTCAATTCACTGAATATTTATTAAATGTCTACCATGTGCAGGCACTCTACTGGTTCTGGGGACTTAATAGAAAATAGCCGACTCTTTGCTTTCAAAAAAGAGCTTATAACCTAGTAGGGGACAGTGGTAGTGAGGCAGATAGAAAAATTACAGGAATTTGTTAGAAAACCATCAAGTGCTTAGAATAGATGGTAGAGTGGCCTGACAGATTCAAGGAAGGAGGGAATCATTCCTAGAAGGGGATCAGGGAAGGTGACATTCAGGTGATACCTGAGCTGGCCTGGAAGGAAGCTGTCAGCAGACCCAAATGGGGAAAGAGGGAGGAGCAAGATAAGATTGAGCAACAGTGAATAATTCACCTTGGATAGAGCCAAGTTCTTGGCTGCAGCAAACAGAGCATCTATATGACATAAGCAAAAGAAAAATATGAGAGAAATAAATGTAGTCTAAATTGAGGCTCTTCTTGGAAAGTGAGCAAACTCAATTATATTTCATAAAATCATGGAATCATAGATTTAAAGTTACAAAGGATCTTAGCTACCAGTGGGTTCCAGCCATTTCAATTCACATGCAAGGACATAGAGGCTCAGAAAAGTTGAATGACTTACCCATGGTCATAGAGCTAGTTAAGTGTCAAAGCAGTATTTGAATTGAGGGTATATGTTTTCATTTAGAAACCACTGGTGCTTATACCATTCCTATGTAACACACTTGTTTCAGAGATCATCATAGAATTTTCCATAAAGGATGCTGACAGAACCCTACCACCTCTTATCCTTGTGCTCCAATATCATCAATATCACTTTGGGTAAGCCTGCTTATCTTTTTGTGCCTCAATTTATCCACCAGTAAAGATGTTAGATATTCATCTATGTTGATACCATAAGTACTGACTTTTAGGACCCATCCCAGTGGTAATTGAGGCAAGGACTCAGAGTCATATTGTCATATGTGGATGTGAATTTGGTGGGACCAATGCTCTGTAGAAGCCATACCAGAAGTGGTATAGGAGAAATAGGACCCCTGGAGGCACTAAGGAAAATGTTTATACTATTGTTGTTGCTATATCTTTGAAGTAAAATTTAATTTATAAAATCTAGTTGATGCTAATAGGTTAAATGAAACTGGGGTGTCAGTCACCAGTGGCTAACAGTAATTGGGTGAGAAACATACCTGGCAAGGGGGCTTGAGCCAATAGCATTAGAAAAGAGACACTCCCAACCACCTCTCAGGGGAACTGTTGTATGATTTAGCAGCCCTGGCTATAGGAAAGCGAGTTCAGAGCATACTCACTAGATCTGCAAAGCGATAGATTTTTTTCCTGGTAGTCATTACATTTACACCACCCAAATACTCTCCTTTTGAAATGTTTTTCAAGCTAGTTTATGGTAAACTAAGTGCAATATGAGAGCACAGCAGGGATTAGCTAGATATAGACATGATTTACAATACAAATGACAATTTATCTACAGAATTTTGCATTGGTGACACATTTTGTCAATTAAAAAAAAAAGATTTCTTTCAACTTGGGCCCCTGGACCCAGCTAAATTTACACAGAGGAGAGATTGGAGGGTAGGAGATCAACAGCTCCCCTAGAAAAAGAATATATTCACTGTATTTGCCATGTCTCCATACCTCTTGAAATGTGTTTACATTTATGTTTTCATTTTTTCCCTTCCTTAATGCCATACTGTTTCAACAAATTCTAATTGTTCTAAAATAAAATTTATTTCTATTTAATCAACAAGCACTTAGTTTCTCTCTCCCCATTAAAAAAAGAAAGAAAAACAAACCACTTGTAACCAAGGTGCACAGTCAAGCAAAACAAATTCCCACATTTGCCGTGTCCAAAAATAGATGTCTCAGTCTGCATATTCTCTTTCTTACTTCTCTGTCAGGAGACAGGTATCATTCTTTATCACTGGTCTTCTGGAATCATGGCTGGTCATTCTGTTGCTAGTATTATCATTTATATGGTGCTTACTCTGTGCCAAGCACTGTGCTAAGTTCTTTGTAAATATTACCTCATGTGATCGTCACAACAACCCTGGGAGGTAGACGCTATTATATCTTCGTTTTTCAGATGAGGAAACTGAGGCAAACAGAAGTCAAGTGATTTGCCCAGGGTCACAACCTAGTAAGCATGTGAGGCTGGAATTGAACTCGTGTCTTCTGACTCCAGGCCTGGCACTGTACTCACTGTGCCACTTTGCTACCTACAAGAACAGAGTTTTTGCTGCAAATTGGTAGATAATCTGGAAAGCAGTTTGGAACTATGCCCCCGAGGTTGCTAAACTGTCATGCTTTTTGTTTTAGTGATATCACCACTGGGCTTCTACCACAAAGAGATGAAAGAAAGAGGCAGAGGTCTTATATGTGCAAAAATATGTATAGCAGCTCTTTTGTAGTGGCAAAGCATTGGGAACGAAAGGAATGGCATCAGTTGAGATGTGGCTGGACAAATGCTAGTTCATAGAGAGTTTTCTTTCAAAGTTGTTCATTTTTACAATGTCGTTGCTCTAATATCAGTTGTTTCAGCTCTGCAGTCCCTGGCCTGAGGCCGGGGGAGAAGGGCAATGCTGTTCCTCTTCACTTGCAGAGTCTTCCATCTAATTCAAGTAGTTCTTCACTGTTTTTGTATCGTACACTACCTTGGAAGGCTGGAGAAGTCTACGGACCAGCCCCTTCACAGAAAAAAAAATGCTTTAAATGCATAAAATAAAATATGTAAGTATTATAAAGGAAACTAATTATATTGAAAGAATTATCAAAATACTTTTTTTTTTAAAAAAAGGTCTCACAACTCAGGTTAAGAACTCCTGATCGAAGTACTGTTTGTATTTTAAACTGGGGTCCTAGGCTGGCAGCATCATTTAATTCTGAATGGAACAGTACTTCTAGAGAAGGCATCATTGTGCTCAGTCTACCATTACTATGGCAACTTCTCGTACCATACCTATTGTATTTTATCCCCACCTGTTCCTTATGGTTGTTATTGCACCTTGCTCATAGTAAGCACTGGAATATTCGGTGAATGTCTGAGGGAATGGATTTTCTTCCATTTCATAGTTATTGTTCATAGTTAAGCTGTAGGTCACTCGTCATTGGGCTGGCTGCAAAACCTGGCATGGGCCCAACTATCAAATCTTTCAGATCCTTAGATACCTGGATGACCTCCTGACCTTTCAAAAACCACAAGGTCATACCCTTCATAGTAATCTTCACTGCAAATGAAAGAACAAACATCAAGGCAAAAGGCCCATTTTCATGGGATCACATGTTGGCCTAAGACCTTTCCCCTTCTAGCATCATCTTTCACAGACAACATCAGCGAAAGAATCAGACTATGAAATGAAGTCCAACCAAGGGAAAGACAAAGTGCAAAGCCCAGGAAAACCTTTTGAAGATGCTCCTAGCTCTGGTTCAGCACCTGCACCCAAACAAACGGGCTGCTGCCTACCACATGATCAACAGACTGGGAGCAGTTACAGAATGTCTGCTTCTGCTCAGGACTCTCCAAGGCCCGGCAATTACACTGAACTTACAACTCTGTTTTGAGTAGATTCTCTTCCATGTGAAAACTAGTATCAACAGTACTTTCTACACTTGCCAGTCTCCCATTATACTCTCCGCTCAGTTGAAAGATTTGCTGTCCTTGGCAAACTGGATTGAGTTTGTTTTCAATACATTGTCCATGTACCTAATCCAAAACACTCCTTGAAGGTTTAGGGGAGGCATAAACTTTGTCCTTTAACTTGTTTTGTCAGGAAAAGAAAAGAGAAAGAATCTCAGAACCACCAGTGTGGCACGATCATATACAGTCCCATATGTCCAGCAAAAATCATAATTGTGTGTGAATACAAAGTAATGCAGATTCAATAAATAGTATTGACAAAGAATGTGGTTTCCTTAGTACTTAATAAGTACTTGTCTTATGGCTCCTTCCCCACCTCAAAAGCAGCAAGAAAAAAAAAAAAGAAAAAGAAAAGAAAGACAAAATTGGCTCCCAATCTCAGAAGGAAACTTGTTCACTACAGAGCTTCTCAGACCATGTGTCATTTTCCCTTATGTTAATTATGTCTACTTCTGAGATTGGCTAGAAGTTACCTCTCACCCTCAGGGGAAAAACTAAGTCTTCTGGTTCAAAACTCTTCCATGATTCTCTTAGTGCATAAGGCCCATCCAGCTGGAATCTGGACAAAAATTTTTAAACGTGCCTTTCTGCAAACCAGTATCTCTCTATGATCCTTGGGTCCTTGTACCATATGTGATCCCCTTACAGGTCCAGGAAAATTTTCCTCGGGTTCTTGTTCCTTCAATAAATCCCTTCCACTGGAGTATCAAATCCCTGGAATACCAAACTAATTCAGTAACAGAACAAGAAGGACAATTTAAGGAAAATAGCATACATGATCAAATAAGCTCTGAACGAGGCCTCTAAAAAAGGAATTAATCACCCAGGGTTGATTATTTTGGGCTTCTAGGCATGCAGAAAAACCTTACCCTATGGATTTGCAGTGCATGAGTATCTCAAATAAAGACAAGAAGCCTAGGTCTGTTTAGTCACACACAAAAAAAGAATAATATGAATGCTTCTTAACTGAGCACTGGAATTTTGGTGATACAAGCTCCATAATTCTCATATTAGTCTCAATATAAATAATTTTAATGGATTTTACTAGATTTACTGTAACACAAGGGTGAACAAGAGAAATACAAAGGAAGTGGCCCAGGCGCTTGTAGCTTCAACCATTTGTCAGTTATGTTGTTTAGGGAATTCATGTTTCAGTTAGGGCCTGAAGCAGATAAACTTAAAGGTTTCCTCCACCTTAGTGATTTTGTGATTACATGATTCTGTGGAAGATGGAGAAAAGGACAGATGTAAATACATATCCATGTATAGTTTTATTTATGTACTCTTTATGATGTCTGCCAAATATGTGGATGTATGCCCCTATCTAGGTACGTACAAAACTATGATTCAGTCATTTTTTTGAGTACCAGCTGACATTTGTGAATGCTAGAAATCAAGATACAAAAGACCATCATCAAATGCCAGCTTCAGACTTTTACAAAATGTGAAAATGCAACATGTTACAGTGGGTGGATACTTTTTTTTTCTTTAAACTAACAAGGATGAGGCAAATAAGGTGGTGTTTCAAGAAACAAGAGGTAGAGCCAGGTTGGTAAGTTGGGATGAACAATTCAACTGGTGTCAACTGGAGGAGTTTTGAAAAGTCATAGAATTTTCATACAGGTGGTTTGGATTAGAGGTATTTTTAAGAGGACAGAATTCTGCATTTGTGTATAGGCACACATGCACAGATTTCCCAGTTTTGACTTTAGAAGGCTATGCCTTTCACTATGCCAAATAAAGTATTCAACAAACATTTATTGATTACCTACTACGTGCCAGGGACATGCTAGGTGTTCAGTATACAAAGGTAAAAATGAAATAGTTTCTGCTCTCAAGGAACTTCTGTTGGGGCTGCTTAACTTCATTTGTGGGTAGGGAGGCTTTTTTTTTTTTTAGCAGAAATATGAAGCAGCATGATGCATTTCACAAAGTAGCCAGAAGAGTTCCTTCCCTTACCTTATTGACATACCTAATGTATATTGTATCTGGTAGCATAATGAAACTCATAGATGTATGCTTATTCATGCTGAGTATGCATGTAACTGAACATGTCAAAATATACACCACTTTTTCATACACATCGCAAAAAATTAACAGTATTCTTTCTTGGTGTCTTGTTTAACATCTATAGCGTTATTCCCAAGACACCAGCTGAGAATGTAATTTCGTTGATGGGAATGCAATGATAGGCTTCTAGTGTGATATGCCCTATTACAGCTGCTGCCCAAGAATACCAGAATTCCTACTGTGCCTTGGAAGCAAAGCATAAACCACACGAAATTGGAGCTACTGCCTGGATGAATTGTTCTCCACAAACAATGGATGTGATCACTGGGAAAGCCCATTCTTGGGAATTCATTGTTTTTGCACCACCTAAAGTCAGATGAGCTTTGATTATCAGATATCTAACTGGTTAAAAAGAATTAGAAAATAAAACAAAGGTACCCTTCTAGACAAGCCTGGGTACTGTACTGGAGAAACCAGGGAAGATGTCTCCAGGTGCAATTCATGTGGATCCCCTAAGGGATTATCATGCTCATCAATTCATAGCACCATCATACTGATTAACTAAAAAAGTTCTTTAAAATTATAGTATCTAACTGTGGTTTACAGACAGGGAAGCAGAGGCTCAGAGGCTCAGTTTTATTTTATACATGTTGCTTTTTTTTGTGAGGCTATTGGGGTTAAGTGATTTGCCCAGAGTCACATAGCTAGTGAGTGTTATGTGTCTGAGACTGAATTTGAACTCGATTCCTCCTGACTCCAGGGCTGGTGTTCTATCTACAGATTGTTGCTTCTTTATAAAATAAGTTTTTATTGATATTTTATTACATCATCATACTGTCCCATGAATATCTCCTCTAACCTCTGCCTGAAAGCCATTTGATGAGATAAAATAGCATTTTTTGAAAGAAAAAAAAAGTCAATGCAATGATAAATACATTGGGAAAAGTCCAAAACATGTGTGATGTATGATACCTGTGGACTTCACATCTCTGTGAACAGTCTCACTTGATCTCTGTAAGTTTTGTTATAATTACTTTAGATTTGTTTTTGGTGTGTAGGTCTTTCCATTTACACTGCTACAAATACTTTGTGTATTGTTTCCATGTCTCTGCTTACTTCATTCTGCATCTGTTCATATGGTATTGTAAGACTATGAACTGCTTTAGGTGCATTCTAGAAATTTTGGTATGTTCTTTCATCATTATAATTTTTTCCCATAGTTCATATTGTATCTGTGTTTTGTTCTGTGACACACCCATTTAAGATTTCATTGTTAAATCTACATTTGAGTCTGTATCTTTTGTTTGTGGTAACCTGAACCAACATCTATTAGGATGTATTAACTATTTCTGCCCTTTTGCATTAGTGTGCAATCTCTGCGCATGATCAATTTTTTTGTGAAAGTTCCCTATGGTATAGAGTAATACACAGATTGTTTTGCTGTCCCATTTAAAAGATGCCAGAAATTAATTCAGTTCCATATTTTCCCTTTTGTTTATCTTTCTGTTAGACTTATCTAAAACTGGTGTGTGTGTGTGTGTGTGTGTGTGTGTGTGTGTGTGTGTGTGTGTTCATTCAGGTAATATTTGCTTTATGAATTTGGATACTAAGGAACTTGCAATATACAAGTTTAATGCTGATATTGGTTTGTTGCCTATGAATCATTCAGCATAATATGGTTTCCTTATTTATCCCTTTTTAATCTTTTGAATGATTAATTTTTCTTCGTTTGGTAGCATGATGGCAACTCTTTTTTTTTTAATTTGCTTCATACGTAGTAAAATTTTTCCCATCCTTTTAGTTATATTTTATGTACATCTTTGTTTTTTAAATGTCTTTCTTGTAAACAATGAATTGTAGAGTTTTGTTTTCTTATCCAGTCTGTCAATTTTTCATTTTATTGGATTGTTTATTCCATTCACAATTTAAATGATAAGACTTAGGTTTTTATTTTCCTCCATCTGTCTCTAAAATGTTTTTCTCCAAAGTGTGATTTTCTTCCTTCTTCTGCTATAAATACAGTATTAATTTCCTTCATTTAATTTAATCTATTTTTTAAAGATGGCCTTGTTTCCACTGGCTCTCTTCTCACCCTGATTCCCTCTTCTCATTTGTTAATTTACCTGTTGACCGGGTGTCACCACATTCTATCAGTAATGCCCCCATCTATCTCTCTTTAACTGTTGCCTCAACCAGATTTCTGCCTTTACCACTGTCTCCATGTGTACATTTAGAAAGAAGCCTCTTACTGGTTTTTCATTGGCATTCTGTTGCTTTTGCCATTCTTGCCTACTGCATTTATTCAAACCTCCCATATTTCTGTTGTTTGGAGTGTTTGAAAAGCAAATCATCTTTTTAGTTTTGGTTTCTCTCTCCAAAAATTTTCAAACTTTTCTTTATTCTTGAACATCCATTTTTTTTTTGTCCTGTGTAATTAAGCTCAGATTTACAGGAAAAGTTACCCTAGGCTGCCTCTGGAGCTCCATTGCTCTTCACATTATACCATTCCTTTCTTCTTTTTCTAGTGGGTGTGGAATAGTCTTGCATTATTCAAATAACCTTTCTTTTTTATTTGAAGGTCTTTCTCACAGTAGCTTATAGAAATCATTTCTGAATTGTATTATTAAATGTAACTACTATGTGTCTTGGAATTTACATCTTTAATGTGTTTTTTTTTTCCTGGAGGCAATCTGAATAATTTCAATTGGAATTTCATTTTCTATGTTCGGAAGATCTGGTTAGTTTTCTTCTATTATATCCTTCATTATGATGTTAAGGTTTTATGTTCTGTCATGTTCTTGAGAGATCTATGACCTTTAGGTGGTCTCCACACATCCTACCTTCAAGACCTACATGTCTGGCTTGCAAAATGAGCATTTTTTAAATGTTATTGTTCTTTGCTTCTCTTCTTTAGGTTCTCCTTTACTTCTGTGCATTTGCAATCCCAATCTATTGTTCTCTCTTTTGTTTCTTTGGTGAGGCTTGCCATTTAAGATTCAAGTTTTCCCACTCTGTTCATTATGTTTGCTGTGCAGGACATGATTTATGGTCTCATAGTTCTCCTTTCTCTTTTTTAAAACACACAAGAAGAGAATACTGTGGGTACATGGTCTTCTCAAATTCCACAGTGTCCTCTGACTAAACAAGTATTGGGTTATTTTTCTTTGTTTTTGAAATATTTTTTTTCATAGATATTTACTAGATCTAGAGTCCATATTTCCTTCTGTTATGGTTTTTCCTGTTGATTTATCTGTTTATGTTCAAGTTCTTTGAATTTTTTTCTTCCTGAAATCTTCAGTACTTTAAGTTTTTTTTTCCCCTCCTTTATTTTCCTTATCACCCACCACCTGACTCCCTCCCCACTGCTTGTGGTTTCCTTGGGGGCTGGAACTAAAAGCATCTCAGTGTCCTGCCACACCAGGCAATTCATAGTTCACCTGCCTTGGTTTCTGGTCCAATTGACTTTTAGGTGGTCAGAACTGGCCCAGCTGAGTTCTGGGCTCTTTCCTTCAGGCTTGGTGGAATGTTGCACAGTCCCCTAAATGCATGGTATATTATCCTGATGATGAATCGCACTCCCTCTTTTCCTTAGTTTTCTAGCCCAGTACCAGGAGTTTAGAGTTTTTTCCCTGGCATACGCAGTTCAGAGCTTTGCAACACTGGTACTTCCAGGTTGCAATCCTTTTCAGGCTTTTGTTCTTTTAGGGCCATGGCCAAGCTGGCTGTTGAGGCTTGAGCAAACTTCTACAAGCTATAGCTAGAGTCTACATAGCACTTCAAAAAGGGAGGAACCAGGGTCTAAAGGTGCATTTTTTTCTTTTTATTTTTTTAGTTCTACATTCACTTTTGTAAGATTTTGAGTTGCAAATTTTTCCTCCTTCCTTCCTTCCCCTCTCTGCCCAAGAAGCAAGCAATCTGATATAAGCTATAGATGTGCAATCACACAAAACATATTTCCATTTCCATATTAGTCATGTTGTAAGAGAAGAATCAGAACAAAAGGGAAAAATCATGAGAAAGGGAAAAAAAAACAAAAAAAGAGGAAAAATAGTATGCTTTGATCAGCATTCAGACTCTATAGTTGTTCCTCTGGATGTGGATAGCATTTTCCATGACATGAGTCTTTTGGAATTGTCTTAGATCATTGTATTGCCGAGAAGATCTAAGTCTATCAAAATTGATCACCACGCAATGTTGCTGTTACTGTGCACAGTGTTCTCCTGGTTCTACTCACTTCACTCGGCATCAGTTCATGTAAGTCTTTCCAGGTTATTCGGAAATCTGCCTGCTCATCATTTCTTATAGCACAATAGTATTCCATTACATTCACATACGACAGCTTGTTCAGCCATTCCCCAACTGGTGGGCATCCCCTCAATTTCCAATTCTTTGCCACCACAAAAATAGCTGCTATAAATATTTTTTGCACATGTGGGTCCTTTTCCCTTTTTTATGATCTCTTTGGGATGCAGACCTAGTAGTGGTATTGCTGGATCAAAGGGTATGCACATATAGCCCTTTGGGCATAGTTCCAAATTGCTCTCTGGAATGGTTGGATCAGTTCACAACTCCACCAACAATGTATCAGTGTTCCAATCTTGTCACATCTTCTCTAACACTTATAATTTTCCTTTTTTGTCATATTAGTCAATCAGGTATGAGGTGGTACTTCAGAGTTGTTTTAATTTGCATTTCTCTAATTAATAGTGATTTAAAACATTTTTATATAATTATAGATAGCTTTATTTTTTCTTCTGAAAACTGCCTGTTCATATCCTTTGACCACTTAACAATTGCAGAATGACTTGTATTCTTTTTTTGTGAGGCAATTGGGGTTAAGTGACTCACCCAGGGTCACTTAGCTAGTGCCTATCATGTATCTGAGGTCAGATTTGAACTCAGATCTTCCTGACTCCAGGCCTGGTGCTCTATCCACTGTACCACCTAGCTGCCCCAGAATGACTTGTATTCTTATAAAGTTGACTCAGTTCTCTATATATTTTAGAAATGAGGCCTTTCTCAGAGATGCTGGTTATAAAAATTATTTCCCAGCTTTCCTTCTAATCTGGGTAGCATTGACTTTGTGCAAAAACTTTTTAATTTAATGTAGTCATAATCATACATTTTGCATTTCATAATGTTCTCTATCTCTGGTCATAAATTCTTACCTTCTCCATAGATCTTACAGGTAAACTATTCCTTGTTCTCCTAATTTGCTTATAGTATCACCCTTTATGTACTCATTTTGACCTTATCTTGGTATATGTTGTAAGATGTTCCATGCCTAGTTTTTGCCATGCTATTTTCCAGTTTTCTCAGCAGTTTTTGTCAAATAGCGAGTTCTTATCCCAGAAATTGGAGTCTTTGGGTTTATTAAACAGTAGATTATTATAGTTATTGACTACTGTGTCTTGTGTAGCCAAACTATTACACTGCTCCATCACTCTATTTCTTAGCCAGTACCAAATATTTCCGATGATTACTCTTTTATAAAAAGGTTTTAGTTCTGGTACAGCTAGGACACCTTCCCTTGCATTTCTTTTCAATAATTACCCTGATATTCTGGATCTTTTGTTCTTCCAGATGAATTTTATTATTTGTTCTAGCCCTAGAAAATAACTTTTTGGTAGCTTGGTATGACACTGAATAAGTAAATTAATTTAGGTAGAATTTATTATGTTAGCTTAGCCTACCCATGAGCAACTGATATTATTCCAGTTATTTTTGCGTGAAAACTGTTTTGTAATTGTGTTCATATAGTTCCTGGGTTTGTCTTGGCAGGTAGACTACAAAATATTTTATATTGTCTACAGTTCTTTTAAATGGAATTACTCTTTCTATCTCTTGCTTTTGGGCTTTGTTAGTGATATGTAGAAATTCCAATCATTTATGTGAGTTTATTTTATATGCTGCAACTTTGCTAAGGTTGTTAATTATTTCAAGTAGTTTTTAGTTGATTTTCTAGGATTCTGTATGTATATGTATGTATATATGTACCATCATATCATCTGCAAAGAATGATAGCTTTGTTTCTTCACTGCTAATTGTAATTCCTTCAATTTCTTTTTCTTCTCACATTGCTAAAGCTAACATTTCTAATACAATGCTGAATAATACTGGTGATAATGGACCACCTTGTTTCACCACTGATGTTATTGGAAATGCTTCTAGCTTATCCCTATTACATATGATGCTGGCTGATGGCTTTAGATAGATGCTACTTATCATTTTGAGGAAAAAGTCCATTTATTCTTACGTTCTCTAGTGTTTTTAATAAGCATTGGTGTTGCATTTTGTCAAATGTTTTTTCTGCATCCAATGAGATAATCATATGGTTTCTGTTAGATTTGTTGTTGACATCATCAATTATGCTGATACTTTCCTAATATTGAACCAGCCCTGCATTCCTGGTATAAATCCTACCTAATTATAGTGCATTATCTTTATGATGAGTTGCTGTAATTTCTTAGCTAGTATTTAATTTTAAAATTTTAATAGATATCTATTAGGTAAATTGATCTATAACTTTCTTTCTCTGTTTTGACTCTCTGTTTTAAGTATCGACACCATATTTGTATCATAAAAAGAATTTGGTGGGACTCCTTTGCCTATTTTTCTGAATAGTTTATATACTATTGGAGGTAATTGTTCTTTAAATGTTTGGTAGAATTTACTTGTAAATCCACCTGTCCCTGGAAATTTTTTTCCTAGGGAGTTCATTGATTACTTGTTCAATTTCTCTTTCTGAGATGGGGTTATTTAAGTATTTTATTTCTTCTTCTGTTAATCTAGGCAATTTATGTTTTTCTAAATATTCATCCATTTCACTTAAATTGTCAGATTTATTGGCATAAAGTTGGGCAAAATGACTCCTACTTATTTTTTAATTTCCTCTTCATCGGTCAATTCACGCTTTTCATTTTTGATACTGATTATTTGGCTTTATTCTTTCTTTTTATAAATCAAATTAACCAAAGTTTTATCTACTTTATTGTTTTTTTCATAAAACCAGCTCTTAGTTTTATTTATTACTTCACTAGTTTTCTTTATTTCAGTTTTATTAATTTCTCCTTTGACTTTTAGAATTTAGAATTTGGTATTTAATTGGAGGTTTTTAATTTGTTCTTCTTCTAGCTTTTTTAGTTGCATGCACAATTTGTTGATCTCCTCTTTCTCTTTTATTCATGTAAGCATTTAGAGATATACAGTTTCTTCTAAGAAGTTCTTTGGCTGCATTTCATAAGCTTTGGGATGTTTTCTCATTATTGGCATTCTCTTGGATGAAGTTATTAATTGTTTCTGTGATTTGTTGTTTGACCTACTCATTCTTTAAGATTAGATTATTTAGTTTCCAATTAATTTTTAGCCTATCTTTCCATGCCCCTTTATCACATATAATTTTTATTGCATCGTGATCTGAAAAGGATGCATTTAATATTCTGCCTTTCTGCATTGAATTGTGAGATTTTTATGCCTTAGTATATGGCCAATTTTTTTTATAAGTGCCATGTACTGCCAAGAAAAAGGTATATTTCTTTATATCCCTTTTCATTTTTCTCCAGAGGTCTGCCATATCCAACTTTTCTAAAATTATATTCACCTCTTTAACTTCTTTCATGTTTATTTTGTGGTTAGATTTATCTAGTTCTGAGAGGGGGAAGTTGAGGTCCCCCCACTAGTATAGTTTTGCTGTATATTTCTTCCTTTAACTTCCTTAACTTCTCCTCTAAGAATTTGGATGCTGTACCACTTGGTTCATTTATGTTTAGTATTGATATTACTTCATTGTCTATGGTACCTTTTAGCAGGATGCAGTTTCCTTCCTTATCTCTTCTAATTAGATCAAGTTTTGCTTTTGCTTTGTCTGAGATCAGGATTGCTACACCTGTGTTTTTTTATTTTACTTCAGTTAAAGCATAATATATTCTACTCCAGCCTTTTACCTTTACTCTGTGTATTTCTTTGCTTCAGATGTGTTTCTTGTAATCAATATATTGTAGGATTCCATTTTTTAATCTGCTCTATCTACTTCTGTTTTATGGAACAGTTCCTCCCATTCGCATTTACAGTTGTGATTACTAACTTTGTCTTTCTATTCTATTTCCACCTCCCCACTTATACTTTTCTCTCTCATTTTACCCTTTCCCTCCTCACCAGTGTTTTGCTTCTGATCACTGCCTCCCTCAATCTACACTCTCTTCTATCAGCCCCCTTCCTTTTTCTTTCCCTTTTCTCCTTCTTCCCTATAGAGTAAGATAGATTTCTATAATTAACTGAATGTGTATGTTATTCCCTTGTTGAGCCAAAGCTGATGAGAGTAAAGTTCAAACAACGTTCACCTCCCTCCCTTTTTTCCCTTTGTTGTAATACGTCTTTGGGCCTCTTTGTGTGATGTAATTTACCCTATTCTGCCTTCCCCTTTCCTCTTCCTTCGGTACAATCCTTTTTTTTTAACCCCTTAATTATTTTTTACCATCACATTAAAGTCAACTTATGCCCACACCCACTATCTATGTATACCCTTTTTAAATGTCATAATAAAGATACAGTTTTCAAGAGTTATAAGTATCATCTTCCCATGTAGGGATTTAACAATTTAATCTTATTAAAAAAAACCATTTGTTTTCCTTTCCTGTTTACCTTTTTATGCATCTCTTCAGTCTTGTATTTGAAGATCGAATTTTCTGTTCAGCTCTGGTTTTTTTTTTAATCAGGAATGATTGAAAGTCCCCTGTGTCATTGAATGTCCATCTTTTCCCCTGAAAGATTATACTCAGTTTTGCTGAGTAGTTGGTTCTTGGTTGTAATCCAAGCTTCTTTGCCTTCTGGAATATTATATTCCAAACCCTCTTATCCTTTAATGTAGAAGCTGCTAAGTCCTGCATAATCCTGACTGTGGTTCCATGAGATTTAAATTGTTTCTTTCTGGCTGCTTGAAGTATCTTGTATCTTCCCATGATAATTCTGGAATTTGGCTCCAATATTCCTTGGAGTTTTCATTTTGGGATGTCTTTCAGGAAATGATCAGTGGATTCTTTCAATGACTATTTTACCCTCTAGTTGTAGGATATCAGGGGAGTTTTCCTTAATAATTTCTTGAAAGATGCTGTCCAGATTCATTTTTTATCATGGCTTTCAGGTAGTCCAATAATTCTTAAAATATCTCTCTTGTATCTATTTTCCAAATCAGTTGTTTTTCCAATGAGATATTTTACATTTTCTTCTACTTTTTCATTCTTTTGATTTTGTTTGACTGATTTTTGATATCTCATAGTCATTAGCTTCCACTTGCCCAATTCTAATTTTTAAGGAATTATTTTCTTCAGTTAGCTTTTGTACCTCCTTTTGCATTTAGCCAATCCTACTTTTTAAGGAGTTGCTTTCTTCAGTGGATTTTTTTTCCCATTTGGCCAATTGTATTTTTTTAAGGAATTTTTTCTTCTGTCAATTTTTGTCCTTCCTTTTCAAAACCGTTGACTCTCTTGCATGCTTCTCATTTCTTTTCATAGTTTTTCTTCTACCTCTCTCATTTGACTTTTAAAATCCTTCTTGAGTTCTTCTAAGAAGGCTTTCTGGGCTTGAGACAAATTCATATTCCCTTTTGAGATTTCAGATGTAGGAATATTGACAATGTTATCCTCTTCTGAGTTTGTGTTTTGATCTTCCCTGTCACCATAATAACTTCTTATGGTTAATGTTCATTTTTGCTTCTTGCTCATTGGTTTGTTTGTTTTTTGTGGGTTGTTTTTTTTTTTTTAGCCTATTTCCTGGCTTTAATGTTGAGCTCTCCTGCTGGAGCACAGAGGATACTGTCCCAGGCTTTTTGTACTGGGATCCAGGGATCTGGTCACTGGCTTTGTGTGCTGGGGCCCAGGCTGGCTGCTGGAGGCTCTAAGATCCTGGCTGCTTACTTGGGATCCTAGTGGAGGTATCTGGCATGTGCTGAATCCAAGTGGAGTATTCTGCATTTCCCCAGGGCTTCACTGAATCATGGCAAGGTCTGGAAGGATGCCAGTCTGCCCTAGGCTGTCTGTAGCACATGGTGGATCTTTGAGCTGGATTCTACAGGTTCCCTTCGCTGTGCTGAGGTATGTGTGGGGGGAGGGGAGAGGAGAAGCTGTTCTTAGCATTTGCCTGTTCCACCACACTGGGGATCAGGATCTCCTGCTGGTTTTCTGAGGTGGAGCTTGCTGCTGGTTTCTTGGCCATTTCCTTCCTGGACTGTATCCACCTCTTAGCAAAGTGAGATACATCTTTCTTGCCAATCCTCCAAGTTTCTGGGGCAGCTAGGTGGTGCAGCCGATAGAGCACTGGCCCTGAAGTCAGGAAGACCAGAGTTCAAATGCAGCCTCAGACCAAACACTTGACACTTACTAGCTGTGTGACCCTGGGCAAGTCACTTAACCCCAATTGCCTTAAAAAAACAAAAAACAAACAAACAAACAAACAAAACAATCCTCCAAGTTTCCTGAATTAAAAGATTGCTGCACCACATCATTTTGCTGGCTCTGCTGTTCCAGGATTTGTTCTGGGGGGCTATTTTATGGTTGTTTTGAGATGAATATGGAAGAGGGATGGCAATTTACTGCTTATTCCACCATCTTGGCCCCTGCTTCTTTAGGTTTTCAGGACACTACCCCCTCCTTGTTTTCCTCCTACCTATCTGACCACTCCTTCTCTTTCCTTTGCTGGATCCCCCTCCAGATCACATCCTCTAACCATAGGTTTCCTTCAGGGTTCTGTCCTGGGCACTCTTCTCTTCTCCCTCTATTTTATTTCACTTAGTGATCTCATCAGCTCCCATGAATTTAATTACCACCTGTATGCTGATTCTCGAATTGAGCCATCTTGCCCCAACCTCTCTAATGACTTCTAGTCTCACATCTTCAAGTGGCTTTCAGACATCTCAAACTTGGTGTTCAGTAGACTTTTTAGACTCAGTAAGTCCAAAATAGAACTCATTACCTTTCCCCCTAAACTTTCCTTACCTTCCTTGTTACTGCAAAAAGTAACAACATCAGACTTGCAACCTAGGAGTCATCCTGTCACCCTTACTGTCTCACCACCATCACCCTCATATTCAAGCTGTTGTTATGGCCTATAAGTTATACCTTTGCAACATCTGTCATATATTCTCCCTTCTCTGCCCTCTGCCACTGCTACCACTCTAGTTCAGATGCTCATCACCTCACCTGGATTATTGCAGTTGCCAGCTGGTGGATCAGCCTGCCTCAAATCTCTCCCTACTCTAATCCATTCTCTATTCAGCTAGACACATACTTTTTGATCCAGTGATACTGGCCTCCTGACTGTTCCACTGGGCATTTTCTCTGACTGCCTCCCATGCACAAAATGCTCCCCCTCCTCCACTCTGACTACTGACCTCCCTGGCTTCCTCTTAAGTTGCAACTAAAATCTCATCTTTTGCAGGAAGCCCTCCACAGCCCCTCTTAATTGCAATGATTTCTCTTTGTTCTATTTATCTTGTGTATAGCTTACTGTATATATACTTGTTTCTATGATTGCCCCCTCATTAGATTGTAAGTTCCTTGAGGGCAGGTACTGTCTTTTGCCACTTTTTGTATAGCCAGTGCTTTGCACAGTCTGTCACATAGTAGGTAGTTAATACCTGTTTACTGACTCATTGTTTATATGTCTAAAACTGATCTTACCTTCCCCTCAAATTTATTTTTCCCTCTAAAGCCACTGTTTCTAACATCACCACCATTTGCTCACTTCAGATTCAAAACCATAATGTTATCCTTCCATCTTCCTTTTCCTCATAGCAATTAGTTTGAAAGCATGCTAGTAATATTTCTGCAACAATTTTCCCACAAATCTCTCTATACTCACTACTACCATTCTAATATAGGCCTTCATCTATTCTGTTATTCAGTTAGACCACTTACAGGCATTTTGACCTCCAGTCTTTCCAGCCATACAATCCCTCCTTCAAAACTACTATCAGAATTCTCTTCTTAAGCATGATTGTGGCTGTCACTCATCTGCTAAAGTTCTTTGATGCCTGCCTTTTCCCCCTCCCCACCATATTGACCAAACTCAAACTCTTTAACCTAGAATTCAAGATTTTCCACAGTCTAGCACTACCCTATGTTTTCAATCTTATCCCACAGGCAGCACCTTATACACACGCTGCGCTCCACCCTGATTCAGTGCGATAAAGATAGAACCTAGCCATTTTTCATTGATGGTAGATTAATCAGCAGCTGAATCTTTCTCATTACACCTAGGAAGAATCCTCATAAACCTACACCTTCTCATTGAGAATACTTTCACCACCTCATCCTCTGGTGAGGAATCCTAGTAAGGATATAAAGGTGAAGTCTCCTTGAACCAACCCTGCTTCCTCAGTTCCCTTTGAGACCCCTAGATGCAGATGATTGTCACCATGGGAATAAAATCCACAGCCATGGCCTTCTGGCCATAATTCTAGTTTTCATTTTTATGACACATCTCATGATATTCTTTTTAGCCAGTAACTATAGCCGCCTTCAGTCCCCGACTATTAGAAAAGAATTGACAGACCTATTTTATTAATTTATTTTGAAATATTCCTTACAGTGAGTGATAGGACAGTGTGTATTGAGATTTCTCAGAGAAATTGTAGTTTACATTGTCCTTGGTGGGTATAGAGAGCATTTATATGCTCCATGTTGCCACCTTCTGGTCAACAGTCCTAATTCCCCTACCATGCACATTACACTCCACGCTAAAGGTTCTTTCGTGGAGCAGTCATCATGTTGTGAAGATAAGTGTGTGAAAGAAATTCCAAAAGTACAATCTTTTTTATTACTACATATTTTCCAGGCATTTGGGGCTTTTTCTAAGAAGATAAAACAATTTTGCCTTAACCCAGATGACAAATATAAACACATAAAGGAGCCAAAGTACTGTACATATTTCCCCAAAAGCTAAGCAAAATAACACAAAAAGATGCTTGACTTACAGGATATGGAGCCATACATTTTTGTTACTATCTGTTAAAGGAACAGAAGATTGGGTACGATAACTTCAATTTAACCTGAGTGTGTTACCTTTTTGAATGTAACCAAATAAATGAAAAGAATATTAATGTAGATACTGTTCTTTTGGTTCTGCTTTCTTTTGTCTCTATCCTTCTAATAGTCATAAAGTAGCATGCAAGTTGTAAAAAATTATAGTTGCAAAACTGGAAGAGGCCATAAAAAATCTTTGTCTCTCTACTTCAGAGACCCCATTACCTAACTCATTAGGAAGAAAAAATTATCTTGTAATCATAAAATCTATGTTTAACCACTGATTCTGACACCAAAACCATCTCTCCTTGGAACTTCCCTCTTTGCCGTTGAGTGAACTGCTGTTCTTATAGTCATCCATGTTAGCAGTTTCCAAATCATTCTTGTCTGTATACTTTGCCTTACCCTTGTATCCATTCACTTTCTAAGTCTTACTGATTCTAGATTCATATTTTGCTCATATGTGGCCCCTTTCTGCACTCAGGTAAATAACTACCCTCATTCAGATTCATCTCCTCTTGCATGAACTATTGTCATAACCTCCTAATTGGTTTCCAGGCCTCAAATCTTTCCTATTTCCATTTCATCCTGTTACATAGCTAATGGTATGTTAATACATATGAAATGTTACAACTGAAACCCAGTTGATGCCCTTCTTGGTAAACTCCATTGGTTCCCTGTTACCTCTTCGTGCAAATACAGACTTATCTATTTGACATTTAAAGTTCTTCACGGTCAGCCACCAATGTAGCTTTTTAGTCCTCTTATTGCAATTCCCCCCTTATACTCCAAAGTTCAGTCATACTCACCTTTTTGCTGTAAGGTACACCTGACATTCCATCTCTCATTTCTGGCAGTTTGTATAGGCTTTCCCTGATTCCTAGAATGCATTTTTCTCTCTTCATGTCTACTTCCTAGAATCTCCAGCTTATTGACTGATTATTAGTCATACAACCTTTGGTAAATCACTTAAATGCTCTGAGACTCATTTTCTGCATCCAAAAATGTGGGTGATAATAATTATTATCATTATTAGCTTTCAAATATTTTAAATATCTAGACTATCGCATCACTATTGTAGAATAAAATCATAGACTGATAGATCAGGGATAGAAGCAAATATCAAGTCTAACCATGTAATTTCAGAGGTAATTTTTTCCAAGAGGCTCTGTACTTTGTCCAAGATGACATAATTAGTTACATAGTGCTGGAGCTCAGACTAAAATGTAGGTCTTCAGACTCCTATTTCACTGCCTTTTCAACTGTAGTGTTTTTTCATGTAAAATATACATGTCTCCTAATGTCTAATCTAAATCATTCCTATTTAAAGGCTATTTCTTCTGTTTTTAGTAAAAAATGGCATTCAGAACTTACCTTATGCTATTCTGACATATTGATCTTGCTTATGCATGGTTTCTTCCACCCAGAACCTTTCAGTGGTTCTCAATCACCTACCAAGTAAAATCCAAAATTCTTAGCATCAGAGTCAATGATCATAGTCAACGAATCTTAGTCAACAATCTGTCAAAACTCTACTTTTCTCCAGTATCATGTCACATTAATACCCTCTCTGTACTCTATGGTCAGGTCATGTTGGAATAATTTCTCTTCTCTACCCACTCCATGAATTCTTACCTCCATGCCTTTGTTCATACTAATCCTTATGTACCATCCAGTTAGAAGAAATTCACCATCTGTTGAGGCAACCCATTTTGCACTTAAATAGCTATAATTATGAGAAAGTTTTTCCTGGTATCAAGCCAAAATTTGCCTTTTTGTAACTTCTCCACATTACTTCTGCTCTGGGGCCAAACAGAGCAAGTCTTATCCAGGAGTGTGCTGGTAAATGTTTGACAAATGTCTCTCTGGGAAAAAAAGGTGTACCCACAAAATAAGTTTAAATTTAATCTGTATTATTAACATTTTCCCTCTCACTTTAAGTCTAGGTGATCAACAAAATGAATGAAGGCTTGATCTAGAGTGTTTGCCAATTTCTGAGGTGTAAATGCTCACACTGAACAATCTGGTCTTGGGAGCCAGTTTGAACCGTATTTAGCTCATCCCCAATCTAACCCCTCCTCTGAATGACAGCTGCTCAAACACTTGAAAGAAGCTATCATTTTCTTTCTGAGTATTCTTTTCTCTAGGCTAAACACCTATGGTTCCTTTAACTGCTCTTCATACAACATGAACTCAAAGGCTCTTCATACACTTCAAAGACTCAACCATTCGGGTTGCCATCTTCTGGATAATCTTCACTTTATTAATGACCTGTTAAACTATGGCACCCAAACCTGAGCCATGTTCTAATAAAACATGATTGGATAAGGTCCAGTGTCTCCTAGGCCTAATGGGAGGCAAAAGTATGAAAAAGGCAACATTTGTCTCCTGTACTCTAATGTCTCTTTTTGGTATCTGTCTCAGTCGTCTAGAACTGCCTCTTGGCTATCTAGCATCTACCAGTATAGTACCACAAAGGGTCACAGCAGTATTTCATGCTTAAGATATGCCCTGTTTCTCATTTCCTCTAGGTCTAGTTTCTCATAGTGGCAATGACCTACAAAGATATATGAACTCCCAGTTAGTGCTTTAGCTATTAATGTGTTGCCCTCAAGTCACCTAATGCCTTAATCTAGTGAAGAGAATGCTACTTCCTCGAGACCTTTAAATAGTAACTGAGATTGTGAGAATTTCAGACATGGCACTGTGAAGAGAGAGTTAACAGCAGATGAGAACTTTGGCACCCTTTAATCACACCATGCAGGCTTATAAGGCGAGTAAGCTCTCATAAAAGGATTGCCGCTCCCTAGAGCAATGGATTTCAGTTGTGGCTCATGGACCAGTGGTTATCATGAAGTATCTCCAAGAGACCCAGGGTTTCTAATGTTCATAACGTGATGAAGTTTGCTATTGTTCCTAGCCCAGATTAATTAGTCACTTGCAAACTGTTCCCTCATTAGTATTACATCCCAAAGAGTGTCCCCGGGGTTTTGGCAAGATTTTCCTTTCTTTTTGGCAGTGGCAAGTGGGGTGGGTGTCCACATACCAACAGTGTTTGTGAAGCTTTGCCCTGGAGCACGTGCTCCCTGGTTACCCAATTCCCCTTCCAGCCTGTGATTGTGCAGCTATCCCTGGACACAGGTCTGTTTGCTCTAAAGTCCCAGGATGGAGAGTTCTGCCAGTTCCTTTTGGGGTGAGATTTTATCCTCTGCCTAGAGATTAGAAAAGACAGAAACAAAATGATCAAACAAGGATTTCTGTGTATTCAACTCAAAGCTTGTTGTTTTTCTATTTCCAAGAAAAGTCTCTTAGTTCACCTCCCCCCTCCCCCATTTGAACTTAGCCCCTCACAGTACCTGTATTAATGGCCATTGCTCAGATCCCAGGTCCTGGGTCACATTAGATAGAAGAATTAATGAGGAACCATCTCCACTTTCAAATTAACATTCCCTGTAATGAAACCATTGGGGAGGGAAATGCAGAAAACATCAGAGCCAGAAGAGGCCAAATCCTCCCTAAATAGAAAGCTGTTCAAAGTTTTCCTGGAGGCGTCAGTGGCTCTTTTCAGAGACACTATCCTCTTTTATGTACGTAATGTTGAGGATTGGGAGGCTTAAGTTTCCTTATTAAGTCAGCAGTTTGTCAAATTCAGCACCCAGGGGACTAGAATAAACCTATTTTCTTTCCTTTTTCCCAGACCAAATTCCACAATTCCTCCCCTCTCCACATTTCACTATTTGCCTGTGGTAGCGACCAGTTAGCCAAAAATTCCCACTGAAGCTGTGACTGCTTTTTACATCACCCTGCAGCTGTGAGGGTGGCAGAAAGCAATCAAATGGGAAGGAGATTCAGACAATGCAAATTTCCTGTATCAGGTGGTGAATTTAGTAAGTCTGGAAAAGAGCAAGCATTAGGCCCAGCTGTCTGTGTTTGGGAGGAACCACGCTGATGAACATGAGACAACATTATGGTATTGCAAAGGCTGACCCCAAGCAAGGTCAAGGGTGAGGTCCAGGGTTTGTTTTTTTTTTTTTGCCTATTTGTGACCATTTCTCCTTCACAGACATATTAACAAATGTATCCCATCTTGGAGGCAGAAAAGAATCCTACCCAAACCTCACACAAAAGGATTGAGTAAATGATGGTCCTTCACATCCACATATTCTCTTTAAACAGAGGAATCCCTTGTATTTTCCATACATACATTTTGTAGGAGTAGAGGACAGTGGAAAGAGTGCTAGACTAAGAGGCATGTATCCTGGCACTCTGCACTGAAGCATTTAGGTGCCTACTATGTGTCAGGCATCGTGCTAAGTGTAGAGCATGTAAAAGTAAGACAATTCTTGACATTTAGGGATGTCGGGAATGTGGGGCAGTAGGGTGGGAAGGTAGGTTTGCAACCTATTTGTTGGTAAGTATAGGATATAGTCAATATAAATGCAGTTTGCATCCTGTCATAACTTGGGCTCATCTTTGGGGCCCAATCAGACATGGTATCTTTTGGTTAAGAACATTCCATTAGGTTATTTCTATTAACACTAATAGAAAGCTAGGGAAAAGTGGGTCTCTGACACTGGACTAAATTTACATTAGAGTAGATATCTTGTTATCTAAATTCTGCATATGAGTGGGACCAGGGTTGGCAAAGATAGTGGATTATCTCAAGTCACTTCTCTTCCCTTGGTTGTAAAGTGCAGTATCCCAAAGGATTTATGAAAGTGGGGGAGGGAGGTCTCGATGTGGCTGACTTCTCCCCCCACTGACAACTGAGGGAAATCAGAAAAGACTCCCTTAAGAAGGCAGACTTTAAGTTGAACCTTGAAGGGTGCCAGGGGTTCCAAGAGGTAGAGATGATAGAGCATGTTAGATGTGGATTGCTGGCATGGAAAGTCACAGAGGCAAAAGATGGAATGTCATGTACTGGCAAGTAGGCCAATTTGGCTGAAACATATAGAAGCATGTGAGGGGGAGTAGTGGATAATCAGCATGGAAAAGTGGCTGGAGCCAGATTGAAAAAGGTCTTAAATTCTGAAAAAGACATTTTTAATTTATCCTGGAGTCAAGGAGGATCCCCTGGAGTATCTTGATCAGGGGAGAAATCGAGTCAGATCAGCATTTTCAGAATATCAGTTTAATAGCTCAGTGAATGTTAGTGTGCACAGAGCAGAGGAGGAATTCAGGGAGGTCACTTAGGAGGTTACTTGCAATAGTCCAGAGCTGATGAGTTTGAGGTAAGTATGAGGTATCCTGGCAGAGATGTCCAAAAGGTAGTACTAGAACTCAGAAGAGTGCTTATGGAAAGAATTAAATACAAAAGGAAGGGAAAGGAGAGGAAGTGCAAAACATGATCTAATAAAATGAAAGCTTCCAGAGGCAAGGACTGTTTCATTTTTTGTTTTTTCTATTCCCTGTGTTTACCAGTTCATTGCCCATGGTAAATGCTTAATAAATGCTTTGTAGATGTTTGTTGACTGACTTATGAAATTGAAATAGAAAAAAGAAAAGGAAAAAGTGAAGTGTTGCGTGGAAAGAGATGGATATTATTTCCACATTTAGGACATTGGGTAATTTAAAATTAAACAAGTGAAATAAATTTCTTGTTAAAGATGAAAACTCCTGAATCAGTGTCATAGGATATAGATACTTTAGGTTGCTTTTTCTAGGAGTCCTGGCAGATTTTTTTACTGAGCATCTCCTGAGTTCGCATATAACAAAAAGTGTGTATTTTTGAGAAAAATTGAAAAACATTATCCCTTTACTATATGAAATACAACTACTTTTATTGACCCACCAGTACAAAAAAAAATGGAGCATGGATGATGGTAGTTTCGGAATTAGGAAGCTGTGAGTTCAAGCTTTGCCTAATTATGAATTAAGATTCCTCATGTACTCTATCAAGGCTAGTGGCTTAAATCTGGCCATTTAAGTCAATAAGAATAAGGGTTTCTTTCACTCCACACCATCATAATTCCTCAGAGACACTGCACTTTACAATCAAAGGAGATGAAACCATTTAAGATAACGGACTGTTCTAGCTAGTCAAAATCCCAATGTTCACATCCAGAAACTAGACCACAGGATACTCAGTCTAACTCAAGTTTAGTCTAATATGAGAGAGCCAGTTTTCCTAGTTACCTATTAGCCTTAATAGGAATAACCAAAGCAATTTATGTACCTGAAAGATATCAGGTCTGGCTGAAGTTCCAGATGTATCCAGTTACAAGATGCGAAGTTAAAATGAATAAGTTATAATCCTAAGGAGCAGAATTTGGGCTCTCGAAAATGCAGACAAAAATGATTGAAGCCTTACTAAGAACAGCCAAAATTACATGAAACAGCTAAAGGATGCAAAATCTTTAGAATTTATTTTGGTGCTACCCAAATCTACCTTTTCTCTGCTTTTATGGCATCTGATAATCAGTGTAGGGATCAATGAACAATCCCAGTGTGACAGATTGAATCTTGAATGATTCAAAAACATTGTGACTCTTAGAACTTCCCAAAAGAAAAAGAGTTCCTGATCCTGGAGAAAACAGCCCTGAGGAAAGTAGTATATCTCTGATGATTTAACAAGCAAGCAGAGGAATCTTTCTGTGATAGGAAACAGTGTGCAATTGAAGGCACGTGTGTAATCTTGCCAGGATGCCCATGTTCAGCATCTCCCTTGCGAGAAGCCAGAAGGACAGACAGAATAAAAGCTCTCCTCTTGCTCAAGAGAAATATTTGATATGGTGTCTACATAACCCAAAGAGCTTATTTTGAAATGCCTTTTTCTTTCCCTTAGGTGGGAAGAGAAAGATTCAGCAAATCCGATTCAACCTTATGGAAAGCTAGATTTTGAAAAACAGCTGGTAGATAGAGTGCTGGACTTGAAGGCAGGATGACCCCAGTTCAAATCCTAACTTAGATGCTTATTATCTGGCTCACCCTGGGCAAGTCATTTAATCAATATCTACCTCAACTTTCCCCATCTATAAAATGGGAATAATAATAATAATAATGTTATTACTAATATCTACCTTTTGGTTGTGAGGATAAAGTGAAATATGTATAAGACACTTTGCAAACCTTAAAGTGTTACATAAATGCTTATAATCATCATCATCACCTATTAGTATATAGACTTAGGGCCTCATTTGGGGAGTCATTATAAAAACCATGACTCCTAGTATACCATTTTTGTCATGCAAGTGGTAACTGCTATGCAATAAGTTTTCCTCAGGGAGTAAAGAAAGAGAAAATGGGCTGCAAGATTATTAAGGGACTTTTAGAAATAAACAAACTCTGTTGAGATTTCACCTAATTAGACTAATCCTTTAAAACACTTCCCTCCCACCCCCTCCTTTTCAGCAGAGGTGTTAATAATACTGACATTAAGGAAATTGTCTGCAGAAGACACTCTTTTTTTTTTTTTGGAGGGATTATGAAGAAATTGTCAAGTTGCCCAACAGGAGAAACAAGTGTGCTACTGTGAGAGAGGAAGCTGCTCACCCTTGTCACAGATTGGTTAGGACAGTGTCTGCCACTGCCGGTGCTTATGTAAGACACTGCTTGCAGGCCTCAAGGCCCATTTCCCAGTTGCCAGCCTCAGTCCAAGAGGTCAGCATGCCAGGTGAATGAAGCCTCGGCTTTGTTTGACTGCACTAGAGTCTATTGCACTGGGACGTTCCGTGCACAGAGACCCAGACACGCTTATTATACAGAAATCCAGGAGGGGAAGAGGAGGGAAGCTTCTGTGTGCCAAAGGCACTGGCTGAAAAGCCTGGAAGCCGAAATGAATAGGCAAGAACTTCCTTAGAGCCAAGTCAGCAAAGTCTAGAGAAGGGCCAGAGATCAAACTGTCTCTAGGGAGAAGCAGATATTTTATAGGTGAATTGCAAGTACTTTTAATAGGGCATCACCATCACACTCCCTGTTAGAAAGCACCTGACTATATTGTGATTTGGGTTATGTTGAGCTGGCCGTTGGTCACCCCCACCCCTCCACTCTCTAACTGGGAACCTTGTCATGCTCAGCTCAAGTGTATCATTGTAAAATGGAAGTCTTAGAGCAACTTGCTTCTTTATTATAACAACACCAGCTTCTAGGTGGAGATTGGTTATACAAATGGGGCTTTTACTCTACTTCTACACATTCCCATTCACCACTATTGGGGGGCCATTTACAGCACATTAAACAGACATGCTTAGGTTGACATAATGGAAAAAAAAACAACGTTCAACTAAGAAAATAGAAATGAATTATCATTCAGAATTAACCAAAGGTTCCATTGAGTTTGTCTTGTTTGCAATTTATTCTTTGGCATTGTAGAAGCAGTCAGAGTTCCCTACTTATGGAAGGTTATAGAATGAGCCAGGCAATTGTGATAGGTGCATATAGTCACATACCCAAATACACACCACACCACGAGATAAAAGAATGGTAGTAACCAGAAGCTGACAAATATATGTTTACATGAAGATCCAACTTTAATGCTGTTGGGAATGTGTGGAGCTGTATAATAGCTTTACTATGCCATACTATAATAGAATTTAAATACACATTTTTTAAAGTTACTAACAATCTCTCAGTTGCCAAATCCAGGGACCTTTTCTTAATCCTCATTCTCCCTGACCTCTCTGCAGCCTTTGACCCTGTTAATTAGTCTTTTGATAACCCTCTTCTCTCTAGGTTTTCCCAATATTGTTCCCTCCTAGTTTTTCTTCTACCTATCTGACCATTCCTTCTCTCTTCTTTGCTGGATCTTCCCCCAGATCATACCCTCTAACCACAGGTGTTGCTTGATGTTCTGTTCTGGGTCCTCTTCTCTTGCCCCCCTTTCATTTGGCGATCTCATTAGCTCCTATGGATTTAGTTACTATCTTTATGCAAATGATTCTCAAATCTATCATTCCTGTCCCAGCCTCTCTAATGACCTCCAATCTTGCATCTCCAACTGCCTTTCTGACATCTTGAACTGGTTGCCCAGTAGCCATCTTAAACAATACATCCAAAAAGAGAACTCATCTCCCCCTAACTCTCCCCTCCTCCTCTATTCCCTATAACTTTAGAAGGCAACACCATCCTCTCAGTCCCTTAGGAGTCATCCTAGATTCTTCACTATCTTTCACCTCCCATGTTCAAGTCCTGTTAATTTCACCTTTGAGACATCTCTGATTTATTCCCACTTCTCTGTCCTCTGACACTGCCATCACTCTAGTGCAGGCCCTCATCATCTCATGTCTGGGTTATTGCAATAGCCTACTGGTAGGCCTAGCTACCTCATCTGTCCCCTCATTCTCTAGCCACTAAAGTAATCCAAGAGGAGAGAGCCTGAGTATATGGATAGACAAACATATTTTATATATATGTATGTGTGTGTATGTGTGTGTATATATACATATATATAAAAATAAACATATATACACACATATATTTATACACATGCATACATATATTTACACACAAACACTATATTTCATATTATGTTATATGTATCATATATACATACATTTTATATATGCACATATATACATACACATACATGTGTGTATATGTATACATATACGTATATGTATACACACATATACATGTGTGTATATATACACACACACACACACACACACATATGTAAAACCTCTACCAGGGTTTTTTGACAAATCCTAGAGAATGAGAAAGTGCTATAGAACTTGAAACATATAGAAGTCTTAATTTAAAAAAAAATGGGAGGAAAGGAAGCTTCAAAATATAGAGTGCTGCACTTAATTTTGATTCTTGGTCATATTCCAAAATATTTTATCAAAGTGATGTGTTTTATGTATATTTTGAAAGGTTGGTGATCAGTTCCAATATATCTTTATCAAGATCAGTCATTCACTCAACCAGCAGTTATTTATTACTTACTGTATGCCAGACACTGTCCTAAGTCGTGGGAATATATCGATAAAAAGAGAGATGCTTCTTGCCCTTAAGAAGTTTACATGCCAATGGACATGATAACACATAAAAGGAACCTGAAAGTGGGGTGGAGAGAAAGTTTGGGGGAAGGGGCCTGATCAGAGAGGCCAAAGGAGCACAGCCTGCTGAGAAATAAAGAGATGACTGATTTGAGTGCCCTCTTAAAATGGAACTTCTGGGAGGAGCCTTCCCAATAGAGAGAGGGGCCCCAGGGGAAAAGTGTACTACAGACATGTGAGTTTATGAGTTCCAGGCTGATGTGATATTTCTGGATGAAAAGGTTTCTGGGACATAATGGAAGAGTCCAGAGGAGTGTAACTGGGTAGAAAATGAAGAGATGGTTGGCATGGGCTAACCTCAGGTTTTTTTTTTTATAAGATCACTAGACTGGTAGATTGGGGGGGATTGAATAAATATAGTACACCTAGATTTCACTGTGATAGCTCACAAAATTTCTCAGTATTCTTGCTGGCAATATAAAGATATAGGTTAGATAAGAACACAGTTAGATGGAATCAAAGCTGGTTGAATGGCAAAAACAAAGGCAATTAATGAATCAACGTCAACATGGAGGGGGAGGTCTTTAGTGGAGAACCCAGAGGATCTATCCTTAACCTTGTTCTCTTTAACCATTTATGTCAGTGATTTATATGAAGACACAAAAGGTATGTTTACCAAGTGTGCAGATGATATAAACCAGGGAAAGTAAGCCAACATATTCAATAGTAATTATCAGAGGCCAAAAAAGTGTTCATAGGTTATCCACTTCCGCTGCTTACTATGTGGACAAGTTACTTACCCCGGCCTTAGTTGCCTCATCTGTAAAATGAGAACAAGGAACTAGAGAGCCTCTGAGGTTGCTTCCTAATATCTATGATCCTGGATTAATGGTTTGAACTGAATAAGTTGAAATTTAGTGGGATATAGTTGGGTTAAGAGTGGGGTAGACGACTTCAGGTTATTCTCATTTCCATATCACATGAAGGTTAAGGTTAGATAACTATTTGGACATTGGGTCCATACTAGAAAACCTATGAGATCCCTTGCGCAATTCTGTGAGTAATATTATGAGCTGAGATTTATGAAGAGAATGAATTTCAAAAGTCGAATGCTTTGAAATCTTATATAGTTACAAAGAACTATACATATCTTATCATTACCATAATATATAAACTCCCTTGCTACACTGGGAAGTTTCTTAGAAAAGGAAGCAGTCACTAATATCAAGTGAGCAAAGGCCCATTAAAAATGTCGTGTCAAAGTAGTCTTATTTCCTTTTATTTTTACAATAGTGCCAACAATGTGTGATGCTGGTGTTAGTCAACAAATATTTATTAAAGGCTTGGTCTGTGCCAGGCATTATGATAATATTGGGGATACAAAGACAAAAAACAGTCTCTGCCCTCGTAGGGTTCACAATCTAATTACTTTCTCTACCTAACTTCTCTGATCCTCAGGTTTAAGTCACTACTTACGTCATGGAACTTTTGTGGGGAAAGTACTTTGTATACTTCAAAACATTATTATTATATTACTGAGTGCTGATATATGATGTGGGCAAGGCAAAATCTTGTAACTAGATCATGGTCAGTTACCTGGTCTAGAATCAGTTGAACAATCTATGCCAAAGAAAAGTGATTAATAGATAGATATAAACTTGGAGCAAAAGTTCTAATGGAATGTTTAAAAAAAACCCTGTCCTTAACATTTTTGATGTTTAATTTTTTTAAGTGATGAAACAGGCAATTCAGTTAAAAAATGTCAGTCCAAATATTGATTTAGTATCATATAGACAAAGCCAATTGGTTCATTATGTTTCTCTTTTTAATAGATTCTTTGGCAGTGGGAAGATGTAGTCTTAATACATGCTCTGAAGAAGGCTTTGGAAACATCTATGTGTTTGATGTGACATGAAACAAGGAGACAGAGCTTTAGCAGGGAATTTTGGTGTCAAGGGCAAACAGTATGAAAAAGAATTGGGCTAAAAAAGCACAGAATATACATTGTGATCAATTTTGCAATTAATAATGTCAAAACACCAATTCAGACAGTTGAGTTGAGTGGTAAGGGAGACTCTGAGACATGAAGTTACTAAAAGGAAGGCCATTGCTGAAGAAGAAAGCAGAGCTGGGCTGGGAAGGAGCTCACTTAAGGAGTGGTTGCTTAGAGGTAAAATCATGTTATTAGCTAGCTTCCTTTATTAACTAATCATTCTTGCTAATTAGTTGCTAAATGTTTTTATATGGACATGCTTATATGGGCATGTATATGTATATGCTTAAGTAGTTCAAGTGCTGTCAAAATGTAAATATAGCACATTTCTACATCGTACAATCTTTACATTTCTTGTACCCTCTAAATTTTGCTGCCCTGGGTCAAAGCTTCATTCATTCCAACCTAGTTATTGCTCCCAGCAGAGCCATAGCAAATACTGTGAATGATAGAATAAGGATACAACCATATTCAATTGATTAGAACAATGGACTGAATACAAAGGAATGTAATTGGTTTTTTAAAAATCTAAATATGTATTAAAAACAAACGTAAAAACCAGGATGAGTGTAGTATTGGACCATTGTGACTAGAAATAAGTTCATGTGGAAAAACCCTAGTGATTCTAGTTGACTATCAGTTTTGCTTGAAATAATAGCAACTGTTGACATATTGGGTTTTTTTTTAAGAGAAGTAATATAGTTCTTTAAGCTGTATGGCATGCCTAATGATACAGATGATGGTTCTACTGTATTCTGCCTTGGGAAAAACTCTTTTTGAGTACTAGGCCCAGTTCTAGCTTCAGAAGCTTTGAAATATTTCAGGAAGACATAGCCAAATTGAAGCATGTCTGGAAGACATAAGGTTAGGGAAAAGACCAGAATAGAAAGTGATCATTAAGGGGTCAATGTCAATTTGGGGATAAGTCAATATTGGAACTCATGGATTTATCAATTGGCTATGGGCCATTTCTCATTTTTATCATTTACTTAGATAAAGACAAAGATAGCATGGATATTAGAAACCACAGATAACATGGAAGGGGGAAAAGATATCCAAACCATTGAATGAGAGTGTCAGAACCCACAAATCTCCCAATAGGCTATACTAATGGTTTGAATCTAATATAATGGCATTTAATTGGGGAAAATGTGAAATGCCCCACTTGGGTATAAAAATGCACGTCACAATTGTACATCACAAGTACAGAATGGGAGAGACGTAATAAGAGAAAGTTTACTGTAGAGAAGATCTGGAAATGCTAGCCAGTACTATTTGAGACAATGAGACAATATAACAACCTAAAATGCTATGGTCATCTTAATCTTCATTAACAGAGTCACAGTATCCAGAAGGAAGGAGATGAGAATCCCTCTGTACCAGGAACTGAGTGAACCAAATCTAAAGTATCATGTTCAGTCCTAGGCACTAACTTTTAGGGAAAATAGGACCAAGTTATTTGGGAGAGGGTGACTAGAATGACAAGGGTACTCAAAACAATTGAGATAAGGAAATGGTTGTGTCTAACCTAGAAAAGAGAATTTATTATCTCCATAATCATTGTTTTCCAACATTTTAAAATTTTTATTCATTTTGAATTTTAATATAAAAAGACACACAAAAAGAACATTTCCATGTATACAATACAACATAAAAAGAGGATTAAATATAAAAACATGAATTTCCATTTCACACTGTTCACTTTTTTCAAATCTATATAATAAATACTACTTAATATTTTCAGTTACCCTGCTTTTTGTGCTTCTTTCTAAGTTTTCTTTTGTTTCTGCTATGTGCCTTTTATTTTTTTCTCCCTTCCTTCCTCACCCTAGAGAAGACTACCATTAGACACACACACACACACACACACACACACACGTATATGTATGTGTGTCCATGTACATATATAAGTAAATATGTATGTAAAACTATACTATACATACTTCTGTTTATCATTTCTTTCTCTGGAGGTGGATAGCATGTTATTCAGTAGGTCCTTTGTAGCTGATTTGAGTATTTATGATACTCAGAATAAATTAGTCATTCAGAGTTGTTCTTATGATGTTATCTCTGTTACTATATTTGTTCTCTTGGTTCTGCTCATTTCACTTTTCATTATTTCATGTAAGTCTTTCCATTTTTTTTTCTAAAATCAACTAGTTCATCATTTCTTATAGCACAATAGTATTCCATCACAATCATAGACCATAACTTATTTAATCATTCCCCAGTTGATGAGCATCCCCTCAATTTCTAGTTCTTTGCTGCCACAGAGAGCTGCTATAAGTATTTTAGAACATATAAATTATTTTCTTTTTTCCCTAATCACCTTGAGAAACAAACCTAAGAGTGGAATTGCTGGGTCATAGAGTAAGCACTGTTTTGTAACTCATTAGGCATAATTCCAGAATGCTCTCCAAAATGGTTGGACCAGTTCATAGTTTCACTAACAATGATTTAGTGTCCCAATTTTTCTGCATCCCTTCCAATTTTTGTCATTTTCCCTTTTTTTTTTTATCATTTTAGCCAATCTAATAGGTATAAGATGATATCTCAAAGTGATTTTAATTTGCATTTCTTTAATAAATAGTGATTTAGAGCATTTTTATATGATTGTATATAGTTTTGATTTCTTCATTGCAAAACTGCCTGTTAGCATTCTTTGAGCATTTATCAGTTGGGGAATGACTTGTATTCTTATAGATTTGGAAAAGTTTTTTATATATTTGAGAAATGAGACATTTATCTGAGAAACTCTATAAAAAAATTTCCCCAATTGTCTGTTTTGCTTTTTATCTTGGCTACATTGGTTTTATTTCTACAAAACCTTTTTTTAATTTAATGTAATACAAATTATCCATTTTATACTTCACAATGCCCTCTATCTCTTGTTTATTCATAAATTGTTCTTCTAGCTGTAAGTCTGATCGCTAATATGTTGCATGTTCTTCTAATTTTCTTGTGATATCTCCTTTTATGTCTAGGACATATATCCATTTTAACCTAATCTTGGTAAATAATGTAAGATATTGGTCTATGCCCAATTTCTGCTAGGCTAATTTCCAGCTTTCCCAACATTTTTTTTTTTTACCAAATAATGAATTCTTATCCCAAAAACTTAAGTGTGCTGTTCCACTGAAGTTCTTTGGAACACACCCTGAGAAAAATCTGTTGACAATTTGGGATCATAGAGTTTTAGAAATGAAGGAGAGTGAGATCATGGGATTGAGAGCTGAGGGGTGTTTAGGGCTTATCTATTTGAAACTCTTATGAGGAAACTGAAATACAGAATATTTAAATGACACATCCACAGCCACACAGTTAAGAAAGTAACAGAACATAGATTTGAAATGTTTTTGCTCTCAGAGGAAGTCTTGGAACAAAGATTGGATGACCTTGGCAGAGATATTAAAAGAATTCCTGCTTTATGCAGGATTTGGGCTGGATGACCTTGTTAGGTTCCTTCCAACTCAGAGTCAGTGATTATATGACTGTTTAATTTAATCTCTGTAACCTCAAAATCTAGAAAAACTTATTTGATGTGCAGTAGATATAATAAGTGCTTATTGAATGGAATTGCATACCTATGGCATGCAAAGTATTGATTAGTTGGAAAATCATGAGGATTTTTTGACAGACACCTAAATCTGGGGTGATCTAGTCATTTCTCTAAGGGAATAAATGTAACAGAAATATAATTCACAGGGCCTGCCTTTGAAGAGTTTTTTTGTGTGTATATATGTGGGGTTGGCCCATGTTTGGAAGGGATATATATATATATACACACACACACATACATATATACGAAGACAGACATCAACAAGTACAAGTTAATATAGTATGAAATGGATAAATTTTATACTGAAAAGTGCTATATAAATATGAGCTATTATTATTATTATTATTGCTAAAAGATACTTTGCAAAGTAGTAACTTGATCAGGATGGTTAACTAGGAAAGGCTTTAGCTTGAAAGGAGTTTGTGGTTGTGTTATTTCTTTCAGAAGTACATACTGTATTTTCCTTATTTCTATTTTCCATAATTTTGCAGTGATTATGGTGTGGGGGTAATCTCATTCTGTAACCAAGTGGAAGGAGACTTGACTGTATGTAAATAAAAGTCTTCAACAGGTTGACACCAAAGTGTGGGGGGGAATCACAAACCCTTCTTTCCTTGGGGCTCAGAGGAATCCCAAGCAAAGGGCCTTTTGACTCCTGGCCTTCAGCAGACAGCAGCTGCTGCTGTTTCAAAACCAATTTCCAACCACCCTGATCCCCCGTGTCCTGAGACTTGACTCTGACACAATGGTATTCAGACTTTGGTTTTGGACTCTGACCCTTCCTTTGGCTCTTCCTGATTCTGGCTTTGTTCCTAGTTTGGTCTCAGTTCCTGAGCACTCCCTTGGAGTGCTGGCAGAATTTGTTCAGAGTTGATGGGAAGCTACCCTTAAGGTGCCTGTTGTATTTCCTCCATAGCCTGACATTCTCCCTGGGTGGAGGTACCCCAGAAATTGACCCCTAAATGTCTTAGCCAGAAGCCATGCACAGCTTGTTAGATGTGACTGAGTAACTTTCCCTTCTAAACGTGAACTGGGGGCTGTGGACAGAGTCTTTCTCCCTCCATAACCAGGGAATTGATGTTCTTCATTACACAGGGGCCAGTCAAGCCAACTGATGCCTGCTATGGCTGGTTAATCTTCTGTGTTCTCAAAGTGAAAATTAGGCAGACAGAAGGAAGAATACTCAGTAAACACTTTCAAGCCAGTCTCCCTAAAACTCAATAACAAATGGAAAAAATTTATCTCAAATCAGGAAAGAAAAACATGCAATCAACAGTGTCATAAAGACAAATTTTGGCCATTACAAGAAAACACCAGATTTTTATAATAAAAAGAAACTTTCCACTTATTAACACTACCACAGTGTCCTCCAAATGAATCCCAACTGTGTTCTTATTGTAGGCAACTTCCTAGCAATGGAATCAGACTTATTAATATATAAATCAATGTGGCATTTGCCCTGATAGCTTTTTTTTTCTGACAACTGAATTTCTTTGCATTTTATAGATCTTTTCAAAATAGGGGTGATTGAAAGGGAAGATGTGCTACTCATCTTTGTGGGTGGCAGGGAAAGGAAGAAAGAGTAAGAACAGTTCGTGTGAACAGATAACTCATAGTAGAGGCAAATCTGCCAAAGATGATGTTTCCTACAGAGATTTGGCTCTACATAGAAATACTGGATAAAATTGTTACCTTAAGCCAAATAAGCAAATGCAAAAGGCTGAGCTACTCTTTGATATCAGAATAAGAACTTGATCATAGATCATTTCTTGTGGCATGGATCAAAACTTTGTCAACACTGAGTACTAAAAAAAAAGTCTTTAAGTGAAGAAAAAAATTTGAATGAAAGGTTTTCAGGTTGTCTCTAAACAAGAGAAGAGTTGAAGGAATGATCTCGATAACTCAGCCCAATAACTCAGTTTTGTTTCAATTATATATATAAATGTTCTGTATAAAAGAGCTTTGAATCATACAGATAAATCAATTAACTAATATTAACTTTTCATCAGCTATGTGCTCAATATTTTTCAGGACTGTAACAAATACAGAATAAAGTAAAAGGTGTGTTTTTTCACTTTAAGGAGTTCATAATTGAAATAGACATAAGTAAAATACATTAAGCACTACTTTATACTTATATACAAGACACTGAAACATTTAATGAAGTCTATGTTTCATTATGTGACAAGTAAGTACTATGTCTGCCTGTCAGCAAGCTTTTATCAAGCATTTAACATGTGCCAGGCCTTGTGTAAAGAGAACTGGGGTTGTAAAGAAAGCCAAAAATGTGGTTTCTGCCCTCAAAGAGCTGACATTCTAATGAGGAATAGGAGACAGAATATGCAAACGACTATTTACATATAAGATAGAACAATGTAAAAGGAAGATAATATTAGAGAAAAGGTAGTGGGCAGAGTGGACCAAGAAAGGCTCCTACGGAAGGTGAGATTTGAGTTAAGTTTTTAAGGGAATGAGAGAAGCCAGGAGGCAGAGATTAGAAAGATAGCAGAGTATTCTCGGCACAATCAGGAGCCACTGCAGAGTTGGGAGATAGAATCCCATGTGAAAGGAACTGCTGGTAGGCAGATACATCTGAATCATAAGTGTTAGGCACCTATATGGCACAGTGGATAGAGCACCCTGCCTGGAGTCAGAAAGACTCATCTTCATGAGTTCAAATCCAACCTCAGACATTTACTAGCTGCATGACCCTGGGTAAATCACTTAACCCTGTTTACCTCAGTTTTTGTAAATGAGCTGGAGAAGGAAATGGCAAACCACTCCAATATCTTTGCCAAGAAAACCCCAAATGGGGTCATGAGAGTCAGACACAACTGAAATGACTGAATAGTAACAACAACAGAACATGTTGAAGGGAGAAGAGTTGAAGAACACTGCGAAGGTAGGAAGGGGTGAGCTTGTGGAAGACTTTCAATGCTAGAGGATTTCACGATTGATCCTATAGTATTACGTTTGAGATTATCGAGTAGGACATATATGTATAAATTAATCTTCAGGAAAACCACATAAGCAGTTACATGGAAGGTTGTATTGGAGTGGGGACAGACTTAAGTCAGGGAGACCAATTAGAAGATTATGAAGATAATATAGGTAAGAGGAGATGATGGCCTATAATAGAGTGGTAACTATGAGAGTAGAGAGGAGGAATTAAAGTCTAGCTCTTGTGAAATTAGAAATAGCAAGATTTGGCAAGAGATCATAAATGTGGCGCATGTGTAAGTGAGGAATGGAAGCAGACACCAAAGTTGTGAGACTGAATGTGACTGGGATGATGATGATGATAATGTCCTCAACAGCAGTAAGAAAGTGGAGCAGAGGGAGGCTTTGAGGTAAAAGATTAGTTCTGTTTTTGACATGCTGGTTTTGATGTGTTTACTAAACACCCAATTTGAAGCATACAAAAGTCAAGTGGATGATAGAAGACTAAGGCTCAGGAAAGAGCATAGGGCTGGATAGATAGATCTTGTAATCTGTTTATCTTATGCTCAGAGATGAGAATTGAAAGCATGAGGAGCTAGACCAGAACCTGTTGAGAGCTGAAGTGTAGATAGAGTGTCTTGGACATGGGATCCAGAATTTTAGAACTGCTGAGGATGTCATGCGTGATCACCACAGCCCATACTTGAAAATAGTTCACACTATAATACAACTGACAAGCAGTCATTCAGCTTCTGTTTGAAGACTTCCAATGGAGGACAGCATCAGAAAAGGGAACATATATTTTGAGGCAGCTGGTTTCACTTTTTACTAGATATAATTATTGAAAGGGTTTTTAGGGTAGCTAGATGGTACAGTGGATAGAGCCCTGGCCCTGGATTCAGGAAGACCTGAGTTCAAATATGACCTCAGACACTTGACACTTAGCTGTGTGACCCTGGGCAAGTCACTTCACCTCATTGCTTTGCCAATTTTTTTTTGTTCTATGGCACACCATACAAGTGATTATGGAGGCTTTGCTTAAAGGGGGAACCCATCACTTCCTAAGGTGGACAATTCTAATAATTAATAGGTTTTTCCTTAAATCAAGTGAGAATTTGCCTCTTTTAAATTTGTACACCATTGTTCCTTTTTCTGATCTCAGGCTGAGGCAACATTCCCAAGTGGATGTGACATTCAAAGAAATAAAGAAAGAACTGACAATACTAAGAAGAGAAATAAATAAAGGAAGAATTTGAAGAAAGTGAAAAAAAAGTCATATGGGGAAATTTAAAAGACAAAAAATCTGGGGGAAAAAAAGCATGAGGAAATCACCAATGTGGACAATATAACCAGAAAATATAAACATAGAGAAGATAATTAATAGACCTATTATAGCAGTTGTATATAAGGTAGAACAGGTAGAATTTTTTTTCTTTTTTGAATTAAACCTGTAATTTTATTGATGTCTGGAATTTCCTATGAAGACATATGAATGTCACAGATTATTCTACTTATATTCTTAGAGAGTTATCTGAGGCATTGAAAGATTAAGTGACTTGCCAAAGGTCACAAAGATAGTATGCTTCAGATGTGGCTCTTGAACCCAGTTCTTCCTTATTCCAAGGTTGACTGTTTATCCATCCAGGACACCATGCAGAGAGAGAGAGAGAGAAAGAGAGAGTGGGGGGGTGGGGATGAAGGGGAGATAGAGGAAAGAATGAGAGGTTAGAGGGGGAAGGAAAAAGTGAGCAAGAAAGAAAGGATGTAATTATCCAAATTAATGGAAAATTAAATGGAAAACACACAGACCCAGATGGCACATCTAGAGTATAGGTTATGAATCTGGCCTCAGACCAAATACTTGTCATTTACCAGCTGTGTGACCCTGGGCAAGTCACTTAACCCCAACTGCCTAAAAATTAAAAAAAAAAATTAATAACGTTTTTAGAGTATAGATTGTGACAGAGCAACTGCAGGATTACTAATAACCTATAAAAGCTTAGAAAAAATAACAAATTTGGGAAGCAACAAAGAAAGCTTCTTATAATTGGTAAAAAAACAATCAACAAAATATATGTAGAAGAGATCAGTGGGACCCCCAAAAGGAATTAATTTTAACACAGTGAGTGATCTGTGATTTCACTGCTGTAGAGAACTTCCCAGAATTTGGAACACAATATTTGTGAAAAAATTAAAAACATCACCCACAAATGCAGAATTAGCTATTTAGCAAAACTGAACAGACTTCTTGAAGACAAGAGACGAATATTAGAAACAAACAAGAATATGAGAAGCAAATGAATTTGGGAAAGTTTTTGAAGTAGAAACATACACTTGAAGGAAATGTTTAAACAATCAATGAGCCTCTCAGCCAAAAAGACAAATAGTCAAAATAACAAGGACAAAAGAGTTGCTAACAAAATATTAGAACAGTGCATTGTATTGGATATATCACTAAAGAATTCAGACAGAGATTTCATGGAAACAGAGGAAGGAATAAAAATGGGGCGGGGGAACCCAAGCAGGGGAAGAAAGTGACAGGGTAATTCCCAAGTAAACTTCTTACTTTGGATAAAAAGGTAAAATCCAATTTAAAATAACCTACATAGTTAGCGTATGAACACAGATTCACAGAATTTTAGAACTGGGACCTCAGCAACAATCCAATCTAACCATACCTAAAGGTGAGCCCTATTCTAACCTACTCCAAAAGTGGTAATGCAGCCTTAAAATCTGTTTTAGAGGATTCCAGTATCTATCTAGGCAGATGACTCGAAGTTTAAATAGCTCTGATGATTAGGAAGTTTTTCCTTGAATTAAACCTAAATTTGCTTCTTTCCAACTTGTACTCATTTTTTCTAACTTTACCCCCTGGGATCAAAGGAAACAAGTTTAATCCCTCTTCCGCAAGACAACTTTCTATATTTTTGAAGACAGCTATTTTGTCTCCCTGAGTCTTATCTTCCCTAAGTTAAACATTTCAAATTCCTTCAACTAATTCTCAAATGGGCATTAACTTATGGCCCTGTTTGCTCTGCTCCAGATGTTGTCCAGTCTATCAGTATCATTCTTATACTGTGGTGCCAAGAATTGAAAATAATATTCCAGATGTGGTCTGACGAAGGCAGAGTGTGGGGACTCTCACCTTCTAATTCTTTCATCTCTTAATGCAGCCTAAAATTTAATTATTTTTTTCTTTTGCTGAGTGCTCTGTTTTCTATTGAGCTTATTTACTTACAGCCTACTAAAAACTTCTGGATCAGACAAACTATTCTTTAACCATGATTCCGCCACCTTTTTTTTTCTTATTAAAAAAATTTATTTTAGTTTTTAACATTCACTTTTATAATATTTTAAGTTTCAGTTTTTTCTCCCTCCTTCCCTCTCCTTCCCCTCCCCAAAATGACAACCAATGGCTATACATGTACAATCGTGTTAAACATATTTCCACATCAGTCATGTTATGAAAGAAGAATCAGAACAAAAAGGAAAAACCATGAGAAAGAAAAAAAAAGTGAAAATAGTATGCTTTGATCTGCATTCAGACTTCATAGTTCTTTCTCTGGATGTGGATAGCATTTTCTATCGTGAGACTTTTGGAATTGTCTTAGATCATTGTATTGCCAAGAAGAGCCAAATCTATCAAAGCTGATCATCACAGAATGTTGCTGTTACTATGTACAATGTTCTCCTGGTTCTGCTCACTTCATTCAGCATTAGTTCATGTAAGTCCTTCCAGGTTTTTCTGAAATCCACCTGCTTATTATAGCATAACAGTATTCCATCACAATCATATACCACAACTTGTTCAGCCATTTCCCAACTGGTGAGCATCCCCTCAATTTCCAACTCTTTTGCCACCACAAAAAGAGCTGCTATAAATATTTTTGTACATGTGGGTCATTTTCCCTTTTTTATGATCTCTTTGGGATACAGACCTAGAGTGGTGTATACATAGTTTTATAGCCCTTTGGGCATAGTTCCTAATTGCTTTCCAGAATGGTTGGATCAGTTCACAACTCTACCAACAATGTATCAGTGTTCCAATCTTGTCACATCTTCTCTAACATTTATAATTTTCCTTTTTTGTCATATTAGTCAATCAGATAGGTATGAGGTGGTACTTCAGAGTTGTTTTAATTTGCATTTCTCTAATTAACAATGATTTAAAATATGTTCATATGACTGTAGATAGCTTTAATTTCTTCATCTGAAAATTACCTGTTCACAAGATTCCTCCATCTTAGACTTGTAAAGGTGAATTTTGGAATGTAAGTAACAGGAAGAGAGGGAGGGAAGGGGGAAGGAAAGAAGAAGAGGGGAAGAAGGAAGAGAAGGAAGGGGGAGAAGGGCAAAGGAAGGAAAGGAAGAGGGAAGGAAGGAATGCTTTCAAAATATTATGTAAGTGATCCTCATCCCTAACCTGGGAAATAGGTGCTACTATTACACCCATTTTACAGTTGAAGAACCTGAGGCAGAAAGAGGTTAAGTGACTTGCCCAGAGTCATATAGCTAGTAAATATCCAAAGCTGGATTTAAACTCAGGTCTTACTGACTCTAAGCCCTTCTCTCTATCTGCTGTGCCATCAACATAGGATTAGAAAAAATAACAATTATATTTGAAATATTTGCTTGTATCTATGTCTTTATCTATAGGCATGTATGTATACATATATATGTTATTTGTGTATATATGTGTCTATACATATACACACACATATATACACATATATGTGCATATATACATATACACGAAACAAACACACAAATAAGAATATGTGCTTGTAATGACTTGTTTACATATGATACTATATGGTTACATGATGCAATATTGCATCATCAAAATTTCAATGCAGGAAAAACACAAATTTACAATAAATGGTTAAATTTAAGATGCTTTTTAAAAAAATGATGCAAATTTTCAAAAACTGCTAAAGGGTTAAAAATAGATTGGGGGGCACTAAGTAATTTTTTTAAAAGGGGGTGGTAGGCCAAATAAGTTTGGGAACCTCTTCTTATAGACTATAACACACCAACACTGTCCGTGAGATTTTCTTGGCAAAGAAATTGAAGTGGTTTGCCATTTCCTTCTCCAGTAGATTAAGGCAAACAGAAGTTGTGACTTGTCCAGCCAATGTCACACAGCTCATAAGTGTCCGAGGCCAGATTTGCACTCATCTTCCTGACTCCAGGCCCAGCACTGAGCCATATGGCTGCCATATATATATATATATACACATACACACATATGTATGTATATATATATGTATGTATGTATATATATGTATATATATATGTGTGTGTGTGTGTGTGTATATATATATATATATATATAAAATTGAGAGATAGAGTTACAGAGCTTAGGTAAAGAACTCTTATTCTAATGCTATTGATTTGAGACCCCATTCAGTATATTTCCTCCAGTGCTATCACTAATATCAGTTAACCCATTAATATCTCCTCAATGTTACTGATAATCAATTAACTTTTACAAGTAGATATTTACTAAAAAGATATAGCAAGAACCAAACTAAAACTATCCTGAAACCAGAGGTGTAATCTCTCCTTTACACCTCCATCTTTGTGAATAGTAGACTCAAAGCATTCTTCCCACCTGGTATACTTCTAAATGTGGCATAGCAGATGGACAAATTGCTCCCTTGCTTGCATGTCCCAGTGTCATAGCTGCTGAGTTGATTCTCTGCTGGGCTGGGTAATATAAGCTATTCTTCCTGCCTGTGCCAGTTCCTTACCCATTTTGCCTGTGGTAGTACAACAATCTCTGTCTTGGACAGATGTCATTGGACCTCTAGTGTTTCCATTGACTTTTTGAAGTTCACAGAGTCAAGACATGATCCATTCTGTTTCTGACATCTTTTTCACCAAGAAATGGAAAGATGATCCCAAGAGAAACCAAAGAAACCAAAGCACCGTTTACTTTTTCAAGGCTATGTGTTGGCCTGGGTGGGAAGAATAGGCTATTGGCACTACCTTTTTCTTCATCTGGAGCTTTCCAAAATGCTCTCCTCACTTGCACCAGGAAAAGCACAAGAGACTTTGTTAGAGACTTTACATTTACATTCATCAGACAGTTAACAGACAAGAAACCAAGATCACTTGTATATGCTCTCAACAAAGGTAAGAATTTCCATTTAACCCTCTTGCAAACCAGCTCTCCAAGCCCATCATGTGGGACAACCTCAAGCTCAGCACTCTGCCCCATTGGCTAATCTCTCATTATGTAGATAACCCAGCCTATCATCAGGGGATAGAGATAATTCTGTTTCTTCTTTGCCTATATTTATGCCTTTGTAATGGGGAAGGCTGCTCTCAACAACTTGGCAGGCCAACATACAATGTTCATGCATGTACCAGCTCTCCTGTCCCTCTAGAAGTAGGTTCTCCAGTGTTTCCTAAATGGGTGACTCCACCTTTTCAATTCCCCATTTCACCATTATACTTCTATTTTTTTCATCTTATTGCTATCCCTAGCATTTCTGAGAGAGCATTATGGCTTTTCTTCTAAATTTATTGAGAAAGTTTCTAATATTTTTGTTTTATATAATGCTAGATTTTGGTTTTAGTTCCATTCTTTTATAATATGAATGAGAAATATTTATTGTTTACTGTATCAGACTCTGAGCCAAATGCATGGGGTACCAATACAAAAGTGATATTGTCCCTGTCCTCAAAGATCATACATTCTAATGGTAGAGGCAACATATGTGGGGAAGGGTTGACCGAGAAAGGAAATTGCGGTCAGAGAAGGAAGTTACAGCTATGAGGAGTGGAACAATAGAGTTGTCTGTTGATATACTTTTTCCAGAGCAATGATAGCATTGATTTTATCATAGTTCTCAAAGAAAGAGGTGGGAAAGGGTGAGAGAGTACAATACCCAAATTCAGCAAGGTACAAAATGTCCATGGTAAAGATGGAGAGGCAAGATTTTAGGCAGCACAGAGCCAGTTGGCTTAGCTCCTTCTAGGTGTGGCCTCTGTTGGTCTGGTTGAGAGGGGAAAATACCACCCGTAGGAGTGACAGAGTACAAAACATTTTAAACACATCTTCTGTGTTTATGCTTTGTAAAGTTTTTAGTGTAAATGACATTGATAACAAGCTAAGAAGCACAGGGCCTAGCACAAATCTCTGCAGCAGCACTCCAAAAACCTTCTTCCTGCCAAAATGATATTGAACCAGTTAATGACCATGCTTTGAGTCCAACCATTCAACCAGTTTCAAATTCTTCTGAATGCATTCTGGTCTGACCCACACCTCCATTTTCCCTCAGAAATAATATGAGACATTTATCAAATGCTTTGCTTTAATCAATGTGTACTATATGACAGTTTAACAAACCTATCAAAAATGAAAATAAAATCAATATGTCAGTGCTTAGCTGACAGTGCTTGGCATATACTAGGTGCTTAATAAATGTTTATTGATTGGGTGAAGACTAGTTTTTACTGAAGTCATGCTGGCTCTTTGTAATCACTACTTCCTTTTCAAGATATTCAACCAAATTGATAAAATTGCATTCAAGAATTTTTCGGGATTCAAAATCATATTTAGTATTTTTTCCTTTAAAAAAAATCAGGGAAACACTTGCTATTCACCATTATGACAGTATGTTTTCGATTCTATACATCATTTTCAAAATCTCTGATGGTATTTCTGTAACCACATCTACTAGTCCAAAGGATGTAGATCATCTGGGCTACATGACTTGAAGTCATCAAGGGCAACGAGACTCTTATTATCTTTATATTTCTCTTTAGAATCATTTTTGTCCTGTCATTTCTAGGGCAGATGTCTTTCTTTTTGGCAGAGAAAACATAAGCAAAGTTACAATATAGTGACTTTGAATTTTCTTATAATTATCCCATTCACCCCAGACAATGACTCTATCCCATTTTTTTATCTTCTTTCCCCAATGCTGCTTTCAAAAATGCCTTTTGTTGTCCAAGGCTGACTTTACCAACTTCAGCATATTTTTAACTTGAGCACTAAATACTAGGTTTACAGGACTATGTTTTGTTCTTATATTGAGCTGCCATTACCTGCTCTTCCTAACATCTTCTGTTTAAATATCTTTTTTAAAGAATATATAACTGGGATAGTGACTTAACTTGTGTTCCACCATAGATATCGTAATGTAAAACAAAGGAATTGAGTTATAAATGATTCTATTAAGTTTTGATAAAAAATACATAAAAATTTCTTAAAATCTTGTATTCAATTAGAAGACAAACCTAGTAAATATAATGCTAAAATATGTGCACTAAATTCCTGCAATAAAATGAGTCACAGAATAAATGAAAAAGCAAAATACAAAAATAAATTGTTGATGTTCTGGAGAACAATTTGGAAATATGCCCAAAAGGTTATAAAAGTGTGCATACCCTTTGACCCAGAAAAATTATTACTAGGTCTGTATTACAAAGTGATAAAGAAAATGTAAAAGGAGCTATCTGTACAAACATATGTATAGCAGCTCTTTTTGTGACAGCAAAGAATTAGAAATTGAGGGGATGCCTATCAATTAGGGAATTGCTGAGCAAGTTGTGATATTTGATTGTTATGGAATACTATTGTTCCATAAGAAATGATGAGCAGGATGGTTCCAGGAAAACCTGGGAAGACATATATGAACTGATGCAAATTGAAATGAGCAGAACCAGGAGAATGTTGTAGACAGTAACAGAAATATTTTAAAGATGATGAATTGTAAAAGACTTAGCTACTCTGATCAAGACAGTGATCCAAGACAATTCCAAAAGATGCATGATGAAAGATGCTGTTAGCCTCCAGAGACAGAAAACTGATGAACTCTGAATAAGAATTGAAGAATACTTTTTAAAATTTTTCTCTATTTTTATTTTGTTTTGTTTTTATTTTGTCACATGGCTAATGTGGAAATTTAGTTTTCATGATTTCACATGTATAATCTATATCAAATTGCTTGCCTTGTGGGGGGAGGGGCAAAAGGAAAGAGATAATTTAGAATTCAAAAAATTTTTAAATGATTGTTAAATTTTGCTACATGTAATTGGGAAATTTTTAATAAAATAAATAAACATATTTTTTAAAATAGACTATTAATTGGGGGAGAAATCCACAAAGATCTAAATAGATTCAAAATGAAAAGATAGACTAAAATTTATGATGTTACTGAGAAACCATGGAAGGCAGGAGTGTAAATAATGATATGGAATAAATATGAATTTAAACCATAAAGTATTATAAAAGGGAAATCAAGGCATTTTATTGTGCTAAACAACTCTATGCAAAATGAAAGCATATAAATCTTAAATACACACGCATCTAATAATTCTGTATCAAAGTTTATAAAGGAAAGCTTTACAGTCATGCACTATTAGATTTTTTAAAAAAACAATAAAAGTAGATTTTAACATACCATTATCAATATTTGATAAATTCAGCAAAAAAAGAAAGAGATTACAGAGCTGAACAATGTTAAATAAACAATAGTGGTATAGAGAAGAAATTAATGGGAAAAGCAAATAGAATGTTTTTTCCAAGTATTTATTAAACTTACAAAAAAAAAAAAAGAAATGATCATGTCTTGGCCCAGAAAGAAGATACAGGCAAATAGAAAAAAGAAAAATAGGACAGCTATCTTAGATCATAATGAACTAAAACTGATGATAATGAGACATTGAATAAAACATAAGGGCTTTATGGTAACTAAGAAAATATTTGTTTTATTAAAACATGACTGATTTTTTAAAAAAGTATAAAAACCAGTAGCAGACTATATCGTAGAATGACCAGCCACTGCTTTGTACTCTTTGTTTAACATTTTTATCAGTGGCTTGTTTAAAGGAATAGAGAGCATAGTTATATAAAAAAAAAATTATGTGATGCATACCCAAGATAGAAAAGAAATATGCTGGATGAAACTATCAGAGTTCAAGAAAATCTTGCCTGACTACAACACTACTCTTAATCTAATTTGATGAAATTTAATAGAGATAATTGAGTTGGATCCAAAATAGACAGCTTCACAAGCACAAGATGGGGAAGGAATGTCTATTTATCAATTCATCTGGCAAAAGTCTAGGTGCATATTACACGTGAGTCAAATATGACCGTAGCTGAAACAACTTAATCTGATCTTAAGCTACATTAAGAATAATTTTAGCTAACATTTATATGTGGATTTAGGATTTGCAAAGCACTTTACATGTGTTATCTGATCCTCACTAGAACCCTGTGAAATAGCTGCTATTATTATTCCCAAATTACAGATAAGCTATTCTTCCTTTGTTTTTGAAGAGGACCAATGACACCTCTGGATGACAACTTGCCTTACCCATAAATTGGATTTAAGTGAGGCAGAGTTACATCAGCCTCACTTTCTTCTAGAGTCATCAAAGTCCAGTGGCAAGACAAAAATCAGGACAACTGGTGATGACTCAAGTTGCAGTGGATGACCTTGATATCTTCAATGTCTCACCAAGTTCTAAGCACCCTACCTTCATGATCCTTGGAACAAAGGATTTTCATCCAGCTATTCCACTGAGGGTAATCCTCACATGCTTATGGGTAGACATCCCCCAAACCCACCAACAGATTTGAAGCCTATCGGTTACCCTCAACCTGTTTTAGCCCTTATGCTGAAACAATTTTACCCAAGTGTGGCCGTTGCATATGCTACAGCTTCTTGGAGCCACAGTGGGGTGTTGGGTAAATAAGGTGAACACCAAAGGGAAATGAGCAACCCTCAAAAGGGTGTGGTGAGCCCTCACACCAGAAATGCTAATCTTCTTTGAACACCCCATATACCCCACAGATAAGCAAACTAAGGCTGAAAGAGCCTAAATGACTCCTCCATAGTCATACAACTAGTAAGTGCCTGAGTCAGGATTCTGACTCTGGTCTTCCTAATTTCAAGTCCAATATTCTATTCACTAAAGCACCTAGCTCCCTAATATTAGGAGAAATATAGTGTTGAGGAAAGAACCTGAGCAGGTCAATTCACATTCAGATCTGAGCTCCATATTTTAGGAAAGATATTGATAAGATGGAGAGCATTCCTAGGAATGCAGGATGGTGAAGGACTCCCAATTGAAGCCATATGAGGACTAGTTGAAGGCCCTAGAAATATTTATCTTGCAGAAGAAAGACTAAGTGGGGGACGCAATAATTGTCTCCAAATTTTGGGAAGATTAGATATGTTTTGCTTGTCCTCAAATTGTGAAATTAGGAACAGTTAGTGGAAGTTTCAAAGAGGGAAATCCAGGTTTGATTCTAGGAAAAACTTCCTAATAATAACTGCTTTAAAATGCAATGGGCTATTAGGAAGCAGTGAATTCCCACTCACTAGAGATTGCTAAACAACATAGATACCACTTGTGAAGAGCTACGGGATGTAGTCAAAATAGTACTCCAGAAACAAATTCAACAAAGTCTATGTAAGTCAATGAGAAAGAAAGAAAATTTAATAATTGTTGGCACCTAAAGGGTGAAAAATTTTTTTAAAGGAATAAAGCAACAAATAGAAAACAGAAAAGAAATAATTAAGACCAGAGCAGAGTTCAATAGAATTAAAAGCAAGAAAAAAATGAAATCATAAATCCAAAGGCTGTTTTAAAGACAAATAAAATGAGTAAACAATTAGCAAGAATAATAAAAAGAAGAAAGTAAACACAAATCACCAAACTTAAAAATGAGAAAGGAAAGATCAGAAAAGAAATCAAGAAAATGAGAATTTACTGTGCTTGGCTCTGTTACTAAATATGAGAATCTCAAAGAAATGAATGGTATGCATTAATAAAAAAATATCAGAACAAGTATAATATGACTGCCCCCCACATGTAGTATGGGAATATTATTGAGTGGCTCAGAGGGAGGCAGAATAGACTTATCTAGCCTCTTCTCTGACCACCTCTCTCTAAAAGAGACTTTAATTTCTGCCAGGAGGGGAAGTAGGAGGTTAGGGCCAAGAGCTTGGCAACTCTGCTCTCTTCAGAGAGAGGGGTTACTGGGCTAGAATTATATCTATCTGCTCTTTTAACTTCTGACTGGTATTCATTAATAGGGAAAAGAGGACCCAATTTTATATCCAAGATTTCATTCTCCTCCCATTAAATACTAGTTCTACAATGAACACACATAACAATTAACAAAGAAACCTATTTTTATCCAAATTCATTATAAAACAAAAATCAGAGAAATTAGACATCAAAGAATATACACCAGACAATACAGAGTGGAGAAGCTCTCCCATTGGGAATGAGGTAACACAACTCAACCAACAAAGAGTCCCAGATCTCACCCAAAGAGAAAAACCTTGAAGTCTCTAGTGTAGCAAGCTGGGGATAGGGACATGATGGAGACTGCTAATTCCTCTGTCAGATTCATGCCAGAGTCTCATTTTCCCTTTAATAACCTAAAGTGGAGTTGGCATCATCTATTTGTTCTCTCAGAGTTGGAGCAAAGAGACTGAAAAGCCCAAAGAAACTTAAAAGAGAATTCCAAGAAAGTGTGAGGGCTCTCTTCTCTCCCACTCTTGCCAACTCTATCCCTTCCCTTACCTAGGCATGGGATGTTGATCTCAGCCAATGAGGAGAGAGTACCATACCAACGGACTTTTAGACTAGGGTTACAAAAGCAACAAGTAAACAACCTAAGGGCATATCAGTTGGGGTATTAAAAAATTGTTGTACCAAAAGACATCAAACCTACTCAGATGGATTCACAAATAAATTCTGCCAAGTTTTAAAAACCTACTAACTACCATACTGTATAAACTTTTGAAACATATGGAGAGAGATGGTAAGCATTGTTATTTCTATAAGCTAATGTGGTGATAATACTCTAATAGGTCAAAGACAAAGGTGAGAAAGAAAATTGTAAACGAACGTAATGAATACTGATGAGAAATAATTAATAAATCACTCAAACAGGAAATATAACACTGTATGAAAAATCTACCATGAACAAGTAGGATTATGAATAGAATGAAAGAACAATTCTACATGGGGGAAAATATATCTTATCAACAAAAGGGGGGGGAAACCTTAGATTATATCATTAGATTCAAAGAGCATCTTTGATTTAAAAAAAAAGTACTTATTTTGATTTTCAAAGTTAATATGTATAATACACACACACACACACACACACACACACACAGACAGACAGACATATATATATATATAATATATATATATATATATATATATGTGGTCAAAATGGCCACAGGTTACAGGTTTTTGTCAGGAGAAGGGGACAACATAGAACAAAAGAATATTCTTTCCTTTTTGTCATTTCTTGATTCTTCCTTATTAAAAAGCCAACAATAGAGGCAGCTATATGGCACAGTGGCTATAATGCTGGACCTGGAGTAAAGAAGATCTGAATTAAATCTGTTTTGTTGGCCATATGATCCTGAGAAAGTCACTTAACTTCTCTCAGTCTCACTTTTCTCATCTTTAAAATGGGGGTAATAATAGTACTTACCTCCTAGCATTGCTGTGAGGAGTAAATGAGATATTTGTAAAGCACTTAGCACATTGGCTAGCACATGGTAGGTATTTAATGCAGGTTTATTTTCTTCCCTTCTAAGCCTCTTGTCCAAGATTTTACCTATTGGTTGATATACTTGTTTATTTTTTGTTGATGACTTTTAAGTTGCTAATATTTTTAAACTATTTAGGTCACATAGGTTCCCAAAGTGGGCTATACTACCCCCATGGGGTAGCTGGAACAATCCAGGAGGGGGGCAGTAGTAGCCTCAGGTGCAACTGTGGGACATTGAATAAAAATAAGGGAGTGATGGAAGCATAAGGAAAGAGAAGAGAAGAACATTTTGGAAAACTGTACATGTTTCATCTGTTGTATAACAGAGTTAAAGTCATAGTGATTACATTATTGTCCAAATAAACACACAAAATGCAAGTTATAACCCATCAGTGGTCAAGTCCACCATCAGGTCTTAACAAGCAAGTATTGGCAGGCCAGAATGTTATGCATTGTCAGGAAGTTCAACATGCCTCAGCAGGAATATGTGGGTGTGATAACTTGTTTACAATATTATATCATACAGTTACATGACATAATATTGTATCATCAATATTTCGATGCAGGAAAAACACAAATTTACAATAAATTATTAAATTTATATGTCTTTTAAAAAATACCGTATAGTTTTTTGAAATGACACAAATTTCAAAAAGTGAAGTTAAAGGATTAAAGAAAGTAAATTTCTAGGAGGGCGCTGAGTAATTTTTTGTCTGAAAAAGGAAATAAGTTTGAAAATAAGTTTGGGAACCTCTGATATAGAAGGTTGCTATCCCTAGCAGCTACATCGTGTTTCTCCATATTCAAATGATCCAAGAGGCAAAAGCAAATGTAAGTCTTACTTAGGCATTGAGTGTATGGGGCAAGGATAGTGTTATATGCTTCTTGTGGTTTTAAATGGTTCTAATATAGTGCTAAGAGACCTGATCTTGAAGTCCAAAGACGTGGATAAAACAATTCAATAAAACAAAAAATTGGATAAGGAAAAACTCCTGCAATGTATTGCTTGCATGAAACACACCTAAAAACAGAAATACACAGAATAAAAATGATGAGTTGGAACAAAATTTATTATGCATCAGAAGAATGCCAAAAAATGGTACTTATAATCATGCTATCAGATAAAGCAAAAATAAAAATTCATGACATGAAGAGAGATAGATAAGGAAACCACATTGTGCTTAAAGGAACCATAGAAAACAAATCAGTATCGGCATTGAACTTACAGGTTCCAAATGCCTTGGCATCTAAATTCATAAAGGAAAAGTTAACTTATATAGAAACATGGACAGTAATACAATAGTGACAGGAGATTTTTATTCTCTTAAACTCTCCCTCTCACTCAATTTTGGATAAATTTAACAGAAAGATAATCAAAAGAAAAAATATAGAGTGAAACAAATTGATGGAGAAAGAAAAGCTAGAACACTTCTGGCACCTAATTGGGACTGCTAGAGAATATACCTATTTCTTCATACAATATAAAATTGTTATTAAAAAATTTCCTAAGTAATAAGTGGATCAAAAAATAAACCATATAAACAGTAATTTGTGAACAAAAATGATAATGGTATAATAGCTTAACAAAATTTCTGAAGCAATCCTCAAGAGAAAAACTATATTCTTATATATACATTAATAATTTAGAAAAAGAGGGGATTAATGAACTGAATATTCATTTTTTAATTAAATAACAAAAAATGAACCTAAAATAAGCCCGCAAAGGTGAGGAGATATGAAAAATTAGGACGAAAAGACAAATTTGAAACACAAAAAAACCTGTAGACATATAGGGTAATACAGAAAACTAAAGCTCATTCTTTAAAAAGACTAATAAAATTGATAAACCTTTGCCTAATATGACTGTAAAGAAGAGGATGGCAGAAAACTAAATAAAGTACCAAACAAGGTGAAATAATAAAAAAAAGAACAAAAAATAAATATTATCAGAACCTACCATGAGATACCTGTTTTGAGTTCCTTCTAGATGTGGCCCCCATTTTCTATTTTGTTTTGTTTTAGAAATACCACTTTCTATATGTTGTAGAAGAGATAAAATTCATGATATGAATTTTCCTGTCTTCATGTAGCTTATTACTCCTCTTTACCTTTCTCATAATATTTTTTTTTCATTTGTCATGTAATTTTCTCTCAAGAGGAGGTCCCCCCACTATTCTGGTATCAATTGCCCCCAAGTTCTCTAATTCACCTTCTCCTGGATGAATGGCCTCTCTAATAACCAAATCCTGGGAAATAATACCCCATGGTAAGTCCCCATCTTACATTATAGAATCTCTTTCTCCATGGGAGTGTTATTCAGTGGGCCTCCCTGCTACCACTGAAATAAATTTTTCCCCTTTCTCCATTTCAGTCTCTCCCTTTTCCTCTCCACCCATTTTCCTGTAGGCTGCCTTCTTCTTGAGTGATTTCAGGAGTTATTCTCCCTTCATTGTTAATCCGTGGCTTGATTAAGGTAGAACGCATATCCTCTTCTATAGTCTTCCTTCCCTCTCCCCTTTTACACGCTCTCCTTTTTGCCATGTGGTGTTAGGATAAGGAAAAATATTGATTCACCTGTAGGTGGGATGTGGTAAGATTTATTCCTTGATGTTTTAGAGATATTCCTCAACTATCAATTCTTCCATATGACTTATGCTTTCACCCTTGTCTCCCGGTATACTTTTGGAATGAAATCTCTCAATGGTCTTTCTGTTGGTATGTTGTTGTTAATACCATAGGTGTCTTTCTCTTTTTAGCTCTTTCCTCCCTTTTTCTAGTGTGATTTACTTAGTTATCTGTGCCCTCATTGGTTGCTGTTAGTTTATTTTTCTTGTGTTCCTGTTTTGTGAGGTGTTGGGAAGCAAACACCTTCTTCAGGTCTGATTTTCTTTATGGGAGTGCTACAAATGCTGCTTGTTGTTGTTGTTGAATAGCCAGCTTGCTCGCTCCCCCCACCCACCCACCCATTATTAGTTAGGCTCATGTTTTTTGAAACGTTACCTTGGTTCGCATCTTGATCACCTTTGCTCTTTAGAACAGTAGAACACATTTCATACCGTCCTATGGTTTTTATGTGCAAAGTAGTCTTGTGTTATTTGAATTTCCTTTCTTTTTCTGTTTCAAGGTCTTTCTGCTCGTTGCTTACAGAATTTGCTGTTTGTTAGTGGAAACTAAAATTAACCACTGTGTCTTTGAATTTGCCTCATAGTGCCCTTTTTGGAGGTAATCTGCCCGCTGTTTTGGCACCTTCTGTCTTCAGAAGTTCTGGGCAGTGAAGCAAATTAAATTAATACTAGTTTGATTCTGAAAGTTACCTTTTTTATGTCCTTGAGTTGATCACAGAAATTTAGGTTCCCTCTGAGTTAAAGTAATACTTAAAAAAGGAAAACTGTTATCTACCCTACCTTATACCTGTTTGTTATCTTTAAAGGCTTACAAGCTGATATTACCACAAGATATATTGTCTGTCCTTGTCTGTCCTTGCGCAGTTAAGGAGGGTCTTTTCTTCCCAACAAACCCTACTAGGAGCTATGGAATGTGCTCTCCCAGGTCCACTAACAATGTCCTTAGGTCCCATAAATCAATCAAGCATTCCTTAATGACAGAGTTGGTTACTAGCCCCATGTGGTTGCTAGCCCACCTTCATTGATGTAACCAATAATGTTGTCCATGATGCTATCTACCCTGCAACCAATCACATTGTTTTCCCCACCTACCCAGGTCTGTTGTTTTTTCTATGTTTATAAAAAGGAGCTACACCTCTTCTTCTGGACCATTAGTTTAATTGAAGTCACCATTTGTCCTACTTTGTTAACAGATTTTCACCCTGCTAATAAACTGATGAAGCTTGGAATTTTGTACCTCAGTTTACCTTTACTTAATTCTATTGAGATAGCAGTTTTCTTATATTGTGTTCAAGTTTTGTTTTGTTTTGTTTTTACTTCTGGGAATCTTATAATCCTTAAGTTTTTTCTATGCATCCTATCTTTAAAATCAATATTTTGTTTATATGTGAATCATGATTTCTTTTAACATCATTGTTTTTTTGCTTCTCTTCTTTCAGATTGGGTTTCATTTCTGTATATTTGCATTCTCCTTCAGTTGTTTCTTCAGCAAGGTTAGCATCCATGAATTCAAGTTTTGCTATTTTTCCAGTATTTCTCTTATATAGTCCATAAATTCAGCATTCACAATTCATTTTTTTTTACACCATGCATGAATATCAAGCTATGGTTCCATGCTCTCTTCAAAATCTCTGGGTCCTCTGCATCATAAGTTATTGATTCATTGTTCTTTGTTTAACAGTATTCATTTATAAATGTCTAGACTCATTTAGCTAACCTGGAAAACACATTCCTTTCTGTTATTAGTATCTTTCCTGTTGGTTTATCTGTTTATGCTCAAGGTTTTTAACTGTTGTCTTCCTCCTGAAATATTTGGGAAATTCAATTTTTTTCCCTTATATGCCCTCTTTCGCTGACTTTTTTTTTTTTTGCTTTTAGGCAATTGGGGTTAAGTGACTTGCCCAGGGTCACACAGCTAGTAAGTGTCAAGTGTTTGGTCTGAGGCCGGATTTGAACTCAGGTCCTCCTGACTTCAGGGCCAGTGCTCTATCCACTGCACCACCTAGATGCCCCTTTTGCTCACTTTCTTGATAGGTTATCCTGGGAACTAGATTATAAAGCTGTCTTGGCCTCCTCCCATACTGAGGAATTCATATTCGCTGGCCTCTAACTTTGTCCCAAATGATTTCTGGAAGGATAGGATTGGTTCCAGCTGGATGCTGGGCCCTTTTCTTCATGTGTGGAGGAGTACTACACATACTGGCATTTTACCCCACCTCTGTCTGGTCTTCAGTTTTTTGCCTACCTATCACAACAGTACCATTACAGCCAGAATAAGATTCTGCCTTTTGGTTTTCTGCGGTATAGGAAACTGGACTGGGGAGGAATAAGGAAGTTTAAGGGTGTTGCTGGTTTTTGTTTTTTGTTTGTTTGCAAATCTGTGAATTGAGTTGTTTGTCCCTTCTAGAATGTGGTGACTAGTGAGGAAAGCAGTGCTGATCAAGTCTCAGCTGTAAGTTCATAGTTTTTACCTGGTTAGGGTTCTGGGTGTTAGAATGTGGAAACAGCTGAAAATGCTTTATCTTTTGCACATAATTCCTATTTTGGAGAGGTTTGAGTAGTATGGATTGGAGACATTGTCTAGTCCTCCATCTTGTTGGCTATGTAACACAGAAGTCCCTGCAAAGGCTTCCTACAATTGGTCTTACCACCTTCAATTTTCTCCTCTTTTTAATTCATCTTCTACTTAGCGGCTGAATTAATGTCAATGTATCCCCTGCTAAAGAGATTTAGTGTTACTGCCTTTAAAATAAAATTTTAAAACTATCCTTTTCAACTAATTTTACATTATTCCTTCTCATACACTCTACATTCCAGCCAAATAGGATGTTTTGGCAGAAGGAAACTGCTCAGTCACCTAGTTAAAGCAATGAATAGAGCCATCCACTTCCGGCAGAACAATTCTCTCTTTAGGATTTTGAGATAAATCACTGAGACATAGAGAGACCATCCCATTCTGGAATAGTTAGTTAATGCTGATGTATGTTCTGATGGGAGTGATACTCTCAGGAATCAAGGGAACACAACACTAGAAATACAGAAGCTGCTCTGCAGCAGCCTCTCCAAGCACTGATGTGAATTTCATTGTACTTTGGGATGAGCCAGCACCACCTGGCTCAACAGTATCAATAACCCACCCAACCTTTAATAGATAGTTCTTTTGTCTGTTTGTTTTTAGTGGTACAGGGCAACACTACCAGGATGTCCATCAGAATGTTTGTGGTTAGAACACATTTCAATACGACTGTGAGACTATGGAAACTTGTATGTCTATTGGATTAGAACATTAGTGGGCTTTAAACTTGGTGGGAGGGAGATGCCATTGTTATAACAGCTAGAAAAATTGAATGGATAGTTGTGGTTGACTGATGTTAGAGTCGTTTTATTTTTTCTTCATCTGTTTTTGTTTTTCTTTTTTAAACAAGAGTTGCTTTAATCCAGAGGTCTTTAGGAATGTAGTCTTTTAGCATACAGGTGGGATCAACTAGGTCCTACCATACTGGTTTTATTCCTTACTACCCTGTACCTGACATTTCATTACAATTACGTAGTATAATGACTAGAATGCTAGATTTGGTGTAGGGCAGACCCAAATTCAAATTCTTTCTCAAGTAATTGCTATCTGTGTGACACAGTAACCTCTCTTGGCCTCAACTACCTCATCTGTAAAATGTGAATAATAATAGATCTATCCCATAGTTAAAATCAAATGGAATAACAGATATAAAGTGCTTGAAGCATATATAAATGGTAGCCATCATTATTATTTTTTAAATTATCTCCCCTTGTGGTACCTTTGTACAGGCCTGTGCATAAAATGTTCTACCTCCTCTCCCTTACCTATTAGAATCTTTAACGCTTTTCTGGGCTTAGCTGGAGTGCCACCCTCCTACATGAGGCCTTTCTTGGTTTTCTTAATTGTTAGCATTTCCTTTCTCCCTCAGAATACTTTTATTTGCCCCTATATTTTGTGTTTACCTATCGCTGTACATGTTGGTTCTCCTCACTGAAATGTAAACTCCTGAAAGGCAGGGACATCAAAATTTTGGTCTTTGTAGCACAGTGCCTGGCACATTGTAGGAACTAAATAAATTACGGTTGAATTACATTGAATATAGTTTATTGGAGTGGTGATTCGAAATCATCAAGGGTACACACCTACAATTACCTACAGAACCCATTTGATTCTGTGATTTCTAGTTCACAGAATTATTTTCCTTAGCAGAAAAAATAAACAGAAGCAAGATAAAAGTTGAGCAGTTCTGCCTTCTGTCCATCACATGTTTTCATTATCCTATACCTCCTGAGCAGAGATCTATCCCCTTTTTGATGCTTCTCTTTTCCCCGAAATAGCTTTTTAAGTAAAAAATACATCCTTTTTGATAATCTTAGCATCCTTAGCTAGTCTTCCAGCTCTAAATCCTAATATTCTTTGAGCCTGTGTTGGAAATGCAGCCTCAGCTGTGATATGCATCAGCTGGAGGGCACACTGACATGAAATATTGGAGGCAGTATGGAGCAGGCAAGAGCATAAACCTGATGAAAAGTTAGAAGAATTTCATTTTAGTACCAACTCTGCCTGCCACCTCTTAGCTATGCTGGCCTTAGGCAAATCACTTAAATTTTCCTCAGTTTCCTCACCTGTCAAAAAAAAATAGGGATAGTAATACCTGCCCTGCTTACCCCATCCTATAAGAATCAAGTGAGATAATGTATGGGCAAAGTGCTTAATAAGCAGGAAAGCATTGTACAAATGTAAACTATTATTTCTGGTGACTTTTTAGATAAACATTATTCCTGGTTCAACATTATTTGCAACCCCTTTTTTTTTACAAGATTATTTTTCTTTTAAAAGCTGACAGCAAACATTTGATCATAAAAAGGCTTCATATGCTGCTAGCAAATGACCTCTCATCTACTCTCATTTCTGCCCTCCCCCTCCCAAAAAAAAAACCATGTACAGGCAGCTAGGTGGTACAGTGAATAGAGTGCCAGAGTGCCAGACCTGGAATCAGGAAAACTCATCTTCCTGAGTTCAAATCTGTCCTCAGACACTTACTAGCCGTGTGACCCTGGAAAAGTGACTTAACTCTGTTTGCCTTAGTTTCCTCATCTGTAAAACGAGCTGGAGGAAGAAATGGCAAACCTCTCTAGTCTCTTGCCAAGAAAACCCCCAATGGGGTTACAAAGCAGCAGATGTGACTGAACAAGTAGAACATGTTGAACTTCCATGAAAAATTTTGATCAAAATCCCAAGAAATTGATGTCCTCTGTTCATCAGTCTAATGGGGTGGATGAAACTTCCTATCCTCCTTTGTTGATACCCTTCTCGCTGGAAATAAACTGTAGGCAAAGAAAGGCGAATCTCAGTCTCTACAACTTTAAGTTGCCCTGGTTTGTGAGGACTATGCAGGTGAAGAAGTTATCAAGCTCACAATTATTTGTTGGGACCATAAGACTCACTGTTACTCAGTTCTGCTGATATGAACTTCAGTGTTCCACCTAAACTGGGGCGGTCAGACATAGGGAAATTTCCATAAACTTGACATCAGGATGCTAATTTAATAATTCATGAAAAGAATTGCCTCTTTTCTTACAGATCAAAGGTTTTTAACTTTTTGTCATTTGTGTCATAGACCCCTTTGACAGTCTGGTGAAGTTCATGTGCACCTCAAAATAATGCTTTTAAATACAAAAATGAAACACATAAGATTATAAAAGAAACCAATTATTTTGAAACAATTATCAAAATATTTTTATTATTTTATTTATTTTTAATTTTCAACAATTACTCCCATATGCTTTTGAGTTTTAAATTTTTCTCCCTCTCCCTCCCTCCCTCCCTAAGATGGTGCGCAACCTGATATAGGCTCTACATATACATTCCTATTAAAGTTAGTCATTGCACAACATGGCTGTTACTGTGTACAACATTCTCTTGGTTCTGCTCACTTCACTCAGCATCAGTCCATACAAGTCTTTCCAGGTTTTTCTGAAGTCCACATGCTCATCATTTCTTATATAGCACAATAGCATTTCTTGTATACTACAACTTGTTCAGCCATTCTGCAATTGATGGGCATCCTCTGAATTTCCAATTCTTTGCCACCACAGAAAAAGGTGCTATAAATATTTTTATACATGTTGAGTCCTTTTCCCACTTGTATGATCTCTTTGGGATACAGCCCTAGAAGTGCTATTGCTGGGTCAAAGGCTATGCACATTTTTATAGCCCTTTGGGCATAGTTCCAAATTGCTCTCCAAAATGGTTGGATCATTTCACAACTCTACCAACAATGCATTAGTGTTCCAATTTTCCCACATCTTCTCCAACATTTATCATTTTCCTGTTTTGTCATGTTGGCCAATCTGATAGGTGTGATGTGGTACCTCAGAGTTGTTTTGATTTGCATTTCTCTAATCAATAGTGATTTAGAGCATTTTTTCATATGACTATAGATGGCTTTAATTTCTTCATCTGAGAACTGCCTGTTCATATCCTTTGACCATTTATCAATTGGGGAATGACTTGTATTCTTATAAATTTGACTTAATTCTCTATATATTTTAGAAATGAGGCCCTTATCAGAGAGACTGGTTGTAAAAATTCTTTCCCAATTTTCTACTTCCTTCTAATCTTGTTGCATTGGCTTTGTGCAAAAACTTTTCAATTTAATAATCAAAATTATCCATTTTGCTTTCATAATGTTCTCTATCTCCTGTTTGGTCATGAATTCTTCTGTTCTCCATAATCTGATAGGTAAACTATTCCTTGCTCTCCCAGTTTGCTTATAGTATCAGCCTTTATATCTAAATCATGAACCCATTTTGACTTTATTTTGGTATATGGTGTGAGATTTTGATCTATGCCTAGTTTCTGCCATACTCTTTTCCAGTTTTCCCAGCAGTTTTTTTCAAAGAGTGGGTTCTTATCCCAGAAGCTGGGGTCTTTGGGTTTATCAATAATAGATTACTATAGTCATTGACTACTGTGTCTTGCATATTTAACCTATTCCACTGATCCACTACTCTATTTCTTAGCCAGTACCAAGCAGTTTTGATGATTGCTGCTTTATAATACAATTTAAGATCTGGAATGCTAGGCCACCTTCCCCTGCATTTCTTTTCATTAGTTCCTTGATATTCTGGACCTTTTGTTCTTCCAAATGAATCTTGTTATTATTTTTTCTAACTCTATAAAATAATTTTTGGTAGTTTGATTGGTATGGCACTGAATAAGTAAATTAGCTTAGGTAGAATTGTCATTTTTATTATATTAGCTCAGCCTACCCATGAGCAACTGATGTTTTTCCAATTATTTAGATCTGACTTTATTTGTGTGAAAAGTGTTTTGTAATTGTGTTCATATAGTTCCTGGGTTTGTTTGGGAGGTAGACTCCTAAATATTTTATAATGTCTACAGTAAGTTTAAATGGATTTCTCTTTCTATCTCTTGCTGTTGGGCTTTGTTGGTAATATATAGAAATGCTGATGATTTATGTGGGTTTATTTTATAGCCTGCAACTTTGCTAAAGTTGTTTATTATTTCAAGTAGTTTTTTACTTGATTCTCTAGGATTCTCTAAGTATATCATCATGTCATCTGCAAAGAGTGATAGCTTTGTTTTTCTTTGCCTATTCTAATACCTTCAATTTCTTTTTCTTCTCTTATTGCTAAAGCTAATGTTTACAATACTATATCGAACAACAGTGGTGATAGTGGACATCCTTGTTTCACCTCTGATCTTATTGGAAATGCTTCTAGCTTGTCCCCAATACATATAATGTTTGCTGAAAGTTTTAGGTAGATGCTATTTATTATTTTTAGGAAGACTCCATTTATTCTTATGCTCTCTAGTGTTTTTAATAGGAATGGGTGCTGTATTTTGTCAAAAGCCTTTTCTGCATCTATAGAGTTGATCATGTAGTTTCTGTTAGTTTTGTTGTTGATATGATCAACTATGCTGACACTTTTCCTAATATTGAACCAGCCTTGCATTCCTGGTATAAATCCTATCTGGTAATAGACTTTTATTCTTGTGATAAGATGCTGTAATCTAACCTGAGTTCAAATCCAGCCTCAGACACATAACACTTCCTAGCTGTGTGACCCTGGGCAAGTCACTTAACCCCATTGCCTAGCCTAAAAAAAAAAAGATGCTGTAATCTATTTGCTAATATTTTCTTTTAAAATTTTGCATCTATATTTATTAGGTAAATTGGTCTATAATTTTCTTTCTCCGTTTTGAATCTTCTCAGGTTAGATATCAGCACCATATTTGTATCATAAAAAGAATTTGGTAAGACTCCTTCTTCCCCTATTTTCCCCGAATAGTCTATATAGTATTGGAATTAATTGTTCTTTAAACGTTTGATAGAATTCGCTTGTAAATCCATCTGTCCCTGGAGATTTCTTTCCTAGGGAGTTCATCAGTGACTTGTTCAATTTCTGTTTCTGAGATGGGGTTATTTAAGTATTTTGCTTCCTCTTCTGTTAACCTGGGCAATTTATATTTTATGTAAATATTCATCCATTTCACAAAGATTGTCAAATTTATTGGCATACAGTTGGGCAAAATAGTTCCTAATTATTGTTTTAATTTCCTCTTCAATGGTGGTTGATTCACCATTGTCATTTTTGATACTAGTACTTTGGTTTTCTTTTTTTTAAATTAAATTTACCAAAGGTTTATCTATTTTATTGGGTTTTTTTTTTCATAAAACCAGCTCTTAGTCTTATTTATTAGTTCAATAGTTTTCTTAATTTCAATTTTATTAATCTTTCCTTTGGTTTTCAGTATTTCTAATTTGGTATTTAATTGAGGATTTTTAATTTGTTCTTTTTCTAGCTTTTTTAATTGCATGCTCAATTTATTGATCTCTTTCACTATTTTATTCATGTAAGCATTTAGAGATATAAAACTTCCCCTAAGAACTGCTTTTGCTGAATCCCATAAGTTTTGGTATGTTGTCTCATTATTGTCATTCTCTTGAATGAAGTTATTGATTGTTTCTATGATTTGTTGTTTGACTCATTCATTCTTTAGGATTAGATTATTTAGTTTCCAATTAATTTTTAATCTATCATGTATAGACAATGATGGTCCTTTTTTACATATAATTTTTATTGCATCATGATCCAAAAGGGATGCACTTAATATTTCTGCCTTTCTGTATTGGATTGTGAGGTTTTTAATGCTTTAGTACATGGTCAGTTTTTGTTTATCTGCCCTGTACTGCTGAGGAAAAAGTATATTCCTTTCTATTTTCTCCAGGGGGTCTACTATGTCTAAATTTTCTAAAATTCTATTCACCTCCTTCTTTCTTATTTATTTTGTGGTTAGATTTTTCTAGTTCAGAGAGGGGGAAGTTGAGGTCTCCCACTAGTAAAGTTTTGCTGTCTAATTTTTTCTATAACACCCTGAATTTCTCCTCTGAGAATTTGTATGTCATACCACTTGGTGCTTATGTTTAATAATGATATTACTTCATTGTCTATGGTGTCTTTTAGCAGGATGTACTTTCCTTCCTTATCTCTTTTAATAAGATCTATTTTTGCTTTTGCTTTGTCTGAGATCAGGATTGCTACCCCTGCTTTTTTTTTTTAACTTCAGCTGAAGAATAATATATTCCTCTCCAGCCTTTTACCTCTACCCTGTCTGTGTCCTTCTGTTTCAAATGTGTTTCCTGTAAACAACATATTGTAGGATTATGGTTTTTTAATCCATTCTGCTATCCACTTCCACTTCATGGGAGAGTTCATCCCATTCACATTCACAGTTATGATTACTATCAGTGTCTTTCTCTCCATCCTATTCCCCTCCTGCTTATGCTTTTCTTTCTCCTTTCTCCCTTTCCCTCCTCACTAGTATTTTGTTTTGACCACTGTCTCCCTCAGTTCCACCTCCCTTCTATTAGTCTCGTCCCTTTTCTTCTCCTTTACCCTTACTACTTCTTCCCTCCCTTCTATTCTCTCTCCCTTTTCTTCTTTCCCCTCCTACTGCCTATGGGCAAGTTAGATTTCTATTCCTCACTGATTATGTTATTCCCTCCGGTGAGCCAAATCCGAGATGAGAGTAAGGTTCAAACAATGTTCATCTCTCCCCCCTTTCCCTCTACAGTAATAGGTTTTTGTGCTTTTTCCTATTTATCCTTGTCTGCCTCCTCCTTTTCTTTTCTCCCAGTACAATCCCTTAATTAGATCTGATTAATCTATTTACTTAGATTCATTTAACCCAATTAATTAGATTTTTTTTATCATTACATCAAAGTCAACTTATACCCATCCCCTCTGTCTATGTATACCCCCTTTAAAATGGTATAATAATAATAATACAGTTCTCAAGAGTTACAAGTGTCATCTTCCCTTGTAGGGATGTAAATAGTTTGCCCTTATTAATAACATGTTGTTTTTTCCTGTCCTGTTTACCTTTTTATTTCTCTCTTGAGTCTTATATTTGAAGATCAAATTTTCTGTTGGGCTCTGGCCTTTTTATCAGGAAGGTTTGGAAGTCCTCTATTTTGTTGAATATCTATCTTCTCCCCTGAAAGATTATTCTCATTTTCATTGGGTAGTTGATCCTTGGTTGTAATCCAAGCTCCATTGCCTTAGGGAATATTGTATTCCATGCCCTATGATTTTTTAATGTAGAAGCTACAAGGTCCTATATAATCCTGACTGTGGTTCCATGATATTTAAATTGTTTCTAGCTGCTTGCAGCATTTTTCTTTGACCTTGTAACTTTGGAATTTGGCTACTACATTTCTTGGCATTTTCAATTTGCAACCTCTTTCAGGAGGTGATCTGTGGATTCTTTCTAGAGTCATTAGCTTCCACTTGCCCAATTCTAATTTTTAAACAAATAGTTTTCTTCTATTAGATTTTGTACTTACTTTTCCATTTGTCCCATTTTACTTTTTAAGGAGTTCTCCTCAGTGAATTTTTGTGCTTCCTTTTCCAATGCCTGGTCTAATTTTAGTCTAATCAATCATGATTTAATACCTAGCCTAATATGAAAAGTTCAAAACCACTTAAGATCTTTACTTGAATTTTAGAGCAGAAAGAAAAGGGAAAAGGGGAATTTACTTTGAGAATATGCCCATATCTAAAGCCTTATGCCATCTGAAAGTTTTATAGAGCTCTTTTGGGTTAATACTTGAATCCTTTTGAAGTAACAGCATTTCCTGGCTCTAGGACTCTCTCTCCGGCCACCTAGGATTTCTTGTACATGTTGTTAAGAAATTGCAATATATAAAAGATGATCTAGTATTCAAAATTCTCCTGCCAACTTTAATAACAGAAAACAATGATTACACACATCTAGGAAATCTGCTGGTTCTCAACCAGTGGAATCAGACCAGATTCACCTTCTGTCCACTGAAAGCATCTAGGACACAGAAGAAGACCAAAAAAATATTCAATGTGGATATTAGCTTTGACCTCCTGAACTCGTTACTGAGTTAGACTCAATCTATAAAGTCCAGTCTTCTATCGTGCTAAAAAGGGACAGGTAGACAATGTACCACATGGGAGGACTGTCTGAGGCCTTATAAATTTGTGGAGATTTAGTTGCGCAGAGGAAAAAATGAGAAGAATGTTTCCCTCCTCCCCTTTGATACATATGGTTCAGGGATGACAGTGGAGAAAAAGATTGTCAGTGATGGAAGGAGAATTGAGATGAGCCCAGAGGGGATGGCAAGAACTCCTTGTGGAAAGAGAATGACTTCATCCAGAGGGTGGGGGAGGAAAAGAAGGTTGTAAGTATGAAGATGAAGGACACACCCCAAAAAAGAAATCGCCCACATAACAACTGACTCCTTGGTTAAACCTAGTGTTAGATATGCCAATGAATAAAACAGAGAGGCACAGGCTAATAGAGGATTAATCACTTGGACAAATTATTTCATCTCATTGGGCCTGTTTGTTTCTTTCTGAAATGGGGACATCCATCTATATGATCTCTTGGGTTGTTTCCTGCTCTAACACTCTCTGAGTCCCGTGCCTGTAATTTCTCTTCCAATTCTAGAGCTTCTATTTCCATAAGCATAGTCTGGACCTGTAAGATGCATTCAGCTCTGTACCCAGAAATTAAAAAGCATTATACCCAAACCTACACTTTAAAATGCTCTCACAACTTTCTTTAACATACCTAAGTGCCTAAAATAAAAGAAGAAATGCATGTTCAGCTTTTTTAAAAATTGATTTGGGAAAATCTAAGTTTATTGTAAAAAAAAAGGATGTTAGGGCAAAATTATTAACTTTTTAAAAGACATCTTTATTTTTAAAAAAGAGATTTGAAGCTCTCCCTTAAAAGGGCAAACTCTTTTAGGTTATTTAGAATATTTGATTTGCAAAAAGTCAATTTACAAATACCTTTCAAGTGAGAAGTCCTCAGAAAGTTCAAGCAGATAAGTAAATCTTTGAGTTATTTGCTCCATTACTCAACAAACCCTTCTCTTGTTTCTGATCAATCTGTACTAGGAGGCAAAGCCCTCAGACTGACCTTTAGCCTACATCAACTCACACCGACACAGCTGACCAACAATTAGCACATAACTTTTGCCTGTTATTTATTCTTAAAAGTGTGTGAGAGATGATCTCTCAGAAGTGAAGCCTCCTCAGGGAATCAATGGTTCTTGTTAATATTTCTTGATTGTTGCTTTCAAACTTCCCACCTTTTCTTGTCTCTGGGCAAACTTCTGTAACTACCTTTGTTCTAGATTTCCATGAAAAGATTGTGCCCCCTGAAAGCCCAGGATTAGGGGAAGGGGGTTAGGGAGGAGGAACTCGGGTTAGGCTATAAATAAGCCTTGATTTCCATACCAAACTCATACTCTCCTGGCCTGAAATGGTGACTAAGAGGGTACCCTTTCTCATGAGAAAGCAATAAACTCCTTTCTACTTTCAAGGTATCTAAATCTTTGTTTTTATTTTTGGGTAAGTGGTCTCTGTCCCACACAGTTGGGGGCTTTCTGGGATTTCCTTCCTTATCTGAGAGGGGCCTCCCAGCCAGTCCTAGGATAGGCACCCACCATCCACTTGCCAGTAGTCAGAGGAATGGTTTGGGAGTTTCCTTTCACTTTTAAGGAATGGACCTGAAGAAAGATAGATACCTGAAAGCAGAAACCTCAGAAAGAGAACAACGACTACCACCCATGGATGAATTTGAATAATTTGAATTGGTCTGTAAGTTTGTGTGCACAGGCCCAACAAAGACATGATTGGTGAGCCCCCATAAACAGGGCAAGAACTAGTGAGCCTCCACCTCATGGCAAGATATGGTGAGCCTTAACGGGCAAGAACTGGTGAGCCATGGGGACGTCAAAAAGCAGGTGGTCAGCAACATAGTTCCTTTCCTGATGTTCCGGATAGCTAATTGGACTTTGCCAAAGTATGAAGGGAAAGATAAATATGATTTGATGATTTAAGGATTTTACAATTTGTAGGATGTCTGTTTTTGTGTTTGTGTTTGTGGTGTGAATGAGTGTTCCTATGTAAAGATATATGCAGAGGAATAAGTAGGTAGAAGGAAGGCAGGAAGGTTTATGAGAGTAAAAGATTTGGCACCTAATTTTTTCTGCCTCACATGAAAGAGAAAAGTTTTTGTGTACCAGAACACAACCAAAAGGTAATTTAATTCATTCTGGTAATATTTTAAATGAAATGCAATGTTATACTGTTTGGCATTAAGGTAATTAGGAAAATATATGGATCTGAAATTTGTTATGATTGGAAGGTGGCTAACATAATGCCTACCAGAGGGCAGACACTAAAAATGTTAACTATTGTTATTAGTTCCTTAATTATATGTGACCAGTATATAATGCAAATGGTGAAGAGATGCCCGATTTTCTATGTAAGGAAAGTTGGAAATACAGTCAACAGAATTGGAGCCACCTGACTGGTAATGTGTCTGTTTCAATTTTTAAACCTCTAGCATTGTTTCAAATTGCAAAACTTTTGTGTTGTTATGTTATTAAAGTGAACTGAGAGTAAACTAAAGGACAGTGGAAAAATTGTGTAAAACCAGTCAGCCCTGCTAACCCTGTCTTATAATTTTTAAAACCAGGTATCTCCACCTTTACCTGTAATTAAAGAAGGGGTTATAGCTGAAACAGTTTGCTGAGACCTTCACCCCTTACTCCAAAAGAATTTGGGTCCCATTTGTTTGAATGAAGGGGTTTGGATCTGGGACCCAGAAAGGGAAAAACCCTGAACTTTCCCACATGGCCAAATCTCTGGCATTCCCCTGAGGCTATAATCCTATCAACTGGCCTTTCCTTGTGGCTACACCCCATCTCCCCTCCTTTGTCTTACCTCCCTATGGCACCTGGCCTTTTCTCCTCTCATCCAGATCTCCCAGCTAGCATAGATAGGGGTGGGAGTGGCCCCAGGAGACTGGACCTGGTGAAAGAGTTCAGAAAGAAAGAAAGAAAGATTTTTATTGCATCTGTTTTAAGTTTTTAATTGGAACTTGATGAAACATTTGCTTGGGTTCCATGGAGTTGGTGAATATTCAAACATTTGTGGGGAGCAGGGCAAGCTGATGAGTATACTTGCAGGAAAATAATAACTTAAAACAAATATCACCCTTAGTAGTTACAATTTACTTACGGTAAATTTAACATTTTCCTGACTAGGTTACAGGCAGATATCTATGCTACCTTTTGAAATGGCGTCATTGTCTTCTTAATCCTAATTGAGTTTAATGGCAGAAAAATTAATCAGGTTTAGTTTCAGTTAGGAAAATGAAACATGTAAGGTTTATAGGAATTTGGATTTCTTAATGATCAGATTTTGCTATTCCAGAAAAAGAAAAGTTATCAAGTATTTATTAAATGCATCCCCCTTTTTCCAACACACCGCCCTTCCTCCCCCAATGGAAAGGTTAATTTTGTTGGAGTGTTTAAGTTGAAATTATTTCATGGATATTGCATGAAGTATGTTGGGCAAGATCTGAGTACATTTCAAAGACCGCCCCATTTTGAGGACTGTCATGATTCTTATTATTTCTTATATGATGTAATCTGCTAAGCAATTGTATCAGTTATGTTGCTAGAAGGGCAATTTCTTTTATGATCTAGAATGTTGTTAAATTAATTGTGTCTTCAGAGACAAGAGAAGAAGGAATGAATCGGGGCTGCTGGGGCATTCCATATGGCCCTGTTTTGTAACAATTCCTTTTAAGTATTGTAATTTAAGAAATGAGAACTTCTAAGTTTTGTCTATGTTTAAAGGGAAGTTTTAGCTGGGATTATCTGGAACTAAGTTATTTGAAGTTACTGTTTTGATATTAAAACCTAGAATTGTTAATTGTTTACTGTGTGAAAAGGAGTAACTGTCCACTCAAAACAGTCCTCCTTGGGATATGGGAGGGGGGTTGGCAGGAAAAGACACCAAGATTAACTCCTCACTGGGAGGACCTGATTGATCTGAGGGAAGCAGCAGCACCACCCACCCCTCTCCACTGAGAACTGAAGCAATTACTCAAAGACCAGCAGAACTTTCGGCTACCTACTTCTAGCACCACCAGGGAGTTCTCATTAAAAGAGGTTCCTTCAGCTCAAGGAGGAATCGGGTATGTGAATGCTCCCCTCAATAGTTCAGGGATTAGGAATTTTAAAAAGGATATGAAGAAGTTAATTGAGGACCCCTCGGGGGTCACTGATTAGGTCAATCAGTTTTTAGTACCTAATTTGTATATTTGGGGAGAAAATGGTAGCTATATTAGATATCTTATTCACAGAGGAAGAATAAGATCAGATTCGGAGGGTGTCGATGAAGGCCTGGGATGCTGGCCACCCAAGAGTACAAGGGGAACAGAGGGGAGAAGAGAAGTTCCCTCTTGTAGCCCCGAATTGGGACCATAACAACCTGGCCCATAGAAAGAACATGAGGAAATTATAGGGAATTAGAAATGCCGGCCCTAAAAGCCAGAACGTGAATAAGGTGATGGGGGTCAAACAGGGAAAAAAAAGGGAACTCCCTCTGCCTTTTTAGATAAGCTGAAGGAGAACATGAGGAAGTGTTCAGGGTTAAAACTTGAGGATTCCACTGCACAAAGTTTATTGAGAGTATATCTTGTAACTAACTCCTGGCCAGATATTAATAAAAAGTTGCAAAAGTTGGAAAATTGGCAGAACAGGCCTTTAGATGAGTTTCTGGAAACAGCCCAAAAAGTGTATGTGGCCAGGGTAGAAAGTAAGAAGGAACAGACAAAGCAGAGTACATCTGCCCTGAGGAAAGAACTTGCAGTTCCTAAACAATGAACTTGGCTTGCTGAGAAGTTACAAGTTTGTAATGATTGGCTTTTACACCGGGACAAGCTTAAATTTGAGATGTAAATTGTATTGTATTTCTAAAACTCTTAGATTGTAAAATTTGAGGGAAATTTTTATTATCCTACTCCCGGTGTGTCTTCCCTGTATGCAAGAGTCCTTGTACCCCTTGGTTAAGATAGAAGGGAAAGGAGAAATCAAGCTGATGGTTCTGAAGAGTCAGAGTTGGGTGCCAGTCCGAGACCACCCTGATGGTTATTAATGTTTAGTAGGCATGAGGAGGCTTTAAATTGTAAGAAATGAGAGGGGGGAATTGTGAGAGATGATCTCTCAGAAGTGAAGCCTCCTCAGGGAATCAAGGGTTCTTGTTAATATTTCTTAATTGTTGCTTTCAAACTTCCTGCCTTTTCTTGTCTCTGGGCAAACTTCTGTAACTACCTTTGTTCTAGATTTCCATGAAAAGATTGTGCCCCCTGAAAGCCCAGCCAATGGGATTAGGGGAAGGGGGTTAGGGAGGAGGAGGAACTCGGGTTAGGCTATAAATAAGTCTTGATTTCTGTACCAAACTCATACTCTCCTGGCCTGGAATGCGACTAAGAGGCTACCCTTTCTCATGAGAAAGCAATAAACTCCTTTCTACTTTCAAGGTATCTAAGTCTTTGTTTTTATTTTTGAGTAAGTGGTCTCTGTCCCACATAAGTGGGACTGGAAAAAATACTAAAAGGTTAAACTCTTCCACTGATGTATATTCCAACCATTGCTAGCTCAGATTTGGCCTGCGTCTTGTTTCTGACTGAACCATATGTTGGCTAATTCTAGAATTAATGTAGGTCAAACTCTAAAAAATTCTCCAATTTATTTGTCTGTACTGGAATTTTGTTGTTTTCTTTATTGCATACAGAATTGCAGACTGTAAAGGCTAGAGGATGGAAATATCAATGAATTTAGTCCTGAAAAGGATCCTCTAGTCCAGGGGTCAGCAAACTTTTGCCTGCAAGTCAAATCCAGGGTGTCACCTACTTTGATTTGGTCACAGTTTGCTGACCCCTGGTCTAATGTAACACCCCCCTTTTTGCATATAAAGAGACTGAGGGTTGGAGAGGTGAATTTACTTCAAATTTAGTGCAACAGAAAGAAGACTGAATTTGGAGTCAGAGGACCTGAAGTCAAATCCCAGCTCTGCCAATACTTGTGTAACTTGGACAAATCACTGCATTTTGGGGCCTCAGTTTTCTCATCTTTAAAATGGGATTAGAGCACTTTTGAGGACCACTAATATCCCTTCCAACTCCAATTCTATGACTCTGTAATAAGATCTTATACTTAGCAAGACTAGATGCAGAAGGCAAACCAAGATCACTTAATTCTAAATTCATTGCTCTTCAATTCCACCCTGCTCATTTAGTTTGTGTACTCTTATGGATAAGGGAAACTTCTTAATACAATTCATTTAACATTTATTAAGGGCCTACTATGTGAAAGCCACTTTGTTTAACATAACAGGATGTGACTTGAAATAATGTGAACTTCTAGGCATAGTGGCAAGTTTTATTCAGGGTTATTATTGTGTGTGTTTGTTTTAAACAGGTAATGGACACTAGAAGTAATGTGCCAAGATGAGGCATTCCAACCAGACTTTCATGTTAAATATAGCCTGTTTCCCCCTGATTTCCTCATACCACAGGAATCATTCATAAAGCTCATCTGAAGGGTTAGAATTCAGAATATCTAGAAACATCCATGACCGGACTAGATAGAACTGTCTTTTCCAAAATTAAAAACAGGACAAAAGTTGAAAGCCAAAAGCAAGCAACAACAAACCTATCCACCCAAATTCCAGGGCACATACATCATAAATGTCAGCCTCACTGGTATTGCACCCAAAAGAATGTTATTCCCAACAAGTTGCCCTGGACAAGTTGATTCTTTGGTTTATTCTGTTACATAAAACATTCCCTTTATTCCAAAGGTCCTTTAATAAGCTATGTTGTATAACTCCTCTTCACTCCCTATTACCTTGAATGTCCATATCGGATCATCTTTAACCTTTTATATCACTATTTTTTCTGAACTATATTTTGTTTTTTCAGGCAGGCTTCAATTATATTGACTTAGTGTTAACTCTTCTGGCTATCTCTTGGTGTAGAGGCTAGAGCATTGGACTGGGAATAAGAATAAAATCAGAAGACTTGGGTTCAAATATTGGTTCCCACACTTTTAATATAATTTCAGCCTCTGATTCCTCATCTGTAAAATGGAACAATAAAATGCTGGAGAGGATGAGGGAAAATGCTGGTGGGGATGAGGAAAATAGGTAAACTAATGAATTGTTGATGGTAGAATGAACTAGTCCAACCAAACAATTTGGAACTGTACAAAGGGCCATAAACTGTGCATACCCTTTGACCCACCAATACCTCTACTACATCTGTATCCCAAAGAGATAAAAAAGGGGTTATATGTACAAAAATATTTATAGCAACTCTTTTTGTGGTGGCAAAGAATTGGAAATCAAAAGGATGATCATCAATTAAGGAATGGCTGAACAGGTTATGGCATATGATTGTGACAGAGTACTATTATGCTGTGGGAAATAATGAGAGGGGTGATTTAAGAAAATAAACAAGGCAAGACAAATGTGAATTGATTCAAAGTGAAGTGAGAAGAACCAGGAGATCATTGTACATCATAAAAGCTATGTTGAAATGATGATCAATTGTGAAAAACTAGGCTATTCTGATCAATGCAATGATCCAAGACAATTCCAAAAGACTCATGATGAAAAAAAGCTATCCACCTCCAGAGAGAGAATTGATGAATTCTTGAGTTCTAATTGAAATATAATTTCTTGCCTTCCTTATTTTTCTTGCTTTTTAAAAAAATTGCTGATATAGAAGTACGTTTTGTGTGATTTCACACCGATAATTGATATATTGCTTGCCTTCTCAGTAAAGGAGGGATAGGAAGGAGGAAGAGGATTTGGAACTCAAAATTTAAAAGAAAAGAATGTTTTAAATAAATTTATATATTAAAAAAACAACTTTTACAAAATGGAATAATGCATGATACTTAAGTTACCTACTGAACAGTGTGATTGTAAGGAAAGCAATTTTCAAATGTTAATACTTGTAATATTATCCCATATATCTTGAAGCCTTTATGGACAACCCAGATTTGGATTATTTAATAAATAACCATTGATTCAATTTTTTGAAAGTTACATATGTGCATATATATGTGTATATATACATATATATGTATGAGTAATATACACATATTACTAATAATTTAATTCAACCAGTTCTTTTGACCTACCTAATGATAAAGAAATGTTTTCACTGAAATATTCTGTACCTGTCTATATTATGTAGATACACCCTAATAGCTATTGGTTTATTAGACTGAAATTCAATCCTAAAGGCTCTCCTCAAACAAGGTATCTCCAGAGGTAGATGCTCTTATTATTACTATCTTTAGAGATAAGAAAACAAACTGACAGAGGTTACTTGGCTTATCCAAGGTCTTTCAGCTCGTACCATCTCTATAACTCCTTGGTACATCTTCCAAAAAAGAATTTTACCCAACAATCTTTAATGTGGCACATAAACTAGGGAGATGGATGCTTACCACTGTCATGGAGAACATCCTATTCAGAGTCCAAATGGAACGGAGATTCCCTCTAGATGGTGAGGTCCTCCAGAAGCTTCTATTTTCACATGGCACTGTGATGATTGTAGTTAGCCTTAAACACTGCATACCTTCCTAACTGAGATCCATAATTACTCAGGAGAGTGTGGCCTAGGTAACCACACAGAAAAAAATCAAGTAGGTGAAGAATGCCTATTATCTGAGTCATGGCACACAGTTTGATGGTCAAATCATAGAGCTTATCCATCAGTAAGTAAGTCTTGGACATATGTTGTGGGTAAACAATGTACTGGGTACAGAACTGAACAGGATGGGGTGAGAGAGCTAGATTGCCTTTAGAAATTATATGTAGTACTTTTCATGCCCCTGAGTATCTCCCTTAAACTGTAACCCAACTTTTTCAAAACTCCTATCATTCTGGTGATGCTGTGCACCTGCTAATAATACAGTGCCCCAGACCACAAAGAAGCAAATTTGCAATTCACCATAAGGGCAAAAGAGAGGTAAAGTAGTGGGCATGAATAGGTTGCAATATACAGAATATCCCAAGCTGTTAAAGCACTTTAATGCACTATATTAAAGCTTAAATCTACCTAAAAAAACTTTTGGGACACCCTGCATAATGAAAATGGGTGTAGGAAAGTTAGCATAAAGATATGCATAGCTGAAAACAAAGGTGGGCAAGTAACAAGTGCTGAGCAGCCCTGGAAGACCATTGGTAGAAATGCAGTCTTCAGAAGCAGCTAGGAGGCATAGTGGGTAGAGTGCTGGATTTGGAGTCAGGATGAATACAAATCCTGTCTCAGACACACAAACTGTATGAACCTGGGCAAGTCACTTAACCTCTCTGAATCATTATTTCCAAGTCTGTAGAATGGGTATAATAATAGCACCTACTTGTCAACATGCAATCACAACTTCATGAAACTTACATGAAAATTAGGTTTGTTACAGGAGAAATGGTTATGCATGTGGGACCCAAAGAGTTTCACAATCCATAAGGAAGTATGCATTTTTATAGTAGTGGGATAAAGGAAGGAGGAGATACCAGAAATCTCCACTTAAAGGGGCATAGCACGGGATAGGCAAAGGTGCAGTAAAGGTGGGAAAAGGACAAAACCTTTCCCAAAGGGAAGGAGCAAGGCATAAAGGAAGAGATGAAGAAGGAGAATATGCCATGCATGAGGGACAGCCAATGAAGGTACAAAAGTCTACAGATGGAGTGTCTTGTCTGAGGAATAGCAAGGAGGCCAGGGAAAGAACTGAGAGCTTTGGATGGTCACAGTGAGAGTGAAGAGCAAAGTTAGGTGTGGCAAGGCTCAGGGGAAATGTGGAATGACAATAGATTGTGATCAGATAAGGGAATCGCAGGGTTCTGAACTTGGAAGGGGTGCATTTGTGGGTGTGACTATCTCTGTGTGTAGCTGGGAGGAGTAGATCTTTAAAAATGATTAAATTGTGGAACTGGGAGGTTAGGTTGTTTGAAGGGATAGCAATATTGTGGGGGGGTTGCAATTATCAATTCAGGTAAAATTTATTAAAGCAAGGAATATTCCAATTTTCCAACCTATGTGCAAAACTTAGTCCCTTGTTCGTGCTTGCCCCAGGAGGGCTTCTTTATATATATCTATATACACACACATACACTCGTGTGTGTGTATATATATATATATATATATTTGTTTTTAGTTTTCACTATTCACTTCTATAAGATTTTGAGTTCTAAATTTTCTCCCCCTTCCTCCACTCCCCTCTTCCCAAGATAGGATGCAATCTGACATAGCCTATACATGTACAATCATATTAAACATATTTCTATATTAGTCATGTTGTAAAGAAGAATTAGAAGCAAAAGGAAAAAGCAGGAGAAAGAAGAGAGAGAGAGAGAGAGAGAGAGAGAGAGAGAGAGAGAGAGAGAGAGAGAGAGAGAGAGAGAAGAGAAAATGAGAATAGTATGCTTCAATCTGCATTCAGAATCCAGTTCTCTCTGGATATGGATAGCATTTTCCATCATGAGTCTTTTGGAATTGTCTTAGATCCTTGTATTGCCAAAAAGAGCGAAGTCTGTCAAAGTTGGTCACCATACAACATGGCTGTTATTGTGTACAATGTTCTCCTGGTTCTGCTCACTTCACTCAGCATTAGTTCATGTAAATCTTTTCAGGTTTTTCTAAAGTCCACCTGACAATAGTTTTCCATTACATTCATATACCATGACTTATATTCAGCCATTCCTCAGTTGATGGGCATCCCCTCAATTTCCAATTCTTTGCCATCACAAAAAGAGCTGCTATAAATATTTTTGTACATTTGGGTCCTTTTCCCTTTTTTATGATATCTTTGGGATACAGACCTTTGGGATACAGAAATGGTATTGCTGGATTCAAAGGGTATGTACAGTTTTATAGTCCTTTGAGCATAGTTCCAAATTGCTCTCCAGAATGATTGGATCAGTTTACAACTCCACTAACAATGCATTAGTGTTCCAATTTTCCCACATTTTCTCCAACATTTATCATTTTCCTGTTTTGTCACATTAGCCAATCTGATAGGTGGTACCTCAGAAGTGTTTTAATTTGCATTTCTCTAATAGTGATTTACAGCATTTTTTCATATGACTATAGATAGCTTTAATTTCTTCATATGAAAACTACCTGTTCATATCCTTTGACAATTAAGCAATTGGGGAATGCCTTGTATTCTTATAAATTTAGCAGTATGTATACTGAAGTCCCTTAACGTGAGGGCAAGGGTTGGGAAGAAGAGAGAGAATAGGCAATGAACTCACTGAGTAAAAAAAAGAGAATGTCCTAAAATCAGTAGACAGTAGTTACAAGAATTTTTATTTGATTGTAGACGTGGATCGAGTGAACCTCTAAGGAAGAGATGTTACTGAGTGTTAATGAAAAAGAGGAAGCAAGGAATATTCCAGTTTTCCAACCTGGACCTAGCATGTCAGAGGGAATGAGCGAAAATACAACCAATGCTGGAATGGGTGGCCAGGGAAGCTATAGTATCAGGAGGAAACCAGGCCTCAGTGAAAGCCAGAAGATGGCAGGAGTTAGAAAGGAAAAAATTTCAAATGAAATTGTTTATTACCTACAGAGCAAGAATTCCAGAGCACAGAGTGGAAGAGGTGAGCACCTTCAGAGTGGTATATTTTAGAAGTGGAGTTGTATTGAGGAGGAGATGAATAAGAGCACGCAAAGTGAGGGAATACAGAGTGAAATTTGAATAGTGACAACCAGGTGTTTGTAATCACTGGGATATGGGGAAGATATGACTAATAGGTATTTATCACTTATTGAACAATTTCCCCCACCAAGCAAAAAGGATTTACAGACAGATGTGAATAAGAGTTACACAGTACGAGAAGAAATGAATGGATTGAAACCTGTACCATTGGAAGGAATATCCACATTGATAAGGACACAGCTCCTTTGAAGTATGCTCTATTACCATTCATAACTTCCTACCTCACAAACTATTAATTCAGTGTTCTACCAGCTAATTCTAGAAGTAACTAAAAAGCTTGAAATGAAGTTCTTTGTCTCCTTTTAGTTTTACAGTTCACATCCCTAACCCTTCATGGGTGTAGAGGAGATCCAACATGTAGGAGGAATTAGTGAATGAATAATAGGCGATCAAGTCATACATAGCTATGTGTCAGTACCATAGGATTCATGGGGTTGGGGAGAGAATTGTAGGACCAGGAACTGGAAGAAAGTTATACCTTGCTTTGCAAACATAAGATTCTTCCTAGGATTCTCTTTCAACACTGGGGCTGCCAAATAGCCATCTGATTTCAGTGGCATTTCTATTGAGTAAAAGAATAATAACAACTAATATTTAGGACTTTAAGGCTTGCTAAGTGATTTAATTGTATTATCTCATTTTGATCCTTACTATAATCCTGTGACATAGAATGCTATTATAATCTCCATTTTACAAATGAGAAAATTGATTTTCAGATAGGTTAAGTGAATGCGCAGTACTGGTTTGAAGTAAGAGTCAAACCTAAGTCTTTCTTATTCCAAGTCCAGTACCCCATCTGCTATCTTGATGAAAAGTATTGTGTGGTGAAAGTAGGATAGGAACAGCACATTGCAGGTCAAAAGACCAGCTGAGGCAAAGGAGATGCCGTTGTGGCACCTATGTGTTTGCTGCTGCATAGAATTGGGGATTAGAGCTGAAAATTGTGTTCAGATCCAACTTGTAATGGCTTCCATGAATTGCACCCAATCGGCTTACTTGGAATCGAGAGGTAGACAGAGATAGCATGGTCTACTGAACTTGGAACCAGGGAAATCAGGGTTCAAATTCCACTTCCCAAACTTACTGTCTCTTTGACCCTGAGCAATTTAAACTGCCTATGCCTCGATCTCTTCAACTGAAAAAAGGCAGGATGGGGGTGGACTTGATATGCCACAACCAAGCTATAAGGTCTATGAAAGCAAGGACTATTTCTATCGTCCTCGTTACTTATCACCAGTCTTAGCACATAATAAACTACATAATAAATGTTCAATTTGAATGGGAATTTTAATCAATTGATGAGGGACCCCTATATTTGGAGTCTTTAAAAAGGCATTTTTCAAAATAAATAAATAAAAATAAAAAGGCATTTTTTCCTTATGAAATGAACTAAAGAAGATTTAAAACATGCCACATGGCTCTTAGATCCTAGTGGGGTTAAAGAACTTGTTGGGCTCCCACACATGCCATCTCCAATGTTTATTAGGAATGTTTATTATCTCTTTTTTTTTTCCCTAGCATACATTGCAAACAGGCACCAGGTGCTCTGAGCCTCTTCTGTTCCACAATTAGCGGCAAACCATGCATGGAGAGCAATTACTTTGCCCTAGAGTGATTTGGCTGTCGAGGCTGCAGAGACAGTGAGCAGGCTGGCGGCGACTCTCCCAATCTAACACACAGCTGGCTGCTCGGAGCTTTTAGCACTAGATTCTAGCCTCGAAAATGTGTGTCCAGCAGTCCGTGCTCACAAAGGTTTGGAGAAAGCTAAGGAAAAACACATTAGAATTATTGCTTCCAGGCACAATCCACACCACTATTTTTTTTTCTAGAAGTGTATTTGGACCTTGGATTTTTAGCACATTTGCCCTTTTTGTGTGTGAACCTGCCAAGGCCATTTCATTCAATTTTTCTTTCATTCAACAGGTTCTTATTAAGTACTTATTAGCAATGCGATGTGCTAGGTGTTGGGAGAGAGACACAAGGACCAGTAAGACATAGTCACTAACCACAAGAGGTTCTAATGCAGACAGAGGAGATATGTTCCCAGAATAATATAGAATCACCAAAATTCAAAGTTGGAAAAGACATAGCATCCAACCTATATTTGAATAAGAATGCCTTCCACAGTATCACTGACAGGTGGCCATCGATTAATGGGAAATCCCCTGCTCCCCAAGGCAGTCTATTCTTTGTGTGGACTGCTCTACTTTTTAGGCTACCTTGTAAGGCAGAAAAGAAGCATATTTGAATTCAAGGACTTGTTTACAAATCTATGACTTAAAAAAATAAAGTTATCATTTAGTTATTTTAAGCATTTTTTTAAGTTTTCATTTCTAAATTCTCTCAAGCTCCTCCCCCTCCCATGAAGAAGGCAAGCAACGTGATATAAATTATACATGTGAAATCATGCACAACATATTTCCATATTAGCCATGGTTTTTTGTTTGTTTGTTTGTTTGGTGGGGGACTGTTAGGCAGCTGGGGTTAAGTGACTTGCCCAGGGTCACACAGCTAGTAAGTGTCAAGTGTCTGGTCTGAAACTGAATTTGAACTCAGGTCCTCCTGACTCCAGGGCCAGTGCTCTATCCACTGTGCCTTCTACCTGCCCCTCTATTAGCCATGCTGCCAAAAAAAAAAAAAAAAAGTGAAAAAATTGTACTTCAATTTGTACACAGAGTTTCTGGAGGTGGATAGTGTTTTTCATCATGTTCTTTCAGAATCATCTTGCTGTTACTGTGTACAATGATCTGGTTCTGCTCACTTCACCTTGCATTAATTCATATAGATCTTCCCAGATTTTTCTGAAACAGTCTCCCTCATTATTTCTTACAATAGTATTCCACCACAGTCATATGCCACTAGTTCAGCCATTCCTCAATTGATGGGCATTCCCTAAATTTCCAATTATTTGCCACTACAGAAAGAACTACTATAAATATTTTTGTACATATAGGTCCTTTTCCTTTGATTTTTTTTTGGAATACAACCCTAGTTGTGGTATTACTGGATCAAAAGTTATGCACAATTTTATAGTCCTTTGGGCATAGTATGAAATTGTTCTCCAGAATGGTTGAACCAGTTCACAACTCCACAAACACCATGTGTCCCTATTTTTCCATATCTCCAGCATTTGTCATTTTCCTTTTCTGTCATGTTAGCCAACCTGATAAATGTGAGTTAGTATCTCAAAGTTGTTTTAATTTTCATTTCTCTAATCAATAGCGATTAGAACATTTTAATATGTCTCACAGATTCTTTCGATTCCTTCTTCTGAAAATATCATGTTCATATCTTTTGATTGTTTGTTAATGGGACAGTGGCTCTAATTTTTAGAAATTTAGCTCAGTTCCCTATATATTTGAGAAGTGAGGACTTTATCAGAGAAAATTGCTATATTTTCCCTAATTTCCTACTTTTCCTCTAATTTTGGCTGTGTTGGTTTTGTTTGTGCAAAACCTTTTTAATTTTGTGCCAGAAAAATTATACATAATACTTCCCATGATCCTCTTTATCTTTTGTTTGGCCATAAACTCTTCCCTTGTCCATAGAAACAACAACTAAAATTTTGCATGCTCCCCTAATTTACTTATGATATCACCTTTTATGTTTACATCATGTACCCATTTTGACCTTATCTCTATGGATGGATAGATAGATAGAGAGATAGATAGTGTGAGATGCTAGCCATGGGTGGGGATCCTACAGCCTCAAGGCCACATGTGGCCCTCTAGATCCTCAAGTGTGACCCTTTGACTGAATCCAAACTTCAAGAACAAATCCCGAATAAGGGGATTCTAATCCTCTTCTGTGAAGTTTGGATTCCCACATTTGGCCTCACGGCTGCAGGTTCCCCACCTCTGTTCTATACCTAGTTTCTGGCAAACTGCTTTCCAGTTTTCCCATAAATTTTTATCAAATAATGAATTCTTGTCCCAAAATCTTGAATCAAACACTAGATTACCATGATCCCTTAATACTGTGTATTGGGTACTTAATCTATTCCACTGTTTTACCACTCTATTTCTTAGCAGTTCAGATTGTTTTGATGATTACCACTTTGTAATACAGTTTGAGATCTGGTATTGCTAGACTGCTCTCTTTCACATTTTTTTTTTGATTCTCTTGATATTCTTGAACTTTTTTATTCTTTCAGATGAATTTTGTTATTTTTTCCTAGGTTTACAAAATAATTATTTGGTAGTTTGATTGGTGTGGCATTAAAGAAATAAATTAATTTAGGTAGCATTGTCATTTTTATAATATTGGGTTGGTCTATCCATGAGCAATTAATATTTTTTCAATTGTTCAGCTCTGACTTTATTTTCTGAAAAGTGTCTTGTAATTGTGTTCATGTAGTTCTGAGTTTTTCTTGGCAGCTAGACTGTCAAGTAGTTTATGTTGTCTGTTGTTATTTTAAATGCAATTTCTCTTTCTATCTCTTCCTGCTGTGGTTTATTAGTAATACATAGAAATGCCAGTAATTTATGTGGGTTTATTTTATATCCTACAATTTTGCTAAAGTTATTATTTGTTTCAACTAGTTTTGTTGATTCTCTAGGATTTTTAAGTATACCATCATATCATCTGCAAAGTGATAGTTTTGTTTTCTCATTGCCTATTCTTATTCTTTCTGTTTCTTTTTCTTTTCATTGCTATAATCTGGCATTTCTAGTACAATATTGAATAATAGTGGTGATAATGGACATTCTTGCTTCATCCCTAATCTTATTGGGAAGGTTTCTAGCTTATCCCCCATTACACATAATGCTTGTTCTTGGTTTTAGATACTACTTATAATTTTAAGAAAAGCTCAGTTGACTCCTATGCTTTCTTTTTAACAGGAACTGGCATTGTATTTTGTCAAAAACCCTTTCTGTACCTGTTGATATAAATATATTATTTTTGCTGTTTTTTGTTATTGTTTTGGTGAATTAGCTTTTAGTTTTCCTAATTTTGAACCATCCCTGCATGTCTGGCATAAATCTTGCATGGTCATAGAGTATGATCTTTGTTATATATTGCTGTAATCTCTTTGCTATGTGACCTGCTTCTGAAAGTGTGTATAAATCCTTAAGTAATTCACTTCACCATTCCCAGCCACAGTTTTCTTATCTGTAAAGAGGACAGAATTTGACTAGCTGTTGTTTGCATTCTCTTTCCTCTCAAAATTCCATGATCCTAGGGTTTGAGGTAGTTGACTCTAATCCTAATCACCAGGAAATTGTCCTCACCTTAATCCAAATTGACCTCTCTAAAATTACCATGTTAGTCCTAGTTTCACCCTCTTGGCTCAAGCAGAACAAGCTTAGTACCTTTTCTATCTGACAGAATTAAAGCTAGCATGTTCTCCCTAAGTTTCCTCTTACCTAGGCTAAAGAAAGCATTTTTCTCCCTTGATTCATTAAATGAAGGGAGGGGAAGAAAGGTAAAGGAATAGGTATTTAAGTAGTAGCTACCATGTGCCCCATACTATATCAATGCTTTATTCAAATATTATCATATTTGATCCTCACAGCAATCCTGGAAGGTAGATGCTGCTTTATCCCTATTTTAAAGTTGAGGAAATTGAGCTAAAAGAAGTTACTTGCCCAAAGTCAAACAACTAGTATGTTTCTGAGGCTACATTTAAGCTAAGGTCTTCTTGATTATAGGCTTAGCAATCTATTCATTACACCACCAGCTGCCTCAGATATATTCCAGGTTGTCTATCTACACCAGTAGTGTCAAATGCAAATAGAAATGAATCTGTTCTCACTCCATACTGACTTAGAAAACAAAAAAATTAACCTTTTGTCTTATTCTATGTTTTATTTATTTTGTTAAACATTTCCCATTTATGTCTAATTTGGTTCTGCACATTTTGGAGTGTTTACTCTGGTCTGCATAAAAGTCCTGAATCAAATAATGCAAGGACTTAGCAGCCACAAAAATACTGCCAGTAAGAAGGAAACATTTTTGTGAGTGGGTCCTTTTACTGCCTAAAATATGGTAGTCATCCTACCAAATCCTAGAAGACAGCTATCTTATCCAATCTCTCTGATTCTTCTTTACTCCAGATTAAACAGCCCCAGTTCCTTCAAACAATCCACCTATGACTTGAACTTAAAACCCTTGGTTGTCCTTAGCTTGAACTCTTTTGATAATACTTTTACAGGAATAACCATAGTACATTTGTTCATTATGCTCTTGGTTTCCATCTTCTGTACATATCTCTTTAAACATAAAAGTTGGTTTGTGAGTTCCCTGTGTATCCACATTCATCTGTTGAGAAAAATCCTCTTTTTTATGCTCATTGGAATAGTTTATCTTTGGGTCATCAGAATTTCAATCTCTTTTTGGTTAGCTTCCCCTACGGAATTTTAAGCCATAAGATCCTACCTTACTCATAACCCTTTCAAATCTATTTTTTCAAGTCTCAGTTACAAGTAAGCCTGTATCCCATATTCTCTCTCCTATAGAGTGGTCACTTCCCCTCATCGAGTTCACATCGTTTCCACGCTAGCACCCAATTCCTCCTTGTTCAGGAGAATCCTATCCAAAACAGAGATTTCCCTCACTGTCCTTTCCAAGTGTTGAAAGATTTAATTATTATTATAGAAAGTCAAGAAATAATTAGCTGCATTGTTTGGCCATAGACTGCCTTCTACCAGACACCTAGATAATTGAATTATCTCATTATTACTCTATCATGCCACTTCTTTGCTTGTGATCTATTTCTTAGACTACTCATTCATTTCCCTTTTTTGTCAAGATGGTCTGTAATGTACACTGGTGACAATAACATTTTAATTTCTGATTCAGTTGATCCTCAGGAGCCAGAATGACCTAATGATTGATGGCTTTCTTAAAGCCAAGAAGACCTGGACTCAAGCCCCACCTCTGATACATACTGGCCATGTGACCTTCAGCAAGTTACTTAACCTTTAAGCATCCAGTAACTAACTCCCTAAGACTATAAGTTTCAGAAAAGGTGCTCACCTGTATTGTTAGAGTGTTTTCTCACCTGGGAATGCCTATTCAGTGTGTCCTCATCTAAATTTTTTCTTTTGGTTCCTGAATTTCCTCAAAAGACCATACATTCTGTTTCTGCCTGCCCTCCCATCCCACCCCCACTCTACCTCCATTTTTACAGATTCTGTTTTTATTGAGTTTTGTTTGTTTGTTTTTAAGTAAGGTAAACTCTTGCAGAGCTGTATTCTGCTCATGGGGTGTTAGTGATACTAGACTCTCAGGGATACTTAGGAGGTTAAATTTGACTCCTAGCATTTGGATCTTTATTTCATTCTGGCATTTTAAAAATTAACTTTTATGATGAACTTAATTATCAATATGCACAAACATTTGAAAAAGGAGAGGAAAGAAACTTGTATAAGAAACTGAATTGTTACAGTTTGTTTTTAAAGAAGCATATAGATATAATTATACATAATATTTAACAGTATGGTAATAAAAACTACTTAATTTGTGTCACTTTCTGCACTTTTTTCTTTTATGCATTTAAAAAATATTGTGGTGTTCTTTTTTGCGTATCAATCACTGTCTATTCATAGTTCCCCTAGCTTACTACCCATGCTTTGCACAAGATTTTTGTGTTGTCAATTTTATGTTAAAAATATCTTTCAATTTAGGCAGGTCCAGTTTTTACCTCCTCCATTCCTCCTCTTGATCACTTTTCTACTCATACTTCTGCTTCTACTCACATGCTTTACCACCTTACCTATGGGTGTTACTAGATCAGCCTGACTTCAGCCCTACCTGACAAAACGTCTTTTCATTGGGTTCCATTGAAGTATGCTATTCCTCAATTCCAATGTTCATTCAAAGGGATGGAACAAACAATCAAACTCTGATGCAGTCTTCAGCTACATTCCATCCAGAGTGAGGAAAGTGGCAACCCCATTGTGCTCTCCTCTTTTCAGACCATCTCTGAAATATTATGTTTATTTCTGGGCATTACTGTTTAGTGTGAACACTAATGAACTTAAAGCCATCTCTAGGAGCTCTAGGAGGATGGTGAGATGATCTGAATCTATGTCATATGAGGATGGATGAAAGGAACTGGGAATATTTAACCCGGATAGGGAACACAAGTAATTAAGGACTATGACATGGAAGAGAGATTGCATTTCTCCTAGCTGGTAAAACTACAGGAAATTGTAAACTACAAGGAAACTGCAAAGACATATTCTGCCTGATATTTCAGAGAATCCTAAGATTATAGATTTAGAACTAGAAGGTTGTTTAAGAAGGTCTAGTTCAATTCCCAACCCTCTCTTTTTACAGATGAGAAAACAAAGTCTCAGAGTAGTTAGGTGACTGGTTTAAGGTCACATGGGTAATAAAAGGCAGAGTCCTCTGACTCAAGCCCAAAGAAAAACACATTAATGGTTAGAACTGTCTAAAAGTGGAATTGTCTGCCTCAAAAGATAGTGAGTTCCCTGCCACTTATAAAGACTGGGGATACCCCAGAGGGGATTCCTGCTTGGTGACAGGTTGGACTAGCAAACCTCTGCGGTGTGTCCGAGATTCTGAACATTTTAATAGGAAGAGTGACTGGACCTGTGATTTCATTGATAGAATCAGCAAATAAGTAAACTCCCTCTACAATGCAAGTCAGAACCTTCTCAGCAACTTAGAGTCTTGCCAAGAACATTGAGAGGTTAAATGATTTGTCTGGAGTCACACAGCCAGTTTGTAGTAGAAAGCTAAAATTGAATGCAAGTTTTCCTAGCTATGAAGCTAACCCTCTATATACTAGACCATATTGCTATGAATGGGAATATGCTTTTAAATTCACTTGGTCTCTGGTCTTACTCATCTTTCTGTCTCCAGCACGTCCTCTATCAAACACAGATACAAGTTCTACTGGGTCAGGTTGACCCAGACCAGTCTGGAAAAAGTTGCTTGTTTAGGCTTGTGGGTAGAGCTCAGGTACAGAGCTCTACTGAGCTGTCTCCAGCCTACATACAAAAGGGCCCTTCTCACTCTTCTAGTTCATTCACCATAGGTTTATCTTGCTATGACAAGGTCATCCCCAACATGTGGATGAAACATTGATTCCCATATGTTAAATAATAACAGACCACAGAGCCATCCAGGGAGAAAGGGCCCTGCATGCTTATACTCTCAGCTGAGCAGGCTTTTCCTCTCAGCCCTGCCAGGTTAAACCTAAGGACAGTTAGCTGTTGTGTGGCAGCCAGGTGGACTGGACTCAGGGCAGAGGAAGCTGCCAGTTAGTTTTTCCATGCCCTAATCCCAATGTTGGCCTTCAAAGAAAGGGTCAGAACCTTGAACTGGCACCTGCCCTGGATCTGAAGCCAGACTAAGAGAAGGAGTGATGTGTGAGTCCAGGGGCCACTTCCCTGTCTGCCAAGGAATTGTTACTTTCTGAATCAGGTGCAGCATCCAGGTGGATTCTACCCCACTCTCTGTCCCAAGGAGGGTGAAGCCACCATAATCACCTAGTATGAGGGTAGCAAATGCACATGTTGCACCAACTGAATCAATATCTGGGAGAAAGGGAGGGCATCCAGGAAGGAGGCACTCCTGGCTGCAGAGGCCACCAGGAAGGCCAAAAGTAGCAATGAATCCAGAAGTCTCAGCCCCTGACACCCCAGAGCAAACAGTGCTTCACTCTCCAGGGCTGCTAACCCTTTGGCCATCATCTCACAGTCTTCTCCACTGCCTAAGAATCAGACACACAGAGTCACAATCTGAAGGCAGACTTTCATCCAGGGATGTGTTTTAATTGGATTCTAGGGCACTGCCTAAAAACTTGAGATCTCAGTTTTTCGTTCTTAGATTCTAAAGGATGCTTCACTATACCACATAGAAAATAATGACAATGTTTCTCTAATATGACCCTTGGAGGTAAGTAGTAGGAATATGATTATTCCCACTTTATGGAGAAGGAAACTGAGGTTCAGACAGGCTAAAAAGACTTGCCCAAGGTTATACTGTTAATAAGAGCCAGGGTTTCAACCAAAATCTTTGCTCTAAATCCAGTGTTCTTACTATATACACTACAGTCCCCTAAAAAAAGGGTCAAAGTCCTTAGCTGTAGCTAGCACATAGAGTAAAGAACATATTCAGTCCCACTGCCAGCAGATTTCTTTTGCAGAGCCAATTTAGCGCTTCTGTAGTTTCTGAAGGTATACTGTTGCACAGGGAAGACAAAAACTTGGTAGTCGAATCATTAAATAATGAGGACAGGTAGCCATAAAATACATAATCATTAAAAAGAAACTAACAGAAATAAAGTATGACATGATCACCAAGTGTGAGATATTTCTTTGGCTCCCTTCCCATTAATTCAAATCATAGACACCCAGAAGTCGCCTATAATATCATAAAGGCCAATCATTGCCATTTTACTTAAGAGCAGGCTGGACCAAGGATAGTGTTTGTTTCTCTGGGGGGATAAAAAAGCACAATTCAACCAGTGTAATGAAAAATAAATAAGTAACCTTTTCCACAGGAACTCAGTAAACAGTTTATAATCAAAGAAATACACCGTTTGGCTTTGCTTGTTAATTCCATCAGTTGGCCAATTCTACAAATTGGACTTTCTCAAGAAGAAATGCTTTCAGATGCCTCTAAGAAGAGCATCCCCTCCAATCTTCTCTTCCTCCCGTACGCCTCCCGCTGATAAAAAGTAACTGTAAACTGATCTTCCCTGCCAGTCACAGCTGACAGTGATAAATTTCCTAGAGAAGGAAAGGAGAATTTATTAAATAAGAACCCAGATGGGAAGGAAAACTGTCCCTCATCTGATGATATTAAAGCATGCTTAGAGCTGCTGTTCAGGGGGAAAGCGTCTATTCAATATAAAAAAAGTGCTGCTGTTGTTGTTGCTGTCCTAACATATGGTGGGGAATAAATGTGAGAAGATGCTATATCCATCTGCAACAAAGGACATTGGTTAAAAAGATATGGGCAGTTTCCAAAAATGAGAAGGAACTCTTTTCCTCAGTGTAGTCACCTGTTCTTTACACCAGCAAAAATTCTCTTGAGCCACCGATAGGCTGGATTTCTACTCTAGGTTTATGTAGCTCTTGAACTAGGCCTATATCAGGAGAGATAAGTTAAGTGGGATTTAGTAAAGGCCAAGCCAAGGCTTTCTTCCATTTCACTGCTACTGTAGTTTTCTTTAATTAAAAAAAAGTCTTCATTTAAAATACATTTTCTTTAATGCATTAATGTATTATTGTGATTTGAATGAGATTCACAGGATCCCAGAGAGAGAGAAGGAACCTTAGAAATCATCTAATCCAATTCTCTCATCTTTGATATGGGGAAGACTGGAGTCCAGAGGGGGAAAATAAAATACTCAGTGTCATCTCTAGTTAATTGCAGAGTCAGACTAAAACTTGGCCCTTCTGGGCTTCAGATCTGTATTTCCACCTGCCTATAGGACAACCTACTTTGAAAACACCTCAAGCTCAACATATTCCAAATTAAGCTTAATATCCTGTTTCTCCCCACTAAACCTGCTTCTCCTTCTGATTTCTCCTTTTCTGTTAGTAGGTTAAAAAAAATTGTTTCTGTTCTGGCCAGAAACCCTGAGGGTTTTCTCCTTTGAGAAGGCCAACTAGGCCTTCTTTTGCCTCAATTCTTACCTAGCTTTTTAATCACTGAATGGGTGTTGCCTTGGACAAACTGAGACCTGGGGAAGACCTTAGCTTAAAAAGGCCAATGTTTCCCACCTCATCCAGAGTTGTCATGAGTTGTCCTGACCCATGTCTTGCCAGTGGACTCAGATGACTCTGGAGAAGAGAGAGAGAGAGGCTGATGACTTTGCACAGCCCTGCCTCAACTTAAATCCAATTCATGAGCAAATCAAGACATCACCCTCATGATGTCATTTGTCCTCTTCCAGAATAAAGGACAAACAACAATCCGACATGACCATTTACTTATTCTTCTATGCTTTCTACCTTAGTCTAGCCTTCAATTCTGATCTCTATTTTTTTAAATGAATTTTATTTATAACACTTGTTTCTGCATTATCACTTCCCACTGTCTCCCTCTCTCATACATCTAGAGAACTATTTGAAGTCAGGAAGACTGCACTTTCTGAGTTCAAGTCTTACCTCAGATACTAGCTATGTGGCATTGGACAAATCACTGTTTGCCTCTGTTTTCTCATCTGTGAAATGAGTTGGAGAAGGAAATGGCAAATCATTTCAGTATCTCTGCCAAGAAAACCCCAAATAGGGTCACAAAGAGTAGGACACTACTGAAATGACTGAATGACAACATTCTTATAGCTCCTCATCTACACGTACTATGTATGTGTGGAGGGGTATCTTTTCATATTGGGGTGCAGTCAAGCCTTTTTAATTCTCTTCCACCTGTACTATTCCAGGATTTCTTTGTCTTTTCTGCTCTGCTCCTGAGAGCTCATTATTGGAAAAACCTTATCATCCTGCAAGATTACATCAGCTTTGGTACCCTCATCACTACCCTCTACCCATCTGACTGGAGGGTGGAGCCATGAATTCCAAAAGAGGGACTCAGCTCAACTCAGATGTCTCCTCATTTTTCATCTGGCTGTACTACTTTGGGCCTTCTCTCCCATTCCCCTCCCTTGGGTACCTCACTTCCCTCTTTTTAGCTTCCCTTTGCATGTTGTCTTCCTTCTTTAGAGTGTAACTTTTGTGAAGCCAGGGATTTTTTTCCTTTTTTTTTTTCTCCTGGTATTTGTATCCCCAGTGCTTAGCACAGTGTCTGGTGAATACTAGGTACTCAATAAATACATGTTTATTGTAAACATTGTCATTATAATTTTACAGCATTCAATTTCAATCATTTTGTTGTTTCCACTTTGCTTCCAGTTATTTCTGCAATCACTCATCACCTCCCCCACCCACAATCTAAGGTTTTCCTTTATGACCTTGTTCCACCCCACCTTTCTGGCTTTATTTCCCTTGAATCTCCTTCATAGATTCTAAGCTGTATCTATACTGTACTACTCTTTACCCTATGAACACAGGTAATACTTTCTCAACTCTCTGTTTTCATGCATGTTGTTCCCTATGCCCAGAATGTCATTCCTTTGAGCTCAGTTTCTACCTGTCCTTTAAATGCCACACTCTCCAAGAAGCCTTCCTTGATCCTCCCAGATCAATAATGACCTTCCCCCACAGTCCTTGCAGCACTTTTTATCACGTCTCTCTAATTCAGTTATTTATTATTGTCTGATGTGTAATTATCTAAGTTCCTGTCTCAAACTCCATTAGGGCAAAGAACTTGCCTTACCTAAACCTTCCATTTCCTCCCGTGGCTATCACAGGTCTCTGTCCTCAGCAAGCAGTCTGTTAAATTATTGAATAACAATGAAGAAGCTTGTTTGTTTCTGAATTTGGCGTCTATCTTCTGAGGTGACCAAATTCCTTATTCAATTTACCCTCTTAATGGACAAGTAAGAGTAGGGAAGAATGAATGAAAAGATCCTGCAGTTTGATAAGAGAATGATAGGACCATAAATGCCTGAAGGAAAGAATCACAAGGAGGGACAAAAGGATACAAAAAGTCAGTGGCTCCCTATTGACCTCTGATTAAAATTTCAACTATTTTTGCTAGTATTCAAGGTCCTCCATAGTAATATAGAATCAGATAGAAATATGTAATCCTCCTATTATTTGAAAGACTGCAAGTTTATTATTTGTCAGTGGAGTATAATAGCAACCAAAAAAAAAATGTGATCTTGGACTGTTTGAAGAGAGATATAGCTTCCAAGAATAAGGAGGGGGTAGTCCTACCTTACTCTGTCCTGGTCAGACCACACCTGGGACGTTCAATTCTGAACACCACATTTTAGGCAGAACATTGATAAGCTAGAGAGTGTAAAGCTACTGATTGATAAGCTAGAACACTGATATGCTAGAGGGCATCCAACATGATACAAGTTCTGGAGCTCATGCTATGCAAGGATCAGTCGAACAAACTGGGCATGTTTAGTCTGGAGAAAAGAAAATTCAAGGAGAACATAACAGCTGTCATCAAATACTTGAAAGGCTGTCCTGTGGAATAGGGCTCCAATTTGTTCTCCTTAGTCTCAGGAGGCATATCTGGGAGCAATGTGTGGGAGCTACAAAAAGGGGCAAATTTAAGATGCATATACATATGCATACACACGTGTGTATGTGTGTGTATGTGTGTGTATGTATGTGGGCACCTAGGTGGCCCAGTGAAGAGAGTGGTGGGCCTGGAGTCAGGAAGACCTGAGTTCACATCTGGCCTCAGACACTTAGTAGCTATGTGACCCTGGGCAAGTCACTTAACCCTGTTTGCCTCAGTTTCCTCATCTGTAAAAGGGCCTGGGAAGGAAATGGCAAACCACTCCAGTATCTTTGCCAAGAAAACCCCAAAAGGGGTCATGAAGAGTGGGACATGACTGAAAATAACTAAACAACAACTATGTACGTACATATGTTATGTGTGTGTGTGTCTGTGTGTGTGTGTGTGTGTGTGTGTGTGTGTATATATATAATGTGTATGTATATGTATAAAACATTTCCTAGCAATTACAACTATCCAAAAGCTGAATGAGCTACCTCAGGAGGCAGTAGTTTCCCCCTCACTGAAGATGTTCAAGCAGGCAATGGATGATTACTTACCATGTGTGTTGTAATGAGGTTTCTGGCTATGGATTGGTCCATGTGATTGCTGAGGTCCCTTACAACTGCAAGATTCTGTGATTCCATGGAAAATTGTCAGACTCAAGTTTTTTAATTGGGCTGATTTTTTAAAATGTATACAGGTATGAATTGGGGGTGGGGTAATAAATGTACAATCCAATCCAATAAGCATTTAGGTCCCTTCTATGTGCCAGGCACAGGGCCAAACACTGAAGACGTAATTCATTTAAAAAAAAAAATCCTTGCTCTCAATGAGCTTACAGTCAAAAAGGGAAGACAGCACACAAAAGGAGGTAGGAAAGCATAGTGGGAGGACACTAAGGGGTACTTGATGTGGAGGCATCTTGTTCCATGGAGTTGAAACCAGGCAAAGCAACAGATGCAAAGAGGAATGAGCTGAGAGTTCAACTTCTGACCCCTATAAAAGAAGGTATTGGGAGGAGTTTGGTATTCCCGCCTCCAGTCAGAAGGGAGGGGAGGCTGAAAAAGGTGATGACAATTAGGGAGTGAGTTAGTAGCTTGGTGGTAAGTTTAGAAGTGATGAGCTTATCCTGAGAGCGGCATCTTGTTCTATAGAGTTGAAACAGTAAATTACAGTATAGTACAGGATAGGATAGGATAGTAAATTATATATCATTAATTCAATAGGCTAAGCTAAACAGACTAAAATTGATTTAAAACATAAGTAGGGACAAAACCGCCCCTAGAAGTATTCATTATTAATATGTAAAGTGTTTTGTCAACCTTCAACACTGCAAAATGTCAACTATTATTAACATGATAATGATTTGCGTGTGTATATATATATATATATATATGTGTGTGTGTGTGTGTGTGTGTGTGTGTGTGTATATACACACACACACACACACACACACACATATATATATACCATAGATGTTCAGGACTTAAGGTCAACAAATGTTGGCTGTGTATCAAGCAAGGTTCTCTACTGACAGACTGTGTGACCTGAGAAAAGTAGTACCCTCTTACTAGCTAATTTTTTTTCTAACTGTAAATGCAGAAATAATTCCTGCCCACCTACTTCATAGGAATTTGCAGAAACAAATGAAATGGACTAGAGAGGGAAAGCACTCATAACCTTATATTTATTTTGTACATACTTACACAGCATGTTTCAAAAGTCTTAATGTAGTTTTTAGCTTTCATACTTTAAATAATTTTGAAGCTTTAATAACTTAAAACTGCACTAACTCTTTTGGAACTTGTTGTATTTTTTGTATGTTGTCTCCTCTATAGAATGTAAACTCCTTGAGGTCAGGGATTGTTTCCTTTTTGTATTTTTATCACCTGTACCTAATGCACTCATTGGCACACAGCAGAAACTTTAGAAATTTGGGGTTCTGGATTTAATAGTTTTGGTGATTTAATAGTTTTTGCTGATTTTTTTTTTTACTGATTTAATAGTTCTAGAACCAGAAACATTGAGTCAGACCACTTCATGTGAGAAGGTGTGAAGGAGGAGATTGTGGTAGAAGTGATAGGAGATTAAGTTGTAGGAAAGAAGGAAGAAGGAGCTAATGGTAAATGGCCTCATTTTTTTTCTGTAAAATATGAAACAAGGTTGTCAGCTAAGAGGGCGAAAGGATGAAAAGGTTTTGAAAAACCTCTGTGGAGAGTTGGATAGTGAGTTGTTAAGGGAGGTATAGTAGGATTGCCTAGCAGCGATGAATTCTCAGTTGAGCTTGTATAACAAATTTGTAGCAGACCCAGTCAGCAGTTCTGTGATTTTCTTTTTCTCGTTCAGCAACATCTATATAGGAGCAGAGATGGAGGATGGGAGGAGAGAGCTAAGGCTGGGGCTTGGCAGGGCACAATTGATGATGTAGTTAGGGAGCTATGGACTTGAGAAGAGTATAGTTTAGAGCTGAACTGGTTCACCAATAGGTCAAAATGAGAAAAGAGGAGTGACTAGTGCAGATATGGTGATGGCCTGGAAGAGACCTCAAGTATTAAGGAATTGATTGGTATTGTAAGGCAGAGGGAGAGATGGAAAGGCAATAGATTGTGACCAGATAAGGAGATTTCAAAATTCTTCAACATGGAGATGATCCATTTATGGAAATCAGCAAATGCCACAAATCAGAGCTGGAACTTTGGTTGACTGTCTATTCTTAAGAAAGGGATGGAGAAAATATTAATAATGCAGATTAAACTTAAAATTATGCCATGCATACATTTCTTTTACAAAGCCAGTTATTAAACATATACTAGCATTTACCTCTAGTTTAAAAACTTATCCATAGAGAAATTCAATTAATTGAGTCAACCACTTTAATAAATCAACAAACATGTATCATGTGCCTATTATGTATCAGGTACTGTGCTAAGAACTGGGGATGAAAATTGAGCGAGGGTGGGGAGAGAAGCACAGAATGTTGACAGATGAATACAGGATACGTGCAAAATAAACATGAAATGAATATTCATACCACAGTCACCTGACCTTACATCTTCCACTGTAACAAAGAACAAAATATTTTTAGTGAAGCCAGCCAACACAGCAGACACATATAACAATGTATCTATATAGCATTCCACATCCACTGTCCCTACCTTTTTGACAGGAATATCTGTTTCCTTATTATTTCTCTAGGACTGAGATTCCTCCTTACAATTCATCTGAATTAGCCTACTTTTTGGTGTTGTTACAGCTTACACTACTGTGTTTATCATATGTATTATTTTCTTCCCCTCCATTCAATCTACATCACTTTGTTATAGCATCATCGCATACTTGAGGTTCAGACACAGCAACAGCTTCTTATGACAGGCTTATTTCCTTTGGATTATTTTTTTTTGTAGTCTATAGAAAAGCAAACTGTCAATTAACCAGCTAGAGAGTTCAATATATGATTTAGCCATTAGGTAATGTTATCCCCAAGTCACCACCACCATCCAAGTTCTTTCTTCAGAGAGGATCTAGTGCACATGTGGAGCTTTCTCAAAGGCTGTGGTATGCCTACTGCTTACCAGATGGTGCTCACCTGCAGTGATACTGGCTCCAATTCAGCATTGATAGAGGGGAAGAGAGACAGAGGGAGAGGAAGGGAGGTAGGAAGGGGGGGGGAGAGAGAGAGAGAGAGAAAGAGAGAGAGAGAGAGAGAGAGAGAGAGAGAGAGAGAGAGAGAGAGAGAGAGAGAGAGAGAGAGAACGAGAACATAAAAATGAATGAGAATGGAATATCACTCTGAAAGACAAAATTCTTGGGAATATTGGTTTGCCCCAACCCTGTATCTGAAAAATCTCTTGCTCTTGACCAACCAATCTCATTTCTGAGTCAGATACTTGATTTACACTAGCCCTGTGATTTATTAGTAAAGTGAACAATTATATTGGAGCTGTCACATAGCAAAATGGCAAAGAAATTGCTTTGCCAAATCATCTCCCTTGACTCTCTCTCTCTTTCTTATTTTCATCCCATACTATATGGTGGAAGAATTGGGGGGGAGGTAGGAGTTGGAAACAGGATTGACTCTACAAATACAGCATGCAAGTGGAAAGGGTAGGAGTGTTGGGATCAGTCTAAATTTGATTTCACCAATGCCTGAGGTTTTTAGTAATTTCCAATTTCATCTTTCCCAAAATATTGACCCAATATGGCAACACTGATTTGTTTCTACCACCAGAATGATGTGTTCCCATCTCTAATTCAGGTCACTGATGTACCCATCACCTGGGACCTGTCCCAGCTCAGCAACATTGGCAGATGCTGCAAGCACTATGGGTTGCCTGGCACACTGAAATGAACATTTCCCCATTCCTTGGACCTCTACTCCAAATCACTTAGAAGGAAAAAAAAATGAATGGAATCAAAAACTAGAAATTTCTTCAAGGTTAAGAGAGGAGGAAACTTGAGGATTTGAAAAAATGTGCAACCACATATGGTTCTCTATCTCCCCTCAGTGTCTCACTGAATTATTTTCCTAAGTCAGTCTTCTAATAAGAATACCTTCTACTTCTTCATTCAAGTCTCCCTGAGTTCTTCATATTCATCATTTTTATAACACAATCTTCCATTTCAGTCTTATACAATTTATTCATATATTTTCAATCAATGGACATCCATTTTATTTCTAGTTGTGTCATCATCACTGTTACCATGAGTGCTTTCTAACCATTTAGTAAATCAATTGCATTCTTATTTGCAGTTGTCCAAATGGAATGGCACAGTCCAATCTGTCAACGCAACATGGGGATGGGGAACCTGCAGCCTCGAGACCACATGTGGCTCTCTGTGTCCTCAGATGTGGGCCTTTTGACTGAGTCCAAACTTCACAGAACAAATCATTTTATAAGGGGACTTGTTCTGTGAAGTTTGGATTCAGTTAAAGGGCTACTTGTGGCCTAGAGGCCACAGGTTCCACACCCCTGTATGAGGGAATACACCACGTGGACGCATAAGTAAATATAAAGTTCAGTAATCTGAGAAGTCAGACGGCCTTAATAATTAGAGAGATAAAGGTTTCCTATAGGAGGCTATCCCTCATATGAACCTTGAAGGAAGGTATAGCAAGAGCTGGAGATGATAAAAGAGATTATTCTAAGCATGGTTGGGATAGTTATTGAAAAGATATGGAGGCGGAGGATGGAATGTTAAGTTCAGGGAACAGCAGAACTGGCTGTAATGGAGAGTATGTGAAGGGTAACAATGTGAAATAAGTCTGGAAATGCAGGTCAAAGCCAAATTGTGAAAGATTCTAAATGCCATTCTTATCTGAGAAGCAAAAGGGAAAGATTGAAGATTCTTAAGCAGGGGGATTACATGGTCAAGTGTGTTTTAGGAAGATTATTTTGGTGGCTATGTGGAAGATGGGTCAGAGAGGAAAGAGACTGAAAAAGGGGAGACCAGTTAGGAGATTACTGCTATACAGTAGTCCCTGTGAAACGGGATGATCACATAAACTCAGATGAGTATAAAGAACGGGCAGTATATGAAAGATGCTGTGCAGCTAGAATTAACAGAACTTGGTAATTGTGGGGATATAGGGACTAACAAAAATTAGATATTACTTTGACACTGTGAGTCTTAAAGGACCAGAAGGCTGGTGGTACGCTGATCAGAAATAGGTTTGGAGAAGGTGGCAGGGGAAGGAGGGGGGAGGATTTAAGAAGGGTAAGGATGGAAGAGGAAAGTAATGAATTCTGCTTAGGACATATCAAGTTTAAAATGCCTATACAACATTTAGGTGGAGAAGTCCAACAGATAGTATATGATTCAAGAGTGAAGTTCAAATTGATTTGAAATAGCTTTATAAATCTGGGAGTTTTCTGCATATATGTGTTCATTGGACCCATAAAAGCAGATAAAAATCACTGTGACAGAAGGCATAGAGGAAGAATTTTTAAAAAAGGTCTTGAAAGGGGGCTGTACATGGATGATAATCTAGCAAAGGAGACTGGAAGGAATGGCCAAGTAGCTAAAAAAGAGAAACTGAAAAGAGCATTTGTCACAAAAAAGAAGGGAGTATCTAGCTTGAGGAGATATCAACAGTATAAAAAAATGAAGTCAAGAATGGTAAGGACTGAGCAAAGAGCCTTGCTTAAACTCAACAATTAAGTAACTATTGGCAACCTTAATTCAATTTCCATTTTAAAGGCCTGCTATGTATAAGCCACTATGCTAGGTATTGGGAATGCAAAGATGGAACATAGTGCCTTTCAGGAAAATCACATCCTAACAGGGAGGATGTGTGTCCTCTCCATGCATTTTGCAGTGGCTCTTCTACCCCATGGCTATAACATACTACCTCCTCATTTTTCCACATCAAATCTTTCTATTCCTTCACATACTAGTGTTCAAGTGCTATCTCCTCTATGAAGCCCCTCCTAACTATCCCTTCTTCTCCCCAAACTGTAGAATGTTAAAGCAGCAAAAGAGTATTCTAGATAAATAATACAAGAAGATATGTAGAGGGATCATTTTTGGAGGAGAGAGGATTATGAGAAAGGACTTTATGGAGGAAGTGACATAAGAAACATGGATTTGAAGGAAGAGAATGATTTCAAAAGGAAGAATTAAGGGAGTATGCTATAGGAATGGAACAGATGCAGCACAAATACATGGAAGTAAGACAAGTTTGGAGAACACAGTGGTTTGTCTGAAGCATAGAATGGGTAAAAAGGAGCAATGTGAGATGGAGTTGGAAAGATAAAAGAATCAGATTTCAGATGACCTTAAAAAAATCCTCCCCTTCTGTTGTTGTGGATTTTAGGGAAAGTAGAAGGGATTATCAGACTGGCATCACATATAATCGGGTTGCTTTCTTAAAGGGGCAGCTGCTGCCCTTGGGAGGCTGTTCTCAAAACTAAGCAGTTATAAAAGCCAGTTTAGCATCAGAGAAACAAATTGTGTAGAGATTCTAGTAACAGCCCAAAGCAGAAGCCTCTAGATGGAGAAATTTCACTTTCTTGAGTTCTTTCTTTTATGAGAGACATGAACCAAGATCACTGAGCCATCTGGGACAGAATGGTAGCCTCTCTGTAGCCTATAAACCCAAAGGACAGGAATTTGGAAGCAATCTAGCCAGCTGGTACAGAATAGTAGCCTCCCTATAACCTATAAACCTAGAGAAGGGGAGTTCAGAAATAATCTGTGTCACTAACCTGACATGACCCCAAGTCAATTGTATAAACTCAGTCTTCTTGATTGTCAATTGGGATAACAGTAGAAATCCATGTTGTAGGGATTTGTGTAGTTAACTTTTTTTTTAAAAGAAGCAACTGAATAGAGAATTAAATCTTTGTTAAAGAGAATCCCCTTTAAATAGACCCACAAGAGGAATGAGAGTGAATAGCAGCAATTTAGTTGTGCCCCTAGATTTGGATGCAATTTTAACTAGGGTAGTTATGGCCTGGACTAGAAACAAGATGGTAACTGCTCCCTTGACCTCAAAGCAACTCTAAAGACCAGCCCTAGGAATCATGCAGTTCCAGAGTAATAGAATGTTAGAGCTGGAAGGGACCTTTGAAAATGTCTAGTCCAATCCCATCATCTAACAAAGGAGGAAACTAAGACTTAGAGTAAAGTGACTTATCAAGATCACACTGATATTTGGGTTTGAGACGAGGCCAGGATCCATGTCTGTGATGTAACAACATTCCCTTTCCTCCCCCTGCCCCCACCTCCCTCAACCTCTACTGGTAGAACTGAAAGTCCTTCAAGGCAGGGGCTATCTTGCTTTTATCTTTTGGATCCCCAGCACTTACCTAGCACAGTTACTAGAACGATAATTGAATTGAATTAGTATAAAACCAAGGGTAAACGACTTAAACCTTAACCAAAAATAGCTTTATCTTTGTCCATGTAAGAACTCTTATGTGGTCAATTCAGTGAGTTCAGTCCCAAAAAGTGATCCAGTGACATGCACCCCAATATCACTTGCACAAATCATTTATCTTCATATAGATTGAACAAAAATGTGCTTGATCTCTTAATGAATTGCTGAATTTGATGACTTCGTACTTCATCCTTGCTTGACTTTCTGCAGCATCTGATGCTGTTGGCCACCCTTTCCTCCTGGGTACTCTACTGTCTTGGCTTTCATGATACCACTCTATCTTCATCTGTCTCCTGCTTCCTGAATTGTTCCTCAGCCTCTTTTGCTCAATCATTAGCCATATCCCAACCTCTACCGGTAGGTATACCCCCAAGGCTCTGTGTTGGGCCTTTTTCTCTTTCCACTTTTTCTCAATGCTCTCATCAGCACCCATAGATTTAATTATCATCTCTGTGCTGACTAAACCCAGATTAATGTATACTATCCTTGTCTCTGCATCACTAACTGCCTACTGGATGTTTCAAAATGGACATCTTATTGTCACATAAAATGCAATATGCCCAAAATAGAACTTGTTATCTTTCTACTCAAAACTGACTTCTACTGTGAACTTCCCTCCTCCACTCAAGGGCACCATGATCCTTAAGTCATGAAGGTTTGAAACAGTTGAGTAATCTTCAACACTTTGATCTCTTTCACTCCCATATGCACCATGCATACATGGTTTGATACATGGAGGTGTTCCATGAATGTAACTAATTCATTAACTTAGTAGCCCTACATTAAAAATGTGAGAACATGAAGATTATAAAACCAAGTGGCGCATATTTGAATGGATCACACACGAAGGGGGGGGGGGAAAGAGGCTTTTTGGAAAGAATGGGATCCATGAGATAAAACTGCTCTGGAAGACAAGGCCTGAACATCAAGAAACATTTTCTGATGGTGAAATCTGTTACACTGTGAACATCCCTTCAAGAAAACCAGTGAGGTTTCTTTCCTTACAACTCATGGGCAGTAGCCTGCCCCTGAATGACACTGGAAATGTAATCACAAGGAATACTGTATTCCTTCCCTGACCCCTAGTAAGTGGAGAAGCTGACCTCGTTTGGTCTTTTCAGTATCAAATTTCAGTGATTCAATGAGCCCTGGGCATTGAAAAGAAACTAGACTGCCTGAACTACGGTGTCCTGCCTTACAGCTCTAAGTCCACCGTCCAAGTCACCAGACCTGCTCAAATTCCTGCCCTTCTGGCTTTTCCTTGTCAGTATTTGGTAATGTAATGAAGTGCAGCCTCTTTGTATGGGAGGCCTCTGGCTTCTGCTCCATTTCACTCAATTTTGCTTGACTAACTTTTGACAGGTCATGGATTATGCCACAGCTCGCTCACTCTCTATATTAAACCACAGACTAAATTAGCATCTGAAGAGGTTCTGCAGGACTTTCTCTGGAAGGAAAAAAAAAAGAAAAAATAAACACGCTTGTATAGGAGAATCAGAAGTTATGCCTATGGTAAAAGAGCTTCATGTTTCACTCAGCTGATTCTAATCTTTTTTGTTCCTGCCTATCTCCTTGTTAGGAAAGCTACACCACAACTAGCATGGGGTAAACTGGGCTTTATCCTAGGGCATAAATATCTGGGGGTGCACAATTTTCACTCAAACCCTGCCTTCTCCCTCCAGTGATCACAATCCCTATGTCTCGCCTTGCCTCAGTACTGTACTTTGTTTTCCAAAGGTCTCAGTGCAATTGCCCCTAGGGTCTCTTGGGCACAGTAATATCAGAGAATAAGAAATACAAAGAAGACAAAAGAAATAGAGGCACCATGAGTTCCAGAACACGTGGCAAGTGGGTGGGAGAATACAACTTGCTGCTGCCCTTCCCCAACCTGGCAACTCGCAGCAGTTTCCTCATTCAAAAGCCACCAGTGAAAAGAATTCGAGAGATGTTCTTGAACCATGTGTATGTACCCTTAGTTCTAGTTCAACCTCTCCTACATCAAAAGTCCTACTAGCTCCTCAGTCAACTAGACTCTGTCACTCACTTTACATTGCCATCATCTCAGTCACTCATGGCCTGAAGAAGGCCTATCAAACCTCCAAGTAGTGGATTAGAACCAGGTAGGGAACATTATACATGCTCTGACTTAGAAAACGAGGCCCCTGCAACATACATCACTGGAAATAAGCCTACGCAAAGTTTCCATGACGGCTGAGCATATCCTAAGAGGTAAGGAGTGCCAAGTAAGTACTGCATTAGTTTCTTGCAAAGTGAAACTCTGGTACCATCTCTACCTTATCTGAGCCCCAGTAGCTAAAGATCTCTCCTTGAAATGTGTAAGTAGCATGTACATACATAATGTTTACTTATTTGTGTGCATGTTATGTCATCCAATAAGATGTGAGTTCTTAGAAGACAGAGATTATTTGTTTTCGTGTCTCTAGCATGTATTAGACTGTTTTGCACAAAGTAGGTGCTTAATAATTGTCTGTTGAATGGAATGAAACTGAATCAGATTGATGAACGTTACAATTTGATAAGTACTTGAACCCAGACAACTATTGCCTTACCTAGTTGGTATCTCTGACTTGTAATTAGGGGTGGAGTTTGAGGACAAAAGAACAAACAAGAAATAGCGTGCTAAAAACAGTGCTTGCAATGGCATTTCTTTTTAATTGGTCTATGGCAGTTGGCAAAGCAGTCTGGGTGGAAAATTCTGTTTGAGAGTTTATTATTATAACTTTGCATTCTATTTACAAATGCCCTTTTCAATTAAAATCATCTTGTAAAATTTGAGAATTTGATACCCACTAATTTGAAATTGTGACTGTCTCTGTGTTCTCTGCACTACTTCACACTTACCACTAATTACAGTCATAATAAGGAAAGGCTGCCAGTCCTACTAGTGGTAGCCCATAATGGAGAATTAGAAGGTTGGATTCTTGTTCTTCGAAGCCTCTACAACTTGACAAAATTTTTTCCCTTATGCCTCAGTTTCTTAATCTTTAAAATGTGGCTCTGTATACCTATTCTTACCAGTCTCCCAGGAATATTATAAGGTCGAATAAGGGAAACTGGGTAAGTGTGGTGAATGTCACTAAACCAGGTTGGTTATAAATGAGGGGCATTAACAAAATATTGCTACACTATTATGAAAGTATTATAGGAAAATTTCCTATCACTCTTCCCACCAAGGCACAAATTATACATTCCAAATAAAAGCACCTATGAAATAAATGGCAATGCTCTGAAAGTACTGGTGGCTTAAAGGGAGAGGTAGTTCCACAACAGGACACCTAGGTGATGCAGTAGATAAAATGCCAGTCCCGGTGTCAGGAAGACATGAGTTCAACTCTAGCTTCAGACACTTACCAGTCACATGTCCTTGGGCAAGTCATTTGACCTTGTTTGCCTCAGTTTCCTCATCTGTAAAATGAGCTGGAGAATAAAATGGCAAATCACTCTAGTACCTTTGCCAAGAAAACCTTTACAAAGAGTTGGACACTAATGAACAAGAAAAAACCTTGATAACAGGTTTCTCTCATCTGAATTGTAATGTTTGTCACCAAGGAGATATCTGCTGCTAAGATTTTCCAACACTAGAAATGTCTTCTCAAGAGTGGTGGGTCAAGACTGGTCCATGCTGACTGTTGATGTTTCACCTGTCTTCTAAAGCAACCTTTGGTTTTTGTTTTTATTTTTTGGTTTTTGGTTGGTTTTTTTTTGACCAGACCTGTGATTTTGTGGCTAAAAGTAGCACCCAGTGAACAACTTCTACCAATTTAGATGGGTATCTTCTCTACAATTTACAGTTTTTGAGGGTTGCACAGTGTCTGGTACATGGCATGTAGATTCTTTTAAAAAAAATGCTTATTCACTTGACTAGACATGCGTGACTTTCAGTGTCCAGGGCCAGCTTGCCATCAGCTACATACATCATGCTGCCTCTCATAAAGCATGCTTGTTTGGGAGGTGGGGTGGGAGGGGACAAAAACACCGTTGTCACCCTTGCAACGTGTCAGTTGTAATAGACCCCTGACCTTAGTGCATAGTTCAGCTTTGAGAACCAAGTCATGGAGGGTTTTTTAGGTGAAATTGCAAAGAGCATGGCAGCAGCCTTATCAGCTTTCCTTTTTAATCATCCCGGTGAAGTATCACCTGGACCTTCACCTTTCCTGGCCCCTTGCAAAACACATCCTTACTACCACAGGGAGCAGGGGGAGCAGATTCCATGGCAACAGGGGACATTCAAAACAAACAGCAGAGCCGAGATGGCAAAAATTTACATATTCACTACCTGTTCTCCTTCCACAGCTGTGTGCTTTCCTGAGCACAGAGGTGAGGCCAGCCAGTTTCTCTCCCCTTCCGCTTTCCTCCAAATGAATCCATCCTAGATTAGAAGTTGATTTTAGATTTCTCAGGGGAAACTGTTAGTGGGCTAAGGGTCACCTTTTCCTTTCTCAAATTGTATCCCCAACTTCTCCCCTCTCCCCTTCAACCACACCCTCAGTCAGGCATCCTATCTAAGGTTTTGATTCCAGCTAAGGAGAAACTCATGTCAGCATAGGTTTGGAAGGGAAAGGAGTTGAACTGATACTGAATCAACTCCCCATTCTAAGGTCATCTAAGGATACTTCAGGACAACCTGCTCCTTCCTCCTCCCCCCACATACAGTCACATTCCACCCCTCCCCTTGAATCCGGAGGAAGGATAGGGTTGAATCATTACTAGCAAAGCACACAGAACGAATGGGAATTGAGCCAAAATTTGTTACTAGTGAAGTCCTCTGAGTTCACAAAGAAGCCTCTGGACTTCTCACAGAAGGAGAGGGGAGTAAGTGAAAGTAAGTCAAAGAGGAAAGCCACTATTATGCTTTGGACTCCTCTAGGTTGGGATCCAGTCACTTTGGTCGATCATTTCATGAATGTTCAGTACAGGAAATAAAACCCACAAATTGAATAAGTCAGAAGTGATAAAGGGGGCTGGACCAAAAATGAAAATTAGAGAGAAGAAATACTAGCCTAAGTCAGACTCTTTCCCAAATTGCCTTCTGATTCCCCCTACTGCACCCAACTTAATAAAGCAATTGCTTGCATTAGGGTGTTTGGCAGGGATCTGCTAACTGAAGACCAAAGGCACCTGGTCAAAGGAGCAAGTAGCTTTCAATATTATCAGAGGTGACAAGGAAAGCTCTTGAAAAAGACCACAAAGCCAACTACAGATAAAGCCTTGCTTAGGATCTCTCAGCAGAAATAGCAGAATGAATAAGCATGGCCAACAGGCATTTTGCCATGGCAGTTAGCCTTGAGAGTTAGCCACAGAACTAGGAAAAGGAGTAATATGGAACTGAGAATCTCAGTTCTAGTGAGTATAGTGGATGAGAGAGAAATTCCAACGGCTTTCTGAGATTGCACTATATTTCTATTTCTCCCAATTGGTAAGTAATAGCTATGTGTATTCACTCCTACTTTAGGAGAAGACGAAAGGATGGGAACCTCTCTTTTCTCCAACTTCTCAGGGAGAATGAAGTTCCTTGAAGAATGGAACAAGTTGCTCTCTTCTTAGAGAGAGGGTGGTACCCAACTAGGAGAGTGGTCTTCCATTACTGATCAGAGGAAGAAGAGAAGACTCAAGATAGTTGGGAAAACTCTGCTAAGAGGCAGGTAGCAACATGGCTACATGTTGTCCTGGAAAGAGTAGTTTTCCTAAAGTATGCATCTGGGATATGATAGCATTTTCTATGACTTATCTAGTATGACCACTACCTGTTTATAATGATTCATAGGGGATATCAACAAAAGGAACTTAGTATTGATATGGAATTGGGAAGACCTGGGCAAAAGTACTGAAGACATAGTCAATAAACATTTATTAAGTGTCTACTATGTGCCAGTCATTGTGCTAAGCCCCCCGGGGCTACTCTTGTTCTCAAGGAACTCACAATCTAATGCGGGAGACAACAGGTAACTGGTTATGTACCATCAAACTGAAGACAGGATAAATGAGAGATAATCAACAGTGGGAAGGCATTAGATTTAGGAAGGATCCCAAAAGGCTTCTTCTAGAAAACGGCATTTTAGGGGAGGAGTGGGGAGGATATGAAGAATTTTGAAAAGAAAATCCTGGAGGTGATAGGGAGCCACTGGAGTTTATTAAATTGGAAGTAGGAAAAGAAATGTGTTTGTGACATAGTCAGTCTGCCACTTTCATAAGACCTCAGGGTTAAGGTTATAGGATCATACTGAAGATCATAAGCTTCAGGTTTAGAGCTTTGGAGCTGGAAGGGACATCCAAGGTCATTGATTCCAACCTCTTATTTTACAAATAAGGAACAGCTGAGGCCCAGAGAAGGCAAGTAACTTGACCAATGCTGACCAGCTAATAAGTCACAGAACCAGTATTTAAACTCAAACATAACAAAATTCTACACATTAAAATCCAGTACTCTTTCCTGTGAACTATGTTTTCAACATTGCTACTAATTATAGAGCTTTTGTTTTGTTTTGTTTTAACAAAGGCATATTTGGAATGCCGCTAAGAAAACAGTGTCTGATGATGGGGTTTGGGTTTCTTGACCTCAGCTTGACACAGGGATTGCAAACTTTCAACCAGGGACAGAGGGACCATTTTTCAAAATACCTGTAGGCTCATAAGAGAAGATTAAGAAGATTTTAAATCGAATAGAAGGAGAGGGAGAAAACTGTTCACATCTATCCTTCCAGCCATATGTCATGGAAAATAATAGGAAAAATATAGGAAGACCAACAGTAGAGGGACTAGTAAAGTATCGGACCTCGAAGCAGTAGACTTCAAGTTAGGAAGATCTGGGTTAAAATTCTGCCTCAAACATTTACTAGCCGTATGAGTCTGGGCAAGTCATTGGACTTCATGATCCCTATCTGTAAAATGAAGGGTTTGGACTTGTTGGCCTTTCGTATCTTCCAGCTCTAAATCTGTTAACTTATAAGAAGCAGTGCCATGGTGGAAATATATCAATGAATAACATTACAATTACAATTAAATAACATTAAAATCAATAAACATTAAGTGCCTACTATGTGTCAGACACTATGCTAAGTACTGGGGGGTACAAAAAGAGGCAAAAGACAGTTGCTGCCTTCAAGGAACTTGCAATCTAATACTACAGATACCCTATCAGAGAGTAAGGAATACAGTCCTTGATCCATTAAATGAAAGAGCACAAAAATCCTCTCAGAGCAAGGCCTTTAGTAATAGCCAAAGACCCTTCTAGTGCAGAGTCTGAATATCAACTAGCCACCAGTTCCCCAAGCATCTACCCCACACCATCACCCTGCATGAATCAATATTTGTCCGAAACCTTGACCTCAGGGTGGAGCTGTCTTTCCCCAGTGCCTGACCCAGGTAAAAGCGCTATAGAAATCCCACTCTGCTTCATGCATGTTGGGTGCCTAACTCCATCTAGAACCCCAGCAGGCTTCCTAATGTCCATCCTCACTGACTTTCCCTTTGTTTTGAGGCTGCCTCTTACTTCACTTTCTCTCTGCCCACTCCCATCTTGTGGGATGTCTTGTCTGGTGGTGCTCTGCCTCCCAACCACACCACTTCCCTCCTTAGTAGACTAAGGCTGTGAGTAGCAATCTCAGCAGCCACAGCTATGTTCCCAAACCATGAATTGGGGAACATAGAGCACAAAGCTAATTCAAGAACTGTGTGCCCTAATGGCAAGGTACTCCTTCTCCCCTACCTAACATATGTGACTGCGACCCTACCCTGAACTCTGTGATCCTGAGACATTGCCCCTGGCAACGTTGAGTAACAGATAAGAGACATTGTCACCTTTTCCCTGTACTGGACCTTGGTAACCTGAACCTTTCTAAATCTGCATTTAAACAGAGGAAAGAAATATATAATGTGTTTTGAAAAGACATGGCATATAATAATGATGAGGGTCTCCAATGATTTCTTGGTCTGTGTATCTCATAAAATCAGAGTGGCTAATAAATTCTTGACTTTTTGTGAAAATTTCATTTTCCAATAGATAAAACAATGAGAGAAATTACTCTTGTACATGTGATTCTGTTTTGGTTTTTGTTTGGTTTTTTTTGGTGAGGCAATTGGGGTTAAGTGACTTGCCCAGGGTCACACAGCTAATAAGTTCCAAGTGTCTGATCTGAGGCCAGATTTGAACACAGGTCCTCCTGACTCCAGGCTTGGTGCTCTATCCACTGTGCCACCTACTTGTCCCATGGATGTGATTCTGACCAACAAGGAGGAACTGTTGGCCATATTGCTAAGTTCATTCCTTCAACAAAGTTTATTAAGCCCGTGGAAGGGTACAAAGCATAGCTAGCATATGATCTTCCCTTTCTTCCTCCCCATGATATTGACAGTCTAACAGAAAGAGAAGACACAGATAACTATCATAAAGAACTACATGACAAAAACATTAAAAAGGAAGGAAGTGTGCTGTGGGAACTCTGGGGAGCAAGGTCGTTGATAAACAAGGATATAAGAGAAGGCTTCAGCGAGTTGATAGCATCTGACCTGGGTTTTAGAGAATGTATGGAAATTCAACAGGTGAAGAGAACAAGAGGGAGCCCTCCAGATGGAAGGAGAACCTTAAATGCAGGCCTAGGATTAAAGGGCACATAAAATTCAAGGAGAAAATATTAGGTTTATTTGCCTAGATTGCAAAGTATAGGGAGTAGGTAACCAGTTTGGAGACCCTGTGATGCTCAGATGATCACCTTAAACAATCACGAATTCAAGCAAATATTTTGTCACAGAGTTGGAATCTGTAGAAGCCAGATTCTGTATGGAAATTAATGCTGAATAATGAATAATAAAGGTCATGTTCTTGCATTTATAGAGAGCTTTGCAATCTAAGCCTTTTAGAACCTGGTCCCTTCCTACCTTTCTAGTCCTCTCTCACAATTTACTCTCCTTTGGGATACTTTACCATCCAATGAAGCTGGTCCTTTTTGCTGTTCCTCACATGTGATACTCCAACTCTCAATTCTGTGTTTTTTTCCACTGGTTGTCTCAAAGGCCTGAAATGTTCTCCAGCCTCACCTCAACTTCCTAACGTTACTAGCTTCCTTCAAGACTCAGATCAAATCTCATCTTGTCCAGGAGGCCTTTCTAGGTCTCTCTTCCACACCCTTTCCCCCACTCAGTGACTTCTCTCTGAAATCACCTTCCACCTGTACGTTAGGTATCTTGTATATATAGTTATATGTACTTTGTCTCCCCATTAGAATTAAAGCTGCTTTGAGGGCAGGGACTGTGTTTTTGCCTTTATACCTCTAGGTCTAAATATAGTACATAACACATAGCAAAGTAAGTACTTGATAAATGTTGCCTGATTAAATGCTTTCTCTTTGCTTCATCTGATTTGATCCTTACTATGAGGTAACCAGGGAAGGAATTATTATCCTTGCTTTACCAGATGAGGGGACTGAGAATCAGAGAGTGAGCATAGTATAGCGGGCAGGGCCTTGGATTTAGAACCAGAGAACTTAGGTTTGAGTGCTGTCTCTGCTCCTTACCCTGTGAACTTAGTCAAGTCAGTTAAACTCCTAATTTTTCTTTAAAATAGAGATAATCATACTTGTACTACCTGTCTCACAGAGCTGTTATGAAGTTCAACTGAGATAACGTACGCAAAGCACTTTGAAAACTATAAATATTTGAATACTTTAGGGGTCTGTGTGACCATGTGATTATGGGTCATATTTAGAAGTAGAAGGGACCTCATAAGTCTCCAATCCAAAGCCCTCGTTTTCCAGATTGCACAGGTGGAAATGGTGAACATTTCCAATGTAGTTCAAAACTTCCTCATTTGGGGCAGCTTGGTGGCATGGTGTTTAGAGCACCGGCCCTGACGTCAGGAGGATCTGAGTTCAAATCCAGCCTCAGACCAAACACTTGACATTTACTAGCTGTGTGACTCTGGGCAAGTCACTTAACCCCAACTGCTTAAAAAAAAATCCTCATTACTTAGTAGATTTTCTTGAACTATTGCTGTATCCAGATGTTTGGTACCTCTGCTGTAAATCTTTTGATATGTATAGATCCTTTCTATTTTAATCTGCATATGCTTCACAAAGGAATTTCTGGGCCAAAGGGATTGGACATTAAATAGTATTTTCAAAGAAAAAAATGATCCTCACTATTCTCTTTTCTAAATCTACACATAAAGTATGTGTTGGAGGGGGTATAGGGAGGCTATGCAGTTTGGGAAGCACTACCACAATTATCTAAATATAATATCTGTATTGGGAAACCAGGTGATTGAAGCTCTGTTGATTATTAAGCCAGATCTAGTGAGATCAGTTGGCCAATGAGGAGGCTTTTTCTGGGTCAAAGATGTGGGAACTGTTCTCCACCAGGTATAATGTGTGTTCTGTAGTCGAAGGGAGATGGGTGAAGGGGGGTTTCTTTGGCCTCCCTAGCAAGCCACAGAAGTTAAAACACAAATGCCTGACCCAAGATGAATGTATCTACAATGTTTATGAGTGAATTAATTTTGCTTAAAACAAGTTCCAGGGTATCCCAAATAAGTTGGTGTATTGAGGTAGCCAAGTCTCCTGTCAATGAAATAGTTTGCTAAAAGACTCCATTCAGTCAGAAAGAAAGAAAATGTATTTTTGCCAACTATGGGTTTTCCAGTGCTGTGAAGACACAGTCATATAGTACCTAGAATACTCATCCATAAGCCTGCCTCAGCTTAGCTGGGAGAGAGTCTGTTCATGAAAGATGAAAACTGCAGCAGATGGTAGTTTTCCATGACACAAGTACATATAAAACACTTGGTCTTAAATTCTCTTTCACCAGCTGTTTATTTTGAATCTGAGCCCTGAGGTGCATCATTAATTCAAAAAGTCTATGATACCATTCAATGGTTGAGTCTGTTGGCTAAATACTTAGCCTTACTACTCAGTAATAGAACATGGCTACCCCCTCCCAGATGCCTTCAGATGCTAAGAAAATTAACATGTTATGAGAGGATGCATTATATTATACACCAAAACATGGAAGATGAGTACAGTATTTAAGCCCAAGTCTCCCTAATTGAACAGCATAAATACAAAGAAAATTAAAATATAAAATGATATACTTGAATTATTTTAGCTGCAGACATGAATGGAACACAGCACTGTTACTTTTCAACTAGATAGTTCTTTGGTTCACTCTAAAATAGCAGTATTTAGTATAGGGCACAATATAGGGAATCATGCTCATATTTTAATAAAAGAGGCAGCATAGAGTGGTGGAATATGAAGCCTTAGTGTCAAGAAGACCTGGATTCAAATCCTACTTCTGTCACATACTGGCTTTGTGATCCTGGTCAAGTCACATAATGTCTGTTTCCCAAGGAACTCTCTAGCTAGCTAATATTGACACTTATATAGTTCTTATTATATACCAGGTGCCATGCTAAGCACTTTACAAATATTGTATCAATTGATCCTCACAACAACCCTCAAAGTTAGGTACTATTATCTCTACTTTATAGCTGAGGAAACTGAGGCAGAGTTTAAGTGACTTGCCCAGAGTCAAGTAGTTAATAAGTTTATGAGGCAGGATTTCAACTCAGACCTTTCTGTTTTTCTTCTATGACACTTACCTACCTATAAGTTGCAAAACAGATTCCAATCTGTATTAGTAGAAGGAATTTCCTCACTAAGACTTCCCTTTACTGGTGAAATCAAAAGTTCAGTTTTAAAAAAAAGGATGGAGTAGTGATCTGCCACATTGTTGGGGGGAACACACACACTGTTGCCATCACGAATTTATCCATTATCATCCCAGCTTTTGGGGCTTTTGTTCATTCCCTTCCAAAAATCTTCCCTGAGGATATACATAATGTATTCAAATATTTTTTCCAGGTCTTAACATTTATCAGGGCAACATTTAGGCTGTTCATCATTGTGTTCTCTCTGCATGGGTGGCCCACCTCCTTTTCTAAGCATACATGTTCTTGATGAATGTGGCAATGGTAGCCCATATTTCTGTAGCACTTTATGTTTTACAAAATATTCCCCACACATTACCTCTTTTGATCCTCATAACATCTGTGCTACCACTTCTCCCATTTAATAAGTAACTGTGAGGGTCAGAGAGGTTGCCCACTAGCACAAGTGAGTGCCAGAGGTAGAACTCAATCCTGAAGTTTCTTTCTTACTCAAAGTCCAGTACTCTCAAACATACCACATTGTCATGATACCTTTTACAGCAGTTCTCACATTGCATGCCATGAGTCTTTTCACTTTAATTTTGGGTCACCTGCAATTACGATTGTTTAGAGATAACAAAATTTCATGATTCATTGCCATGTTTCCATCACTTGGAAATATGTCTAAAAAAAAAAAACAGCTTTGGCATCAAGCAAAGCTTGGAATCATTACAAGCCCCATGCAATATCCCAAGTTCAACCCAGTGCATTCTCTTCTATTAAATGAAGGGCTCAAATATGCCTGTATTTCCTGTTTAAGTTATATCACAGGATCACAGGGTCTCAGGATTTTTAAAGACCTTAGAGACTTTCTAGTCCAAACCATACAGGTATAGAAATCCCTTCTATGACATCTTAACAAATGGTCATGCAAACTTCACTTCCAATGTTGGGGAATCTACTACTCCCTAAGGTAGCCCATTCTGCCTTGAAATCATTGTAATAATTAGTAATTTTTCTCATTACTTCAAGCCTAATCTGCTTCTCCAAAACTTCTACTCACTGCTCTTAATTCTGCTCTCTAGGGTCGAGTAGAAAAAATCTAATCCCTCTTCTACAAGCAAGTACTTGAATATAGTTATAATATCAGCCCTAAGTCTTATCTTCTCCAGGCCAAACATCTCTAGTTCTTTTTACCAGTCTTCACATGATGCCATCTCAAGACTGTTTACTGTCCTATTCCCTTTCTTTAGGATGTTCTCTGATATATCAGTGACTTTCCTAAAATGTGCCCAGGGCTAGACCCAGTATTTCAGTTGTGGTCTAACACAGGCAGAACAAAACAGGGTTGTGTCCTGGGTCCTCAGTACTCTTCTATTCAATGTAGCCTAATTGTCTCATCTTTTTTGGCAGCCATGTCACTGTACTCATCAATATTAGTTTGTCGAGATCATTTTTGGATGAGCTTTCCATCTAGTAGTTTAGCTGTCCCTACCAGCTGTGTCATCTACAACTTGGTAAGCATTTTATCTGTGCCTTCATCTAAGTCAGTAACAGTATTACCAACATCATCTTTTCTGTGATAACTTCCTTAATCTCCCTAGTTGCATTGTCTATCTATCTGTCTGTCTGTCTGTCTGTCTGTGTCTATCTCTCTCTCATTATAATCATCTATGTACATGTTGGATTCCTAGCTAAAGTTTGCTAAAACTCCCAGATCTTTTTTTCTTGTAAACCATTGTCTAATTATGCCTTTCCCACCATGAACTTGTGAGGTTGATTTATTTAAATCCAAAAATCTAGGATTTTATATGTATTAAAATTCATTTTATTAAATCAGTCCATTGTTTTAGCCTGTCAAAATCATTTTTTATCTTAATTCTGTCTCACAATTTTAGCTATCCCTCCCAGTTTCACATCATCTGCAATTTTGATAAGCATGCCATCTATAATTTCATTCAAATCTTTGAAATAAAAATAGAAATTCTTTGAGGACAGGGTTTGAGGTTTGGTTTATTTTTTTAGTATCCTCAACACCTGGCATAGTGCCTGGCACATAGGCATTTAGTGAATACTTGATTGATTGGATAGATTGCTTTGGGGGGTATATTGGAAAATCACTCTGCAACTTGCCATTAACCTATTAATGGCTATTCTTTAGGTCCGGTCATTCATCATGTTCCAAATCCATCCAGCTCACATCTCTCCATTTTGTCCATAAGGATAACATAAGATACTTTGCTATACGTTTTGCTGAAGTCTATATAAAATATGTCCTTACTGTTCTGGTACTTGACCAGTCCGGTAAGCACATTTTTAAAATGAAGTCATTGGGGGCAGCTAGGTGGCACAGTGGATAGAGCACCGGCCCTGAAGTCAGGAGGATCTGAGTTCAAATTTGATCTCAGACCAAGCACTTGACACTTACTAGCTGTATGACCCTGGGCAAGTCACTTAACCCCAATTGCCTAAAAAATAAAAAAATAAAATAAAATTAAGTCATTGGTATTGTTGAAGTTAATTCATCCTGTGCTGGTTCAGGATTAACTCAATAGGACATCCATATAACTGGGCAATGTATACTCTTCATCTGCTTTTTTTCCCGCTTATGTAGGTTATTAAGCTAGCCTTTTTTGAGAACCCATGAATTTCATTGAGGTAGCTCTATAGTGTTTTGGAGTCGATGTGACAAGCATGCGGACTATAGTCCACAACATTTATGAGTATGACTTGAACAAAATTAATATGTAATTAGGAAATGTTTAACAAAATAAGTAATAATATAATAAAACTTACACAATGGTTTTGTAAGTCAATATGTAGCCCATAGGGATCCATATGTACAGTTCAGTTGCACCTCTTTCTACTCAAGATTGGCACTACTATTTTGGATCATATTATAATTTCAAGGTCACTTGTGACCAGAAACAAATGGAGAAGTTCCTCATCTGTACAGAACTCATTGTCTATTTGGAATTTGTTCAGCATATCCTTACAATGATGATGAATACCTTCAGTGAACAAGTATCTTTATTTTATTACTTGTTTTGTACATATGTGTGTGTGTGTGTGTGTATAAAATCACTGAACAAAATTATTTATGTGAGTACATCTCTCAAGGATCTATTATGATCATAACATATTTCTCACATCTAAGGCTCCCACCAACTTAGAGGAAATGTCTTCAGAGAAAAGTTAACAACCTAAATTCAAGATAATCTGTGGATTCTTCTAAAACCATAGCTGATAAGCACCCACTTAAGTGCTTACCTGGAATGGTCAGCCTCAGGACAGAATAACAAGCAAAGAGACATTTAATGAAATGGCTTAGTAAGAAAAGGAACAAAAAACATTCCTCCTATAAACCTAGAGTACACATGCCAACAAATATACACATCAATTGTAATTTAGTACACATGGGAAATACATGTGGAAAAGCATGCTTACATTGATGTAGGCACATACATGTGCCCAGAATACAGATTCGTTGAAGCATTCTTAGGGAAAATGCCAGGGCATATGTTTGGAGACACAAACTCATGCATCTGACAGTAAAAAGTCATTTACGAATTATAGTGATGTCATTACATTGCTCCGATTGACTTTATAGTACCTGCTAATCTTGGAATCTATATTGGATGTTCCACAGGGCATGTAGCCTGCCTCAGATGCTACTTTGCCAGATGCTTATTGGTTAATGTGTGGTGCCTGCCAGACACTATTTGGCTGAATGCTCCTTATTAGATGCTACTCCACGCCCAATTTCTGGGTCTATTGCTATCCATGGCTATTTCTTCCTTAGGGGAAGATCAGAGCTGCCATACAGTTTAAATTTGAGGGCACTGACTTTCCCCTATGCCTTTATTCCCTGAAAGCTTTCGTTAGTATTCTCCAATCTTCTTCCCTCAGAATCACTTCTGTGATTCTCCTCAGCAGGAGATTTTCAGACCTGATGTCAAGTCCTTTAGAACAAAGAACAAGGTCCTCCCAGTTAGTCAATGCTTTCAGGTTTAATTATTTTCTTTGCATTAAAGTTTTTAGTCCCTGGGTTTAAGGTCTCCATGGACAACCCCACTCTAGCTAATTGGTAGGAATCCTATTTGCCTTCTGATGTTAATCTCAGAAGGCTGTATTATAAACCAGCCAATGATTATTTGCCAAATAACTACCAAACAACTTAGTCAGGGGGTTAGAATTCTCATTTTCCAACCCTAAACCTCTTCCATTTTCATACGTAGTTGCATGGCCTACGAAAATGGTATGAAGACAAAGCTAAATTCAGAGGACAAGATTATTGTCCCTTTCCCAGTTTAGCCACATTTGTGACCCTTTGATATTGAAATATGTCTAACTAAAGCCTAAAAGGGGCTTTGAGGCAAATTCTTAAATATGCGTGGGTGAAATCTTGTTGGAGGAGAACATTTAAAGCTGCATTTGGCTCTATTGAATCAAGTGCTTCTTAAAATTAGCAAACCATAAACTGGCAGAATTTATATTCTTTATTCAATCATTCATTTGTTGACCATTGCAGAAGTGGCCTGCAGAAGGGAATCATCTAGGAAAGCTTTTCTATTTTTTTTTAATTTTCATTGAGGATACTTCAAATATGTATATACACAAGTCTAATAAAGATTTTATAGAGATGAGAAAATAGGCAAACAGGTTGTAGTTATTTAATATCTGCTTCCCCCCCCATAGTATTACTACTGTCCATGATTTGTTTTCCTTTCTTTTGAGATTCTCCTTTCCTTAAGGTATCTTGAAAACCAGACCGTGAGTGCTTTCAAGCTCATATCACCTATAACCTGATTTTTTCCTCTATGTATCTGGTTGAGTTGAGCTGCTTTCCCAGGATCCTTTAAGTCCTTTTTCCACATTCTGATTGAATAAGTTGCTCACTGAGGTGTAATAATCCAAATATGGACTGGCAACTGTTGCTAATGACTTAAATGCATTTCTGTAGAAGTACTGGAATATCTGTTGCATTTCACTTGTATTTGTTGTCCTCATTCCAGTTTCATTTATGAATGTTCTTGCAATGCATGTATATATTGACCTTCTTTGAAAATGTTATTAAATTCTTACTAGAAGAATTTCATCTGCCTGCAACAAGGTTGTCACAAAACCATACTACTTTTTTGATACTTTGTGTCTACCTATGAATATCATCAGCAATGCAAAGTAAGATGGTTAAATGTCCTACACATTGCTTCTGTTTGCCTGGATGTCCAATGAAGACAAATCGAACAAATTCTTTATTTGACTCACTGAGCAGAACATGTAAGCAATCTTTCCTTGTTGATATAGTATCTTTAGCAAATCACATTTTTGTCAAGAATATTCATTTGGGATTGGTTTAGTTACTCCACTAATGTAGCCACTCATTGGTCTTTAGACATTAATATAAGTGTTGGTACTCTGAAGGTGAGATCAATGTTTTCAGATGTTCTAAAAATTGATTCTTAGCACACTCTGGGGACCCCTAGCATTCTGCAGTCATCACAACAGAAGCAAAAAGGAGCACATAAGACTGAAGGTCATTTTGAATTTTAATGCTTTGTGTGTTGCCATGGCTGAAAGATTCATCATTTAGTGGCCAAATTGCAAATAATATGCCTCTTCATATTCAGGCTGCTGGCCCTAGTCTGAACCTGCATGCTAGAGCTCTCTACCTGGGTGTCCCTTTAGCATTTAAACATCAAATGCCCAAAATGAAAATCATATTTTCCTGAAATTTGCCCCTCATCAATAACTTTTTACTCAGGTTGCCAATTCCTTGTCTCCCACATTTGAAACCTTTTGGAGTCATCCTCAACCAATTCTTCTCCCACACTTCTCATCCATAACCCATCAGTTGCCAAATCCTGTCAATTTTACCTTCAAAACACTTCTCACATTCATCTTTTCTCATTCTCACATGCCCATCATCCTTCTCCAGGTGTTCAGTACCTCTTGCCAGAATTGTTGTAACAACTTTCCAATTGACCCTCCAGCTTCCAGGTTCTCCCCTTTCTAATCGACATTGCTGTAAAAAATAATCTTCCTAAGGTACAAGTCTGACTTTGTCACTCCTCTGCTCAAATACCTTCAGTGGCTCCCTGTTGTATCTAGGATAAAATACAAACACTTAAACCTGGCTCTTAAGACCTACTTCAGTCCAATTTCACCTTACCTTTTAAACCTTAGCTCCTTCATGTACTGTTCTGGTCCAGTCATACTGGACCAGTTATTTCCTGAAGTTGACATTCAGCTTCTAGCCTTCGTGCATTTTTCACAACCAGTCTCTTTCTTAAATGCACTACCTTTTTATCTCTGCCTTTTGGAATTCTATTCTTCAAGGCTCAGTTCGAGTGCTACCTGCTCAATGAACCCTTACCTGATCTCCCCATTTACTAGTTCCTTAAACACACAAATAATAAAAAGTTTGTTTCTTATCTTAACTGTATTTATGTGTATGTGTATATACCCAATAAGAATATAAGCTCTAAGGGCAGCTAGGTGGTGCAGTGGATAGAGTACCAGCCCTGAAGTCAGGAAGACCTGAGTTCAAATCCGGGCTCAGACACATAACACTTACCAGCTGTGTGACCCTGGGCAAGTCACTTAACCTCATTGCCTAGTCAAAAAAAAAAAGAATATAAACTCTAGAGAACAAGGATGTTTAATTTTTTACCTTTGATGTCTAGCGTCTAGCACCTAGCGTAGTGCCTTTCACATAATGGGCACTTAATGAATTTATTTGGTAGAACATGCCAGAACTTGCACTCTGGTGCAAGCAAGGCCCTTATGAGTTGAGCATTACTTCCATGACACCATGAAGTGTTAGAGTAAGACTCTGTGGAGGATTATAACCTCTCACATTGATATAATACCTTATATTTTACAAAGGAATCTCTTTGGAATAAGCCTGTAAAATGTTAATGCAAGTATTACCATTTCCTTCTTCCAGATGGCAAAGTCAAGTCTCCAAAAAGGTAAGTGACTTGTTCACAGTTGCATAGCTTATAAATGATGTAGAGCTGAGACTGGAAACTGGATCATCCCCATTTAAGTCCACTGTTCTTTCTATTTTGCCACAAGTTTATATCAGGGGCTAGACTAGAACACGGAAAGGAAAGGCAATTACTTACCCATCATGAGTTAATGATTACCATACAAAGAAAATATGGGGACTAGATCAAGAGATCTTCTTATTCACTCACAGTGTCCAGCAGGAGAGAGAAAACTGTAGCTGTTTTAGATAAACCTAATAGAGTCCCTTTAACTAAGACTAAATCAGAATAAATGAACATCTAGTTCTGTGTGGCTGGATGGATTAGCAGACTGGTTTTGACCAATACTGTTTCCTCTTGTCTGGTATGCTTTTAGGTATAACATCACCTCCTTTGATTCTGTCCTTCCCCACCATCACCCAAAATACACAGGACAATGTTGACTTGTTGACTTGAGGTTTTACCCTACGGGTGTGTGTGTGCACACATAAAATAATGTGTGAAGGGAAAAGAAATTGAATTCCATTAGACAACTGGTTATTTGGGTAAAGGAAAAGAGGTTCTGTTCAATTACTAACTAGATAGTTGACTGAACTGTTCTGGGTGAGTATATGTGTATGTGGATAAAACTTAAGTATTGACACTAAGGATAAGAATAGGGACTATGATTTCATTGCTATGGGGAGCTCCCAACTGAGGAAACTCTCTCTACCAATGCAGATTAGCACCTGTTCTGTGACTAATAATCTTAAAGAGTTGTTTAAAATACTGAGATGATGTCACTGTACAGACCCAAACTCAAGATTTCTTGGCTTTAAGACCAGCTTTCTATCCACACTACCTCTAAACATTATTACTACACAAGCAGGATACCAGCTACCATTTCTAAAGAAACATTACTGACAAGGTCCTTGAGGAAGGGCCCTCTTAAAAAAGTTATCTTCTTTCCACAATGAATCATCAGAGTTAGACTTTATGTAAGATCGTAGTAACATCTTATATTTTCTAGCCTTTATTCATAGTTTTTAAAGAATTTTCCTCACAACAATCCTGTAAGAGAGAGAATGTAAATATAATTATCTCCATTTTACAGATGGCAAGGCTGCGGTTCAAGAAGTTTAACTCTCTTTTTCACCAGTACAATGCTCATGAATGATTTATACCCAGTTCTGAATAATGAAATATGCTAGAGTTATTATCTTTCTTGCTAAATATATCCTAGGGTGGGAAGGGTAAGAGATTCATAGCAGCTATCCAATAGCTGTCTGAGCAGTGATGATAGGAGATATATTGGGTTGGAACTGCTATTATGACTTACAATTTAGAATCTGGCTAAGACCTACAGTTCAATGCTATCACTAATGACCATGGTCTCAGATCCCCTTTGGAGGCAACAGTGTTTCTCTCTATCAGCTAGTGTCAACATAAATCCATTGGAAAGATCATTTCTAATTTACCCAGTTGCAAGGCGCGGGAAAAAAAATTGTATTGTGAGGCTGTGTGTTCTTCTGCCACTCTTATTTTTACCCCGGTTAATAATGTTCATAATGTTTAAAAGAACATTAATGTAAGTCTCAGTGGGGAAAATGAGCTAGGAAGGGGTTCCCTGAGGGCAATTTATGGAAGCAGACCATCAGTGTGCCATGGGGGAAGATGGTGACAATTATGGCAATGCTATCTTCTCAATTTAATTCATTTTATGTGGAAAGCACTATGCTAGGAGCTGAGGATACAGAGACAATGAGGAAACAATCTTTGCCCTCAAGGAGTTTATATTCTCCTTGAAGAAAAAAGTATGCATGTAAGAAATCAAATACAAAATATATACAGAATGATTTTTTTATTGGTTGAATGGCTCTAATGACTGGGGCACCAGAGTAACTTTCCTGTAAGAGAAAGACTTATGAGCAGGCTCATAAGGAAAGACTCTGAGCAGAGCCTTTAAAGAAGTCAGAGATTCCACCAGGAAGAGGTAAGTATAGAGGGCTCTTTAGCCATAAGGGACAACCTGTGTATAGGTGCAGAGATGAAAGATGGAATGTTGTGTATGATGAGCAGTGAAAAAGGTCAATTTGGCTAGAACATAGAAAATATGTTGGAGAATAATGTCCAGCAAACATTCCTCTGTAGGAGTCAGATTGTGAAAGGAATGAAAAACTAGTGAGAATTTGTATTTTATCTTAGAGGCAACAAGGAGTCACTGGAGATTCAAGAGTCAGGAGAGCATCTTGGTCAGATTTGTGTCACTTTGGCATCTAGGTAGGGAATGGCTCTGAGAGAAGAGAGCTTAGAAAGTGAGAGACCATTTAGGATTTATTTTAATTTTTGACTTAATTTTAATTTTAAGTTCCAAATTCTTACTCTTTTCCTTTTGCTTTGACTTCCTTGGGATATAGATGTAGTAGTGTTATCGCTGGGTCAGAGGGTATGCACAGCTTTATAGCCCATTGGGCATAGTTCACAACTGTTTTCCAGAATCTTTGGATTAGTTCATAGCTCCAACAGTGAATTAGTATACCTATTTTCCCATATCCCCTCAAGCATTAGCGTTTCCTTCTTCTGTAATTATATCCAGTCTGATGAATATGAGGGAGCATTTCTCTAATCATTAGTGATTTAGAGCATTTTTATATAACTAATGATAACTTTGTTTTCTTCCTCTGCAAACTGCCTATTTATTCCTTTGACCATTTATCAATTAGAGGATAGATCTTATTTTTATAAGTTTGACTCAAGTATAGTTAAGAAATGAAGGGGCAGCTAGATGGTGTAGTGAACAGAGCACGGACACTGTAGTCAGGAGGACCTGAGTTCAAATCACTTGACAGTCACTAGCTATATGACACTGGGCAAGTCACTTAAGACTGCCTCACCAAAAAAAAAAAAAGAAAAGAAAAGAAAAGAAATGAGACCTTTATCAGAGGAACTTGCTGCAAATATTTTCTCTTGTTTCCTGCTTTTCTTCTAATTTTGCAGCTTTGGGTTTGTTTGTGCAAAAACTTTTAAATCCATGATAAAAAAAACTATCTATTTTACCACCAATGAACCTCTCTGTCTCTTTTAGTCATCAACTCTATCCCTAGTCATAGATGTGACACGTAATGTCTTAGTTACTCCACTAATTTGCTTAAGCTATCACCCTTTAAATGTTTTATGTGATTACACATGAATAACCTGTGTCTGATTGCTTACCATCTCAAGGAGGGAGGAGGGAAAGGGAGAGAGAAGGAGGGTTAGAAGTTGGAACTCAAAACCTTTTTAAAAAATGTTAAAAATTATTTTAACATATAATTGGGAGAAAATAAAATATTATATATTTTTAAAAAACAACCTGTGATGTTTAAATCCAATATCCATTTCGAGTTTGTCTTAGTATGAAGTGTGAGATGTTTGTCTGTACTTGGTTTCTTCCAGACAACCTACCAATTGTGCAAGTAGGTTTTGTCAAATAATGAGGTCTTATCTCAATAACTGGGATTTTTATGTTTATCATAATCTATTCCATTGATCAACCATTCTATTTCTTATGCAGTACTAAATTGTTTACAGGATTACCATTTTGTAATAAAGTTTGAGTTCTAGGCCCCAACTATCACATTTTTTTTCTTAGATTCCCTTGATATTCTTGATCTTTCATTACTCCAGTTCAACTTTGTTATTTTTTTTAGCTCTCTATAGTAGTTCTTTGGTAATTTGATTAGTATGACACTGAATAAGTAAATTAATTAAATAGCACTGTCACTTTATAATATTGGCTTGGCTTGCGCTTGAGCAATTAATATTTCTTCAGTTATGTAGATCTATATGTGAAGTGTTTTGCAATTTTGTTCATATAGTTCCTATGTATATATTGGTATGTACTTTTTATATAATCTGCAATTATTTTAAATGGAATTTCTCTACCACTTCCTTTGTGTAGGTTTATTTTATGTCCTCTAACTTTGGTAAAGATGTTAATTTTTTGACTAGTTTTTCAGTTGATTCTCTAGGGTTCTCTAAGTATACCGTTATATCACCTGTAGAAAGTGATAGCTTTGTTGCCTATGATTTTTCCTTCAGTTTCTTTTTCTTGTCTTATAGCTATAGCTAACTTTTTTTGTAATTCTTTTATTTTCTTTATTTTTCTTGCTTTAAAAAAAACAATTTTATTTCCTCCCATTTTTAACATTTTTGTTTAAAGTTTTGAGCTTCAAATTCTATCCCTCCCTTCTTCCCTCACTGCCCTTTCCCTGAGACAGTAAGCAATCAGATATAACTTGTACATGTGTAATTATGTAAAAACATTTCTATATTAGTCATTTTGTACAAGAAAACTTGAATAAAAGAAAAAAATGAAAGTGAAAAATAGCATTCTTCAGTCTGTATTTAATCAATATCAGTTTTTTTTTTTCTGTGAAGGTAGATAGTATGCTGCATCATTAGTCTTTTGAGAATGTCTTGGATCATTGTATTGCTGAGAATAGCTAAATCATTCACAGTTCATCGACCAATATTGTTGTTACTGTGTACAGTTCTGGTCACTTCACTATGCATCAGTTAATGTTTTGCCAGGTTTTTATGAAATCATCTTGCTTGTCATTTCTTATAGCACAATAATATTCCATTACAGTCATATAGCATAGCCATTCCCCAATTGATGGACATCCCTTTGATTTCAAATTCTTAGCCAATATAAAAAGAGCTGATATACCTAGCATTTGTAATATAACATGGAATAATAGATGATGGACAGCCTTGCTTCACCCCTGATATTATTGGGAAAATTTCTAGTTTATGCCTATTACAGATGATACTTGCTTTTGGTTTTAGATATACGCTACTTGTTATTTTTAAGAAAAGATCCATTTATTCCTATACTTCCTAGCTTGTTTACTAGGAATGGGTGTTATATTTTGTCAAAAGCTTTTTTTTGCATCTATTGATATATTCATATTTTTATTGGGTTTTTTTTATTGACGTGGTCAATTTTGCTTATAGTTTTCCTAATATTGAACTAGCCCTGCCTGAAATTCCTGATGGAAATTCATCCTGCTCATAACATATGATGTTTGGCTCTCCCTGATTTAATTATCAAAAACATACTTGTGTCATAGGAAGAATTTGGCAGGACTCTTTCTTTTTCTATTTTTTCAAGCAATTTTTATAGTTTTAGAATGGTTCTTTAAATATTCGGTAGAATTCATTTACAAATCCATCTGGTCCTGCCCTCCCTCCCTATTTATGGACCTCATTTATGACTTGTTCAATTACTTTTTTCTAAGATAAGATTACTTAAATATTTTTTTTTATTTTCTCTTGATCCAGGCAATTTATATGTTTGTAAATATTCATCTATTTCTTTTAGATTGTCGGTTTTATTGTCATACAATTGGGCAAAATATCTCCTAATAATTGACTTCATTTCATCTTCATTGGGTTGTGCATTCATCCTTTTTGTTTTTGTAACTGGGTTTTCTTCTTTGTTTTTTAGAAACAGATTAGCCAATGGTTTTTTTTATTTTATTGGGTTTTTTTTTCATAAAACCAGCTCATATTTTTATTAGTTCAATTTTTTTTACTTAAAATTTCATCAACCTCTCCTTTGATTTGCAAAATTACTATTTTAATGTTTACTGAGGATTTTTAATTTATTCTTTTTCCAATTGTTGTGATTGCATGCCCAATTTGTTGATCTGCTCTTTCTTTTAATGATATAAGCATTCAGATATATAAATTTTCTCCCAAGTACTGCTTTGACTGTATCTCACAAATTTTTGGTATATTGTCTACTTGTTACCATTATCTTTAAACAAAATTGTTTCCATGTTTTGTTCTTTGACCCATTCATTCTTTAGGATTAGATTATTTAGTTCCCAATTAACTTTTAATCTGTGATTCCAAGGCCCATTATTGAATGTAATTTTTGTTGCATTGTGGTCTGAAAAGGATGCATTTAATATTTGTGTTTTTCTTCATATGTTTGTGAGATTTTTGTGTCTTGATATGTGGCAAATTTTGGTGAATATGCCATGTATGGCAGAGAAAAAAAGGTATATTCCTCTCTATTCTAATAGAGGGTTCTCCTGAGGACTATCATATCTAAATTTTTAAAAATTCCGTTAATCTCCTTAAAGTCTTTCTTGTTTATTATATGGTTAGATTTATGTAGGTCTGAAAGTGTTAAATTGAGGTCCCCTACTAAGATCGTTGTACTGTCTGTTTCTTTCTGTGATTCACTTAATTTTGCTTCATGGATTTGGATGCTATGCCATTTGATGTATTTATGTTCAGTTTTGATATTACTTCTTTGATTATAGTAGCTTTTTTTAGCAAAATGTAGTTTCCCTGATTATCTCTTTTAATTGGGCTGCCTTTTTTACTTCAGTGGAAGCATAGTAGATTCTACTCCAGCTCTTTATTTTAACTCTATATGTATGTCTTTCTGTTCCAAGCATGTGTCTTGTAAATAATAATTGTTAGATTGTGAATTCTAATCCATTATGTTGTCCTCTTCTGTTTTATGGGTGAGTTCATCCCAGTTGCATTCACAATTATAATTGCTAACTATTTCCTTCTCTATTTCTCCTTCTGCTTTTTTATTCTGTTCCCTCTTCAAAGGCCCACTTTGCTTCTGACTACTTAATGCCTCCTTTAATCTACCCTGTCTCCTATCACCACCCTCACTTTCTCCTATACCTTTCCCCTCCTATTTTCCTGTTCAGTAAGATGAATGTATGCATACATATATGCCCACACAGATATATATATATATACATATATATATATATACATATATATATATACATATATATATATATATGTATATATATATATATATAGACACACACACATACATACACATACATATATATGTACATGTATATATGTGTATATATATATGTATATGTGTGTGTGTGTATTCTTCCCTTTTTGAACCAGTTCAGATGACAGCAAGGTTCAAGCATTGTCTAGTCCCATACACACATTTCCCCTTTCATTGTAAAAGCTCTCCATGTATGCCTCTTTATGTGAGATAATTTCCCCTATTACTCCTCTCTCTTTCTACTTCTCCTAGTGTAACTTTCTTTTTCACTCTTCCATTCTTCTTTTGAAATCATCCCAATTTCTTAGACTCATACTCTAAATTTTCAGTGTAACATACCCTCCCTTTTTTTGCTTTTTTTTTTTTTTGGCAATTGGGGTGACTTGCCCTGGGTCACACAGCTAGTAAATGTCAAGTGTTTGGTCTGAGGCTGGATTTGAATTCAGGTCCTCCTGACTTCAGGGCCAGTGCTCTATCCACTGTGCCACCTAGCTGCCCCAACATACCCTCCTTCTAAGTAGATTGCTTCTCACTTTCCTAATGATGATAAAGTTTTTAGAGGTTATATGTATCACCTTCCCATATAGGAACGTAAACAGTGTAACATTATTAAGCCCCTTATGATTTCTCACTCATGTTTACATTTTTATATTTTCTTGATTCTAGTATTTCAGTGTAAGAATTTCTCTTCAGTTCTGGTCTTTTCATCAGGAATGCTTGACAGTCCTCTATTTCATTAAACATCTACTTTTTGCTTTATGTGATTATACTCAGTTTTGCTGGGTAGATTATTCTTGGTTGTGATTCTAACCCCTTTGCCTTCTAGGACATCATTCCAAGTCTTCCACTTCCTTAGTTGGTAGCTGCTAAATCTTGTGTGATACTGACTGTGGCTCCGTAGTCATGTATCTGAATTCTATTTTTTTGGGGGGGGGCTGCTTGCAATATTTTCCCATTGATGTAGCAGCACTGAAATTTGGTTATAATAGTCCTGGGAGTTTTCACTTTGGGATTTCTTTCAAGAGATGTTTGGTGGATTCTTTCAATTTATACTTTGCCCTACGGTTATAAGATATTTGGAAAGTTTTCCTTTATAATTCTTGAAATATGACATCCAGGCTTTTTTGGGGGTTGTTTTTTTTTATTAGAGCTGTAAGGTATCCATGTATATTCCAGGTCAGTTGATTTTCCTTTGGGATTTCAAATTTTCATTCATTCTAATGCCTTTTTATTTTGTTTTGTTGTTTCATAATGCCTCATAGAATCATTAGCTTTCACTTGACCAATTATAATTTTCAAGGAGTTTTGTTCTTTGGTGAGATTTGGTGTATCTTTTAACCTTTGACTAATTCTGAGTTTTAAAAATTTATTTTCTTTAGTATTGTTTGTACTTCATTTACCATTTGGCCAATCATAATATTTTTAAACTTTGATTTATTATTTATTTTTGTCATTCTTTTTTTTTTTGTTATAAGTTCCAAATTCTTTCCTTTCCTCCAACCCCTGCCCTACCCACTGAGAAGGCAAGAAATATGATATTAATTGTACATGTGAAAACATGCACAACATATTTCCATATTATCCATGTCACAAAAAAAAAAGACAAGAAAAATAAGGAAAGTGAGAAAATTATCCTTCAGTTTGCACTCAGGTTCATCAGTTGTGGAGGTAGATAGCATTTTTCATCATGAGTCCTTCAGAATTGTCTTACATTGATTACATTGATCAAATGAGGTTCAAGCATTGTCCCTTGACCCCACTCTATTTTCTTTTCCACTATAAAAACTCTTCTTTTCACATCTTTTATGTGAGACAATTTATCCCATTCTTCCTCTCCCTTCCCCATTCTCCCAATGCATCGTTCTTTCTCACTCCATTTTTTTTACATCATCCTTACATAATTGATTCTATCCTCACATAATCACAATCATGTCCTCTATATGCACTCCTTCTAACTGCTGTAATGATGAGAAAGTTATTAGGAGTTACATGTATCATCTTCCCATATAGGAATGTAAACCATTTAACCTAATTGAGTCCCTTATGATTTCTCTTTCATGTTTATCTTTTTATGCTACTCTTGAGTTTTGTGTTTGAATGTTAAATTTTCTTTTCAGCTCTGGTCTTTTTATCAGGAATGCTTGTAAGTCCCCAATTTCATTAAATATCCATTCCCCTCCTCCCCAAGGACTACACTCAGCTCTGCTGGGTAGGTTATTCTTGGGTGCTTTACAGAATATTATATTTCAAGCTTTCTACTCCTTTAACATGGAAGCTACTAAATCTTGTGTGATCCTGACTTGCTTTATGATCTTTGATTTTTCTTTCTGTCTGCTAGCAATATTTTTCTCCTCAACCTGGGAGTTCTGGAATTTGGCTCTAATATTCCTAGAAGTTTTCATTTGAGGATCTCTTTCAGGTGATTATCAGTGAATTCTTTCCATTTCTATTTTACCCTCTTGTTCCAGATAATGGGGCAGTTTTCCTTAATGATTTTTTAAAATATAACGTCTAAACTTTTTTATCATTGCTTTCAGATAGTCCAAGAATTCATATGTATATCTAGATCTGTTTTTCAGGTTAGTTGTTTTTCTGATGATATATTTCACACTTTATTCTAATTTTTTATTTTGTTTTGTTGTTTTTTGATGTCATTAGCTTCCACTTGCCTAATTTTCATTTTTAAGGAATTATTTACTTTAGTAAGGTTTTGCACTTCTTTTTCCATTTGACCAATTCTGCATTTTTCTTAAGTGAATTTTTATACCTCCTTTTCCGTATTCCTATTTTTCCATTTCCATTCCCATTCTGCTTTAAGATTCTACTTCCTTTAGTTTATTTAAAAATCTACAATGTTAACAAAATATAATGTATTTTGTATGCACACATATAAACTATGCTTCTACAAATTTATAACTAAGTAATGACTGTACAATAATTAAACATTTAAACAGTCCTAATTACTTCTGAACTTTGTTGCTATGGTTATTTTTACAGTCACAAGACTAAAAAAAAGGCCTTCATTTGTATTTTTGTGCGACACCATCTTTTTTCACAATATCTCTCATCCTCTTTGCCCAGAAAGACATCTCCAAGTAACAAATAATACTAAAAGCAGAACAAAAGAAAATTAAGAGAAAAAATCAGTATAACTGATCTCTATATATTTAAAAATTCTGACATCATGTATGATGTACCTCTCATGGATTTGCCTCTGCAAATGGGTGGGGTGGGTATACCATCTAATACCTCTTTTTGAATGTTGCTGCTTGTTGGTAATTTTGCAACATTGACTTGATTTTGTTTTTGTGAGGTGGTTCTTTCCATTTACATGTTGCAATCATTGCATATATTTTTTTCTTGACTCTGCTTACTTTAGTCTGCATCAGTTCATGTAGACCTTTCTATGGTTCTCTGCATTCACGCAATTTAGTATGCCTTACAGCATGATAATATCCCATTATATACAATTTGTTTAGTCATTCTCCCATTAACAGATACCCACTTTGTTTCCAGTTCTTTGTTATCATAAAACTTTCTGCTTTAGATATTTTTGTATATATGGGAAACTTCATCTATCGATGGCCTTCTTGGGATACAAATCTAGTACTGAATTCTCAGGGTCAAATGATTTGGCCTTTTAGTTACCTTCTTTACATAATTTGAAAACATTTTCCAAAACTGTTACATTGATTTACAGTTTCACAAAGAAGGTACCAGTGTGTCTTTCTTGGCACAAGCCCACCAATATTCCCATTTTTTTTTTGTCATCTTTGCCAGTGTGCAAGATGTGAGGTGAAAACTTAGGGCTCTTTTGATTTTCATTTCTCTTACTACTGGTGATTTGAAGCATTCTTTCATATAACTATCAATAGGTTATGATTCTTTGTTTTTTATTTTATAAAAATTATTTTAATAGCCATTTCCAAAATACTTAGAGTTCCAAATTCTCTCCCTCTCACCAGCTCTTTCCTCACCCGCTGAGTAAGCAAACAATATGGTATCAGTTATTCATGTGAAATCCTACAAAACATATTTATATATCATCCAGGCTGCAAAAAAAAAAAAAGAAAGGAAAGAAAGAAAGAAAGAAAGAAAGAAAGAAAGAAAGAAAGAAAGAAAGAAAGAAAGAAAGAAAGAAAGAAAGAAAGAAAGAAAGAAAAAGAAAATTAAACTTCAACTTGTGCTCAGAGTTTATCAGTTGTCTCTATGGAGGTGGACTGAATTTTTCATCATTTGTTCCCGCCTCCCTGCCTCCATTGCCCTTCTCTTATTTCTTCCTCACCCATTATTCTTTTGGGTGAGATGGATTTCTATATCCAACTGAATGGAGTGTGTGTGTGTGTGTGTGTGTGTGTGTGTGTGTGTGTGTGTGTGTGTGTGTATTCTTTCTTTGAACTAAATCTTTTAAGAGTGAGGTCCAATCATTCCCTGCAACCACCACTCCCCATTTCTCCCTCTTCTATAAAAGTCCTTATTTGCATGCCCCTCTTTGGCCTTTAAGGAGTTCTTTCAGTGATTTTCTATGTCTTTTTTTTTAACCATTTGACCAATTCTGTTTTTTAAAGTGTTATTTTCTTCAGTATTTTTGTGCCTCTTTTACCAAGCTGTTAGTTCTCTTTTCATAATCTTTTTTTTACATCAGTCTCATTTCTTTTTCAAAATTGTCCACTAGCACTCTTATCTCTTCCTTTAGCTGTTCCAGGAATTCTTATTGGGCTTGGATCCAATTAACATTTTTCTTTAAGGTTTTGCTTGTAGCTTTTTTCACATTGTTGTGTCCTGAGTTTGAGTCTTGGTACTCCCTGCCACTTTAGAAGCTTTTTATAGTCAAATTCTTTTTTGTTGTTGGTCATTTTTTTCAAGTCTATTTCTTGCCTTCAAATGTTATGTTAAAGTCTGCTTCTACTCACTTGGTAAAAGCATAAGGGTAACAGGACACTGTCCCAAGCTTCAAGCCTTTTATGCTGCAGTTTTCAGAGCTGGTTCTGGGGGGGTCTATAAGCAGTGGCAGGCCCTTTATCCAGTGCCAGCAAAGGATCCCCTGCACTCTCTTTCTGTTCAGTTGTCTGACCCTCTTACCATCTCTAGTCTGAGAGCTCCTGAAGCTGCTGAGGCTGCAGAGCTGCCTCCAAGGTCCCCCATTGATGTTGCCACCATACGCGCTCCAGGCTGGCCCTCACCTCAGTGACATATATTTCTCCTGCCAACCTCCTAAGTTGTCTTAGGCTGGAAAACTGTCTCATCCTAAATTATAGTTGGCTCTGCCACTCCAGAATTAGATTTCGGGTGTTATTTTATAGTTGTTTGGAGGGAAATGTTGGGAGAGTTTGGCTAGGTTGCTGCATCTCTTCCATCATCTTGGCTCCACTCTCCCCAGTTATGATTTTTAAGGAGTTATTTTATTCAGTAATTTTGTGTCAAGCTGTTAATTCTCTTTTCATGATTTTCCTTCATTTCTCTCCTTTTCTCAGTTTTTCTTTCTTGTCATTATAGTAACATTTATGATCAATGTATATTTTTTTCTGTTTGCTTATTTTTCTAGCCTATATCTTGACTTTGGGACTTCTTATTAGTGTTGAGCTCTGAGGTGAGGGGATGTGTCTGGCCTAAGCTTATGTTTTTTAAGAGCTTCTGCCACTTTTACACATGAGTGTAAAGTTTTGTATGTAAGTTTTCAGCTCTTCCAAAAGGGTATGATCCAAAGAATGGTCTGCTCACTGCCCTCCTGGTCTTACATATTTAGGACCTCTGTTCCCTCATGACTGTGACCACTCCTCCACTCTTTAGAACTGTGAAAAGGACTGGGTAGTGGGGGACAGAGCTGCTAAATGATACCTAATCCTTCTCTCAGTGCAAGTACAGAGGTCCCCTAGGTTCTCTTTCTTTCAATCCCCTCAATTACCCCCAGTTGCTTGGTTGCTCTTCCTGCTGCCACCACATAGCTGGTTTAGCTTCTGCTATGCTGGACCCCTGGCCACCACACCCTAGTGTTCACCATATTCTCTTTCTGTCTTCCTAAGCAAAGCAAGATCTCAAGTTAGTCACATTCAGAATTATATATCTCATTCTGCACTTTGAATCCATCACTTCTCTATCAGTATATGGGAAATATGCTTCAATTTCAGTCCTTTGAACTAATGGTTTACCAATGCATTGATGAAAATTCTCAATTCTTTTAAAGCTGTTATTTATAATTTTTATGGTATAAATTGTTATTTTGGTTTTGTTTATTCTTTCTGCATCGACTTACACAGGTGTTGCAAGTTTTCTTTAAAATCATCCATTTCATAATTTTTGTAACACAAGGCCAACCTGGAGTGCACATGGTAGCAACACCAGTAGAAGGCCTTGGAGGCAGCTTTGCAACATCAGCAGCAGCAGCTTCAGGAGGTCTCAACACAGAGATGGTAAGAGGGTCAGACAACTGATTAGAAAGAGATTATGGTGGATCCTGTATTAATTAATTTTCATTAATTCATATAGTATAATTTGTTCAGTTACTCACCAATAATTTCAGTTTTTGGCTACCATGAAAAAAGCTGCAATAACTATTGTATGTATGGGCATTTTCCTCTTTCTTTAATGTCTTTGGGATATAGGCTGTATTAAAAGGTATACATGGTTGAGTGACTTTGGGAACAAAGTTCAGAGAAGCCATCCAGCAAGGATTAGAGATCCTGAATCAGGATGGTATATGTGATCATGTATACAGGGTCACAGATGCAAAACATATTGTGGCAGTCGAATTCAGAAGAATTAGCAGCTGATTGGATGTGAAGGCTGACAAAGGAGAGAGTTGAACCTGGGTAACTGAAAGAATGTTAGTAACCTCAACAAAAATGATAAAAATGAGAAAAGAGACTTTGGAGGAAAAGATAATTAGTCTTGTTTTATACATGTTAAGTTTCAGATGCATACAGATCATCCATGCCTACTAGGTAGTATCATTTGGGTACATGACACCAAAACTAGTTAATTCAGTCAGTTTAGTGATAGATTGAAATAGAAGGTAAGTTCCTAGGGGACAGGTTTGTTTCATTTGGTTTTCTTTGTATCATATCTAGGACCGTGCCTGGCCATATGTAAGGAACTTAATGTTTATTCAATCAAAGTTAATTCACAGAAGACTAGAACTTAAAGACCATCTAGCCCTGCACTCTCTTTTTAAAAATGAGCAAACTGAGTTAGACCAATCACCTCTGCTTCATGGGATCCCTGGCTTCCTTCACAGCTCTGCTTAGGTGCATAGCTGGCTTTTTTTTACCTGAGTTGATGATTCATTTTGTTTCAAATGGCTCATCTAATTGCCTCAGGTCAACACAGCCTGCTCACCATTCCATTTAGAATGACGTTAAACAGCAAACTTGTTTGACAAAGATCAGCATGACCTTACCCATCAACCCTACTGTTTGGCAAGATGATACTAAATCCTGTAAAGGTGCCCAAGGTTTTGGCAGTATGCTTCTGAGAGGTTATTAGCCAAGTTCAATTGATTATTACACCATCTGTAGTTACCTGATTGGAAATGGCATGTTGTGTTGCCACCCTTATGTAAAATTAAGATAATAATTTGAACAATAACGAAACAAAGGCATTGGGAAATACTTATTAGTAACTATTAGTCAATTCCTACTTGGAATTTTGGCCAGTGTTACATTATATTACAACTTTGTATTGTATGAACCAGCAGAAGGTTTTCATCCAGTGGAAGGGTGATGTGATTTTCATGTTATACTAGAGTCCCTGCCCCAAATCTATAGGAGTTCAAAGTATAATGATTTTTATAAATTTGGTTATATAATTTAATAGATGGGGGGTAGCTAGGTGGCACAGTAGATAGAGCACTGGCCCTGGAGTCAGGAGGAACTGAGTTCAAGTCTGGCCTCAGACACTTGACACTAGCTCTGTGACCCTGGGCAAGTCACCTAACCCCAATTGCCTCACAAAAACAAAAAAAAGATATAATTTAATAGAGGGCCTATAATAGGTTTAATTACAGAACAATAAGAAATTTAAAAAGTAAACCAAACTGGGTTTAGGACTTAGATCCTTGGGGAATATTTGACAGTTGGGGATACTGCATAATTTTTATTCACCCATTTTAAACCTATGATCTTATTTATTATTTATTAACTATATGACTGTCAACAGCCTTGATTTTTTCTTCTGAAAACTGCTTGCAGTAGTTCTTTTCTTTTGGAGAGCATTCAACAGGGATATCTTACCCACCTTAAAAATCTCTTTTGTGGTACTATTCAATTACTTCTTCAAATTGTTTTGTATTTAACACTCTTAGGAAAGAGAATAAGTTTTAGATGAAATCTTTTTATTGCATTGAAGACAGTCTGATCCATGTTTAATTTTCCCACTTATGACTCCATACCTTCTTTCACTTGATGCCTACACATCGGAATACCAAGGCCATTGCTCCCTCAGTCCTCTCCAGAGTCCTTAGAATCACCACTTCTGATTAAATGGAAGTCTAATATTTTAAGAATTTAAAGTCCTACATGACAGTAGCCAAGTCTCTTTGATTTTATCTATAATGACTGTGGAGCATGGAAGATTTCACTGGAAAGTGCACTGGAGCCCAAAGACCACTTCTATCACTTACTTACTATATAAATGTGGACAAGCCATTTTATCTCTCTGAGTCTCCATTCTATGATGTGTAAAATCAGGGAGTTGAAATAGATTAATTCAAGTCTTTTCTTACTCATAATCTATAATCCTTTGTTCAACTCTATCCATGACTAGTAGGAAAGCTGGTTATGTACAGAGAGCAAAAAATAGCCAGTATTAAATCCAAATGCTTCATTGGCAACATCCCTAGGCCCTGTTCACATATGCTGGAAGCTCCTGGGAACACAATTCTGTAGGCCCTAACTGGACTTTCAGATGCCCTGAAATACAATTCTTCTTTTGCCCATATGTAATCCAGGAGTCTTAAGATACAACAACACAGGAGATGAGGTTGTTGAGAACTATGCCATCACTGAGAAAGCTTAGGAAAGGGAACTTTAAACCTTCTAAACATCTGTCTTCATCAGCAGACATCTTCCCAGTCATTGATACTCTGAGCTCATTGTCCAATGGTTAACATTCTATAGAGCAAATTTCCTTTCATCTTAGGCCTCCTCTCACTTCTTTCATCTTTGGGCACTCACCAAGACCTGGCTCCCCTGGAATAGCACTGCTTTATTGCCCATCCTTTCTAGTAATGTTTACACTTTCTGACATACCCTATCCCACTAAACTCAATTGTCCTGACAAAGATACCTCTTGCTACCCAGTGTGATTTTTAGACTCCACCATTATCACTCAGCAATATCTATTCCTTTGAAGTTCACTCTGTCAATATTCATCATACAATCCAGATGCCAGTTACCATTACCTACCAACCTTCAGGCCATTGTCCCTTCTTTCTCAATGAGTTCACTGGCTGTCTTATACTCTCTATCTCCATCCCAAACCATGCTCTCTTACTAAACGACTTCAGAATACATATTGATATTCCTTTAAGTATCCTAACTCCTCATCTTCTTAATCTTCTTAGATCCCATGATTTACTCCTCCACTCACCTCAGCTACATGCAGGGAGGGTGACACCCTTGATTTTGCTATCACCCGTAAGTGGTCCACTTCTATGTTTAAGGACCCTTTATCCACTCATAATCTTATATCATTCTGTCTGCTCCCCCCCGCCATACCTTGCTCCTAAAGTAATTGTTCATCCTTACTGTGGCTTCCGAACTCTCCAATCCTCAATACTTTCCCTGCTCATCATCTTTGTTCTGACCATCCTCTTTTCTGTCCCCATTCTTGACCACATGATGAATTATTTCAACTCCATGCTATCCTCCTTTTCTCAGATCACCTGTCCTCTTTCCAGTCATGCCTTTCCAACTTCTAACCTATTTCCACCAGCCTCCACCTTCACTCCTCCTCAGGTGTTGCTGATAAGAACTCAAGGAAATCACAAACCATTCTGACCAGGTCCACATAAATTTGTTATCTAATGTTACTGGGGCCCTCAGTATGCCATTCAATCCTTTCACTAGTTCCTAATCAATTCTCTATTTCACTTAAAACAGGAGCTTAAAAAAAATTTTTTTCTCCTCGAACTTCCATTGGTAGCATCTTTTCAACTGAAGGCCTCACCACATATTTCATTTTAAAAAATGCAACAATTCTCAATTTATTTGCAAACAATTCAGCTGCTAAATTCAAAATGTAAAGTGAAACAGTGATAAAAGAAATTGGAAAAAATACAATAATGTCAAAACTCCATTGTCACAATAAATTGAATAAAAGTTTAATGGTAAATATTTATTTGATGTTAACATAATTTATTGGAATTAATAGTTGCATGGAGGAGACTAAATAGTATAAGCAAGAAAGTAACATCATTTTCACATGCACATTCAATCCTCACAAACTTTAATCTCAAAACATTTTTTTCTGGACAGAGCCCATATGTGGGAATTTGTTTTATTTTAATATATATGCAATGCTTTTTACTTTTTTTTCTCTGTGCAGGTGGGGGGTGTAAGAGAGTAAAAACAGAAATTTTAATTTTAAAAATTTTATTTTATTTAAAAGTAATCTCAGACTGACAAACTCCAACTAATTCAAAAAGGCAGAATTTTGTATGTTGTGTAATTAAGCTATAACAACTTGACCAAAAACTATAAAACTATATGAAAACTATTAAATTTAAAAGCAATCCATACAGTTATATTCTAATAAATCAGAGAACCTAAAGGGGATAGGTGATTACCTATAATAATATTACATAAACTGAAAAAAGAATTTTTTTCTATGCTCTAATATATTTATTTGATTTTAGAAACTTGGTTAGTTTTTATGTATTCTCTTCAACAATGGTGAGATAGACATCTTTTCTTCAGGGTAGACAAATACAGGGTTTATTAACTTTGCTAATAAAAATATTTGAATGGAAAAACTATTGCCATTGGCATTCTTCACATTAATAATGTGGAAAGAGCCAGGATGTCTCTCTCCATCGCAAAATACATCAATTGGACCCAAGTTTGCACCACTGGTTACCATACACAGGTTGCTAGTATCAAACTTGATTAAATTAGTGCTCTTGTGAGTCTCTAAATCAATCTAGATTGTATCATTCACCTTGATTAGAGGATCTAAATAACAGATGGATGGGCATCATTGGTCACCAAATGAGGAATAGCTTTTTTGCCGATAAAGTTATTCTTTACCTTGCACAATTTACATTCTACCTCTTCAGCTGTGATGCAATAAACAGCTAAATAAATGGCCTTTGGTGTCACACACCAGACTTCTCAATGCCAATGACATCTGTAAAGCCAGCAGGATATGTCATGTCAGTGCATACCTTGCCATCAGTCTTGATGAATTGCCAAATACAGATCTTCTTTGCCTGTTCTTCTCTCAGAGCATACTCTGTTATTTTTCTAAGGAAGATGATTAATGGGAGATATTCTTTCAGCTTATATTAAGGACTGTGGATGTTCTGGGAACAAAAACTCTTATCCATTTATCCAGCATTCAGTGCTTTGATTTTACTATATTCTTCACATGCTTCTTGGGCACATAAGCCATTGCTGTGCCAGTTGGAATTAGAGATCCAGAGGAATGACCTTTGGGCATCTTGAGAAGTATGACAGGGTATAGTGTGATCAGTCTCTAAGTCCACCCTTGTTATAGATCTAAAGCAGCAAAGTGGCCCCTGGTGATACAAGGTGTATTCCAGCATGACACTGGAATGTGCTTGACCTGACAACAAGAGACAAATGTTAGGTTTATCAGCAGTGAAATATCTGATGAGGAACAACAGACTTGGCTTATCCGTGATGGAAAAAAAAAATGAAGATCACTTGCCACTACTTCCCTCTTCTCCTTATTTCACATCCCACTGACATCATTTCCCCTTTATTACCTCCTTCTCTCTGGTCTCCAAAGAAGAATTACTGTTTCTTCTTGCCAAAGCAACCCCTTTACATGTAGCTATGGTTCCATCTCCTCCATTGTGTATTATGATAACCTCTTTCCCTCTATTCTTTGATCTTTTGCTTTGTGCTGTGGCCTACAAACACATTCAAGTCTCCTCTATCCCTAAAAAACTCTTGTTAGGCATTATTATCCCTGCTAACTATTAATCCTTTATTTCTCCGATCATTCTCTGCTACAGTCTTAGAAAACATTGTTTGCACTCAGTGCCTCTACTTCCTCCCTTGTGGATCTCTTCTAAACCCTCTAAAATCTAGTTTCTGACCTCTTTATTCATCTGAAACCTCTCTCCCCCAAATTGTAAATAATTTTAAATTGCCTAATCTAATGTCTCTTTCACCAGATTCCTTAACTTTGATCTTTCTGTAGTACTTGACACTGCTCATCTCTCCCCTGATACTTTCTCCTCACTTACACAGTTACTACCTTAGTTCAGACACTTATCACCTCTTGCTTAGGATATGCAAAAGCCTCCTAATTTGTCTCCAGCCTCAAATCTCTCTTTGCTCCAGTCCATCCTACACACAGTGGCCAAATTAATTTTCCTTTACTATGTACCTAGCCATTTAACTCTCTATAGGACAGGAGTTCTTGACTTTTTTGCATCTGGGACCCCTTTGGAAGTCTGGTGAAGTCTATGGACTCTTTGGAATGTTTTTAAATGCATAAAATGAAACATATAAAATTACAAAGGAAAGCAGTTATACTGAAATGCAGCTATCACAGTATTTTTTGAAGTTTATAAGGACCAGGCTAAGATCCCCTGTAAAATATAAAGTCCTCTGTTTTGCATTTAAAGCACTATACAACCTGACCCCAACCTATCTATCTAGGCTCATTGGACATTATTTCCCCTTAGACATTCTGTAATCCAGTCAAACTCACTTTCTCTCTCTGTTCCTCACACAAGACATTCTATCTCCTATCACTGGGTCTTTACACTGGCCCCACAAGACAGAAACATGCTCCCTCCTTATCCTAGTGTTTCCCTTGAGTTCCATCCCTGAATCATCAATTAAATATGTCAAACTCGATGTCCTAAAATCAACATGCTCAATAAAGAACTCATGACCTTTTCCCCAAAGCCTATCCCTCTTTCAAATTTCCATATTACTTTAATGAACACCATGATTCCTGTAGTCATGCAGGTTCTTAACCTCAGTGTGACCTTCAATTCCTTATTTTCCTTCATGGAAATACATACATTTACCAATTCCTTTACTTTCTGCTTCTAGAACATCTCACATCTATCATGTTTTCTCCACTCGCAAGGCCACCACCCTCATTCAGATCCTCAATGCCTCTCACTTGTACTATTGTAATAGCTTTCTAATTGGTCTCCCTGCATCAAGGTTCTCCCCCATTCCAATCTATGCCCCACATAGCTGCCAAAGTAATTTTCCTAAAGCATAGGTCTGATTATGGCACCTTTCTTCCCTGCTCTGTAAACTCTGATGGCTTCCTCTTATCACTAGGATCGAATATAAGTTCTTCTGGCTCGCATTTAAAGCACTTCACAATCCAACCTATTCCTACCTATGTAGTCTTCTTACACATTACTGCCTTCCATAAACTCTACATTTCAGTCCTTCATGTACAATGTTTTAGCTCCTTTCACTATGTCTTTGCACTGGCTACTCTCAGGTCTGGAATGTTCTTCCTCTTCATGTCTACTTTGTAGAATCCCTAGGTTACTTAAAGACTTGGCTGTCATATCTCCTTCTACAGGATACCTTTTCCAATCACTCTAGCTGCTAGTGTCTTCCCTCTAAAGTTGCCTTGTAGCTAGCTACATTACATACATGTCTTGTATAATCAATAACTGACAATCGACAAGCATTTATTAAATGCTAATTAGATCCTGAGGACACACAGTAAAAGAGAAAATAGACTCTTCCACTAAGTAACTTACCTTCTAGTATGTGAATATGCATGTGTATATAAATATTGACTCCTCCAGCACCTTTGTATTCCCAGAACCTGATAAACAATAAATCCTTGTAAGTCAAATTATTATTAACCATTAAATACTGGAAACCTAGAAAGTTCTCTTGTATGTTGGGTTGATCTTCTATGAACTATTAATGGAAATATAGAAACATGAGTTTTACAAAATGAGGCAGTAAAGATAGGCTATAATCTATTCTGGGATTGAAAGCAGTACATATCAACATGATCATAGAGCTATTGTGATTGTGAAGGATTAAAATAACTGAATAGGTGAGCACTAGACATTTTGTGAAGGAAATAATTATTTTCATCTGTTCCCAGGAGTATACCTGTGCTTATTAAAAAGAGAAAAGCAACTGAAGTTTCAAAGAAAATGGTGACAGTACAGTCATTCATTAGATAAGGGATTAACTGTATTACTTGGTGAAATCCATAAGAATCAACACATTAAATGATGTTTTATATACACAGAATAAAAACAAACATTATTGACTACAGATAACTTCATAATCTTGTAAGGAAAGAACTTGGTAATCCTTAATGTACTTAAGTAATATGTTTATTATTGTTGTAGAGGCAACTTGGCAGTAGTAGTATATAGATGTCTTGGCTTAGAATGAGGAAGACCTGTGTTCAAATGTGACTTCTGACCCCTACTATTGTCTCTGGGCAAGTCACTTGACTTACTTTTGGCAACTCCTCAGGTCTTATCTACTATGTCATTGACAATTGGAGATCTGTATTGAAAGAGTTCTTGTGCCAAAATTCTCTAGACTTGTGAATTACAGATCCTTCATGTATTAGCTGCTAAGAATTAGTGTATCACCATTTTAACCCTAGACAGAATGTAGGCAAAATGGGATTACAGCTACATCTCTATTCAAATCTTTCATATTGACTATTTCTAGATCTGGATCCTACACTTCTCTCCATTGTATATCAATTCTAAATATTAAATTAACTATGGCATAACTCACCCTACCTTTGGGCACCTTACTCTTTGAGATCAGGGAGTATGTTCTTTCTTCAAATTCCCCAGCATGCATTAGCACAGCAACAAGCATATAATTGACAATTAATATACATATGTATATAATTTTTAATTAACTTAATTGATAATTGAATTAACCTGTTTGTCCCTTAAAAAGAAATTGTCATGCTTTACTATCTGGTGCATTGAATGAAAGGTACTAGCACCACTCTTGAGAACTATTAAAGAGATCTTTTAAGTAGGATAATATAATTAAGCAATTAAATCTTTCAGGGTGTGAACTGCAATATATTTATTACTTGATGCTCAGTGAATTGTTAGGTAGAAGATAAAAGGCCAAGAATACCTACAAAGCTAGGTGTCAACTAACATGCCCTAATTTTCAAGTATGAACAGTGATTACTGAATTTCTTTTTCAAAAGAATAATTACATTGCTAATAGGTGACGAGACAAAAGTCAATCAGACTCAAGCATAGTTGACACAGTTCCCAGCCCAGAATTACAATCTGATATCTTCTTTATCTGCTTTTTAGTAGAACCATATTTAGTTACATTATATTTCATAGCACACTAACACAAATGGCTAATTCAATCAATGCAAGTCAAGTTGTTTAGCATAGGTTGTTGTCCTAGTTTCTTCTTCAGTAAACTGAGGTGGTTAGACTAGACAGTCTGGAAGTTCTCTTGCAGCCCTAATATTCTGTGATTCCACATCATAACACAGGAAAGACTCTTAGATAACTCATATCTTTTTAAACTTTTCATCTAATTGGTCATCTGAAAGGGAGAATAGAGATCAGCAAAAATCACACTTTGAGGTGTAAAGGCAAGTGACTTTAATAATACACACCTCCAAATATAAGAGAAATTTTCCACAGGGAATTATTTCAGATGTTGACCTTTTTTTTCATCTTGGTTGGCAGCAGCATCTTAATTGGGAATATATGTCTTTACTCAAGAGATAGCTTCTTAGGGGCAGCTAGGTGGTGCAGTGGATAGAGCACTGGCCCTGAAGGGAGGACCTGAATTCAAATCTGACCTCAGACCAAACACTTGACACTTACTAGCTGTGTGACCCTGGGCAAGTCACTTAACCCCAATAGCCTAAAAATAAAATAATAATAATAATAAAAAGAGAGAGCTTCTTGAAACATTTTGTGTAAATCACATTTTTGTAGACCCACTCATGTTTTGCATGAATGAAGAGAAATTGCAATTTAAACAAATCCCCATTGATAAACCTTTGGTAAAGACAAAGAACTGAGAGGAAGGCACTTTTAAAACCTTAAATGAGTACGAATTGTTATGATTGCTGCTAATTAATATGTGCATTTTAGGTTTAATTTTTCTCTTACATAATTTTCTTAAAGCTAGGTCAGCATTACCAGGAATTCAAGAAACAAGAAGTCAGAATCATCCTGTGTAACCTTATTATGTAACATCCTTGATGAACCTAATTCTGTTAACATGAAGCCAGCTTTTTTGTATCATAGATCCCTTTAGTAAGTTGGTACAGCCTTCTCAGAATCATGTTTTTAAATGCATGAAATAAAATATATAGAATTATAGAAATAATTATATTGAAATCCAGTTATCAAGATAAATATAAATATATATACAGTGTGTATATGTATATATATGTATATATATATATATATATATATGTGTGTGTGTGTGTGTGTGTGTGTGTGTATTTATCTGTGTATAATATACACATAATTTTAAATTTAATAACTGGGGTGGAGCCTAGATGGCGGAGTAAAAGCAGTGACTTGCTTGAGCTTTCCTCAAACGCCTCCAAATGCCTGTAAAAAATGACCCTAAACAAATTCTAGAGCAGCAGAACCCACAAAAAGACATAGTAAAACAAATTTCCAGCCCAAGACAACCTGGATGGTTGACTGGAAATTATTAAACCGGACTGGGAAAGAAGTGCACTTCTACATGGGTGCACAGGCAAAGACCTGGCCTCAGCAAATCTTGAGCAAGCCTCAGGGGACTGAATCACAGGCAGCTGTGGAGTTTCCAGACTTCTCAACCTACAAACGCCAAAGACAACTTGAAAGGTCAGTTGGAAAGGGCTGTGGCCACAGTGAGAGAGAAGCTCAGCCCCATTCCCAGTCCCTGGCACAACCCTGGGGCAGCGGCTACTTCTGGAGCACTCTGCCCACAGACAGAGGGGGAATCAAGTGGCTGATCAGATGGGGGATTGCAGGGATCTCTTTGCTGGTGCTGAAGCAGGAATCTCTTGCTTTGCCTGGGCTTGGATCTGAGATACAGTCTTGAGTGGCAGTCCTGGGGAGAGGAGGAGCCACTGGTGGAGGTTGTGGTGGTGGTGCTGAGAGAATCCTCCTCACAGTTACAATGTAGAAAAGAGTGCTTGTGATCATTCATAAATCAGAGCATAGTCCAGGAAAGGAGTAAACACCTAGCCCCTTATCATATCAACTTGGGAAGAACTGAATATTTACAGGTCCCTAGAACTATCTCTGAAAACAGCTGCACAAAATCCCCTATCCTTGGGACAGTACGTTCTCCACACTGCAAGCAGATCCTTACCTTAACAAAGAGTTTATAACTCAAGGAATCAGCTGGGATGATGAGCAAACTGCACAAAAAAGTCAGACCATAGAATCTTTCTTTGGTAACAAAGAAGACAACAAAGTCAAAGCTCCTACATCCAAGGCCTCCAAGAAAAAAATGAATCAGCCCCAGGCCATAGAAGAGCTCAAAAAGGATTTTGAAAAGCAAGTAAGAGAAGTAGAGGAAAAACTGGAAAGAGAAATGAGAGTGATGCAAGAAAATTATGAAAAACAAGTCAACAACTTGCCAAAGGAAATCCAAAAAAATACTGAAGAAAATAACACCTTAAAAAAATAGACTACCCCAAATAGCAAAAGAGGTCCAAAAAGCCAATGAGGAAAAGAATGCCTTAAAAATCAGAATTGGCCAAATGGAAAAGGAAGTCCAGAAGCTCACTGAAGAAAATAATTCCTTGAAAATTAGAATGGAGCAAATAGAAGCTGATGACTTTATGAGAAATCAAGACATTGTAAAACAAAACCAAAAGAATGAAAAAATAGAAGAGAATGTGAACTATCTCACTGAAAAAACAACTGACTTGGAAAATACATGCAGGAGAGAGAATTTTAAAATTATTGGACTATCTGAAAGCCACGATCAAAAAAAAAAAAGAGGCTAGACATCATCTTTCAAGAAATTATCAAGGAAAAATGTCCTGATATTTTAGAACCAGAGGGCAAAATAGAAATTGAAAGAATCCACCCATCACCTCCTGAAAGACATCCCTAAAGGAAAACTCCTAGGAATATTGTAGCCAAATTCCAGAGTTCCCAGGTCAAGGAGAAAATATTGCAAGCAGCCAGGAAAATAACGGTTCAAGTATTGTGGAAACACAATCAGGATGACACAAGAATTAAAAGCTTGTACATTAAGGGGTAGGAGGGATTGGAATATGATATTCTACAGGTCAAAGGAGATAGGATTGCAGTCAAAATCACCTACCCAGCAAAACTGAGTATAATCCTTCAGGGGAAAAAATAGACATTCAGTGAAATAGAGGATTTTTGAGCATTCTTAATGAAAAGACCAGAGCTGAATAGAAAATTTGACTGTCAAATATAAGATTAGAGAGAAGCAGGAAGAGGCAATCAGGATTGAGTGACTTGTCCAGGGTCACACAGCTGGTGAGTGTTGTGTGTCTGAGGTCAGATTTGGACTCAGGTCCCCCTGACTCCAGGGCCAGTCCTCTATCTTAGCTGTCCCTTGATTTTAATAAGCAATTTAATGAAGGAAGATTTTGAAATATCATGTTCATTTGGGAAGAGAATTAAAGAAACCAACAACACAACAAAAGAAATGAGAAATAGAAAAAGAAGAGAGAGACATAAAGAAAATGAGAGAGAAAAACAGGGAAAAAAAGAGAGAGGCAGAGAAAGAAAGAGAGAAGGGGTAAGAAAAAAAGGAAAAAAGAAAGAGAAAAAGGTATTCACCTGGAACAAGCTGGTACCTACCAGAAGAATCCATAGAAATAATCCCATAGCTGTGTGCATAGTGTTTGTGCTACAATTAAAAGCTGATTAAATAAAAAAGTAATAAATTTAATAACCTCAGGTTAAGCATTCCAGACTTGGTGATCTCTAAGATCCCTTCAAGCTCAAATGTTCTGAAACTCCTTATTCTGTGTCAACACAGAATTTTCAGATTTTGACTCTATTTCTAAGGAGACTGGGTTGGGAAAATCTACCAAAGTTACCTCCTTCCAAATTTTCCAAGGGACAAGACACTATCTTGGTATCTTAAAATAATTATTCAAATGATATTTATATAGTGTTTTAAAACTAGCAAACTATTTTATACAGCACATTTTATTTGATACTCTCAGCTAGCCCTGTGAGTGCTATAGATATTTTATTCCCCTTATGTAGGTAGAGAAATTAAAATTGAAAGAAGTTAAATGACTTGCCTGTGGTTATAGAGCTAGTAAGCATTAGTGGCAGCATTTGAAAATAGCTCCCTCAACTCCAAATTCAATGTTATAATGTGTCCCCAAACCAGACATATTTGGTAATATTATAGTTAATAACTGATAACTTTTATGGGTTGAAGTTGTATCATCAGCTATGCTGTTCCTCATAATATAGTCAACAACTTAACACCTTCTAGCTATTTGAATGGAGTGAATATGATGAGCCCACCACTCTCCCACTTAGTTCACCGTATAGTTGTATTCCCCACTGTGAATAACAACTGGCACATAGTAGGTGCTTAGTAAATGATTATTGTTTATTGATTGGTTTGGACATGGGAGTAAGAAGAGAGCTTTAGAATGTCAGAGAAAGTAGGACCCTCTTCATTTTACTTGGACTGTATTGAGACTATTTTCAGTTAATTTAAATGGTGGAGAAGGATTGGGCTCTGTTTTTTCAAAATTGACTATATCCACTGGTAGAATATTCTCTCTTAAATGATGCAGCTGTGAACCAATGTGACTAAGTAGCATATTTCCTAATTTGGCCAGGAGTAAGCATGTCTTTTAGTGTTTTATTCATTGACTTTGCTTTCTAGCTCTTTCTTCCTTCTTGATTGGTGACAATAGAGTAACCTTGGGGTTTTGCTCAGGGTCTTTTTCCTACAAGGACAGCATGAGAATGCAGCAGAGGACTATCTTTGTAGTTGGTCTATTTCTCTTCACTCTTTCTCTTTCTCTTCCTACCACAGGGAAAATCCATATTAATTCATACTCAACTGGGTAAATACAATAGTCTTTTGAAGAATTGTGTGCATTTTGTTTTTAAAAAATATTGACCTTGTTCTGGAGCTCTTCTCCCAAACCCCATTCATACTGACAGTATGGGTTCCCAGAACATAGCTATTACATTTCCCTGTGGGATTCTAAGAATATCTCCAATGAATTCAGGGTGTGCTGCCTTTTTTAAATGTTGTAGTTCATGAGCGCCCACCAGTGTACCATCCCCTGCATCAATTAACCAACCAGTTATTTAGATTTAAGAAATATGTATTTACTATAGTGACATAGTTGTTATAAAACACTACCTCTCCCCCAACCCTGCACAAAAAAGGTCCAAGACTGTGATACAATCTACAAAAATTCACGTAAAGCCAAAAAAAATGGACACAAGCATAGTGCACACAGAGCAAACAAGGTTACTCATATCCTTGCTGCCAGAGGTCCTTTATTCCTCTTCGTGGGATTCTTAGGAAGTTCATTTTAAATGGTGTAGTTTTTCCTTCTGATATCCTTGTAGAGCATTGATTATGCCTTTTCTCACTGTAGACAGTCTATCCTTGACTCCTAATGTAGACTGCCTCTACTGTGGCTGTCCTGGGGATGCTGCAAGGATACTGACAAAAAGGTAAAATTCTTTTGTTTTTCCAAAGTTCACAATGTCTTTCTCCCTGGTCAAGTGAGGAGTATCGGGAAGGTCAAGTCGCTTTTCTGTCAGGGATTGGCTGGTGGGTTCCACCATTAAGCACACAGATATTTAAGCTTTTGATTCCAAGACAACTTAGATTGATACAAAGTCCATAGGTGAGACTAAGCCCTTCACTAGTGTGGACAGATTTCCTATCACATCTAGCTAAAATGTCTTGGTTGAATGAAGAGCACTCTTTGCTTACTCTTCTGACTGGTTGATTCATTTATTGTATTCTCACCTGAAAAAAAGGGGTTTTCTGTGTTCTTACATAAAATAAATGATACCTAAAAGGTATTGAACTATTTTAAGTGGAGTGGAATGATATCATTGATGGACTCAAACAAACTCCCACCTTTACAATTAGGATGATCATTAAAGAGTATTTTTATGATACAAAAAATCATTATTGATAGACTTTCATGTTGTCGAGCTACTGGTTCCCACAGTTGTCTATGTCCTTCAGTTTGGAAAACCTTCTCAGTATGAATTTCCCCCATCACATATGTAGCCATAAGAACTGAGTCTAGATATGGCAAGGGGAAGTGGTTAAAGAAAAGTGGTGTTATAACAAAAGGAAAAGGATGTGAAGACAATGGCAATTCTACTCTTTGCCTTGGCTGCCAGATTCCATTTATCCTGTTTTGTGATAGCTTAGTTGAGATCAGAGTTCCCCAGACACTGTCAGTTATGTTCCAAGGTGTATCGTATCTTGTTTTCTATTCTCTAATGCTATAAATGGAAACCTTGACTCCACAGCCCTTGCATTTTTATCTACTAATCAATCTTATGGGAAGTTTTAGTAAATCTTCTTGTGCTAGAAACTATATTGTTATGCCCTTTGGTCTGATTAAAGTAAAACTTATAGTGTATATATTTTTGAATGTCTTAGCCCTGATCAGTCTGGAAATCATGTAGGATACTAAAAGAGCAGTACACTTGCAGCCATTTCTAATATTTATTGTTCATCATTATACACTGTGTTTTCTTTTTAATAACTCCTTGTTCACTTGTTGAGTCTATGCTGAAAGTAAAACCATTGTATTCAATAGTCTAGCATTTATGTCTATTTCTGTGGGAAACCATTACACTAAGTTCATGTTACTAGAGCTCATTGAAATACATCAGGTTCAAAAGGAAGCTGAGTTAGCCAGCGAGGTAGAAACCAGGAGCTAAGTTTTGATGGGTAGATGCACAAAACCATATATGCTTAGACAATAAATGGCACTATCTTATAAAGAAAAGAAGAGCAGAGAAATAGAAGGGGAAAGAGAGCAGGGAACTTCCCAAGTACCAATTCCAAACCACGCTGCCAGGCCATCATCCTTATATGCCTTATCCCTCTGCCACAAAAATGTTGAACTCTGCCCCATGAATCATCCTATGCTCTGATAGGTGAATTTTTGCCTTATTTGGCTTATAAACCAGGCTTTCACATCACTTACCACCCACCATTTCCATAGTTTTCATACTATGCCCCTCCTCCTAGCTTCCTTTTGTATGTTGTCTTACCCATTAGAATATAAGTTCCTTAATGGCAGGGATTATCTTACTCGTATTTGTATTTCTTATGCTTAGAGTGCCTGGCTATATGGAACCTTAAATAACTGCTTCATCATCCATCCATTTATTCACCACATCTCCTTCAAGTCAGGCAAATCAAATGGGGGTGGATCACAAAAAAAAAATGCAAAATATTCTTCCAAATAAAATTCTAATGGAAAAAAAATGTAGCATTCAAGAAATGCTTATGGCTGCCTCTAAGCTGCTTTGAGGAGAAGAAAATGAATAAATCCTTTATGAAAGTCCTATGTTTAACCACTGGGTGGTACTGATGACTACTCACAAAAGAGTCCTAGGGTCAAGTACCACATACCACCCCTCAATGACAAGGTCCCAAATATTTCGGGGGGCCTTCTACCATTAAAACAATATCAATACAATCGCAACATCTAAGGAAAGAGCTTAAAATAAATAATGAAACATAAAACCATGACATAGTACAGCAATCGTCTTAAACCAATGGAGTAGTAATATCAAGATCAGTTCATAAAATCTGGGGAAAAACAGTCATGGTAGCCAAGAGCAGCAGTAGGAACATCAGTTCTACCGTCTGAGTGATGATACATCCAAGGTTTTCCCTGATCCCTGTCACAGGTCTAAACATCAGAAGTGAGGAAAAAGTAGATCATTGACTCTAGCATGCAACCTAATCTGTGGCCTAAGTAAATGCCTGGGCTCTTATACTGCCACCCATTCAGCGTTCCCAAGCCCACCAGCCAAAACCTACCCCTCTTAGGACCATAAGGGGAAGGATACCACACTTTGGCTGGTGTGTGTGTGTGTGTGTGTATATGTATATATGTATACACACACACACACACACACACACACACACACACACACACACACTCTGAAGGATTACTTTTTCTTCCATGAGAGGTAGAGGAAGACTTCACCTTCATCTAGGCACTTAAAATAACCACTAGATTGACTTAAGAAGCCTTTTTCCTCCAAGTAAACTCCTACTCACTATGACTATAAAAGGATAATTTTACTCTATAAATTTATAAATTCACTCTATAAATGCAAAAGCTATACCTATTCTGGTTTCCACTTAAAAATGACAGACTTAAAAGCAGCTTGATAAGTAAAAGCCATCAAAATACGGATTGTGTGTGTGTGAAATATGGACTCTCCCAAACCAGGAGAGTTTAATAAGCTTCTGAGCTTTTTTCTTCATCTGTGTAGGAATAAGTGTCAATATAGACTATATCTAAAATCATCCGGATTTTCCACCACTGAATGTATCTCTAAAAACTTAACTCAGTAGGGTGAATCCTGAATTTTCTTTGAATTAGGTGGTGCAGTAGATAGAGCGCTGGGCCTGGAACCAGGAAGACTCATCTTCCTAAGTTCAAATCTGGCCTCAGACACTTAATAGCTGTGTGTCCCTGGACAAGTCACTTAATCCTATTTGCTTCGGTTTGCTCATCTGTAAAATGAGCTGGAAAAGAAAACGGCAAATCACTCCAGTGTCTTTGCCAAGAAAACCCCAAATGGGGCCACAAAAAATTGGACAAAACTGAAAAATGACTGAACAACAATAATGGTGGGCATCAATGTTCCTAGTAGATGGGGCCTCTTTCAGGTCTTTGTCCACCAAAATGCAGCAATATGAAGAGAAGTTCAAATAGCTCTGAGGAAAGAGTAAAAGTATTCTTGACCCTTTTGCAAATAAAAAGAAAACTACACCAACTAGTTTCAATCACAGGGGTGGAGAAGAAAATTGGATGGAGATTGGCTGCTAACCTAGGGGCTACTCTGTCTGATCCACTATGATGATGAGAGAAGGAATAGTCACAGCAGTCATCATAATGACTTTATTTAGCTCCCCATAATCTCCTAGCAATTATCAGATACCATCTGCCTTCCTCTTTGGCCACAAAAAGGGTTATTCTGAGAGGAATTTGTAGAACAGAATTCTCCATCCTTTATCTCCCTTTTTAGGCAGGAAATATCTTGCCTTCCCCCACACCTGATATTATTCCATATTAACTATATTCAACAGTAATAACATCAAATAATTTAGATGAATCAGAGAGTATCCATTTAGCCCTACCCACAATAACATACACAGAAGGTAATGTAAGTCCTGATATAGGTAATGACTCTGAAGAACTCATACTATTCATGCCCTCAACACATTCACACTGATCAGCCAGCACAACTGAGCTTTAAATAGAGCATCTTCCCCCAAACACCACCAGAGTAAGGGCACTCTTTTCTTCAGGGGTTAGTCCTTCATAAGTCCTAATAGAAAATGCAGAAATCCTGTGAATCAATTGAGTCAGCTAGTATAACATTCCTTAGACGTTTAGCACTCCTTTCCCTTTCTGAGTCACAGTAACTCAGTAATATGAAGAATTAGCTGTAAAGAGAATCCATATTTATGGAACTAAGAATGCAGAATTCCCCACTTGATCTACCTAAAAAGGAATAAGGAGAGAGCTCCCCAATTATATCAGATTCCAACTCATTCAACTGATTTTGCAAGCTATCCTGGTCATAGAATTCCCTGAGAAAAGCTCTGACTCCCCATCAGACCACAGCTTCATTGTTCTAAGGTTTCATCAACTTATTTAAATTTCTCTTGCAACTGTCCAGGTTCCTTAATTTAAAAAAGTAAATGATTGTTTGCATCTGCCTCTAATTTCTGAATCACTAAAAAAAAAAAGAAAAAAAAACTTGCCTTCGCATCATAGCATTTCCATAGATGTCAATGAGAACCAAATAATGCTTCTGACATTTCTACTTTCCTCTGATACACATTGTACCAGTCCCAGTAGATTAGTTGAAATCTTCTCTCTATTCCAAAAATAAAGTTCTTCCTCTTGGGCCAAACAAAACAAATTTAATCTGTCCTCTACATAACAACCACTAACATACTTGAGAAAAAAAACTATCAAGTCCCACCTGCATACTACCTTCTCTAGGCTAAATACCTGTATTTCCTCCAAATGTTCCTCACTGATATGGACTCAAGGCTGTTTTTTTATAGGACAAACTTGTATACAAAGATCATAGGATCATATAAAACTACAGACCCACCTTCTGGGAAGTATGTGTTTTGACTTGATTTTCCACTAGTAGTTTACTGGTGATGAATTCATTGAGTAACCCTTATTCCATTGCATCCCAACTGCCACCCCATGACCAATAGCTTGCATATGTAAGATGATTAACTTGAGGTTAAAGGTGCCTGGAAATTTGTAGTCATAAAAGCATAACAGAGCTAACTGACCCATACAAATATTAATGTCATCCTCATTAAATTTCTACTCTAATCAAGCCTGTAATCTGGCCCAGCATCAGTAAATATTAACCAAGGTATTGAATGAATTAAATTGTCCTAAGTATCTCTTGAGAATACATATGGTCTTAAGAAAGGCATTGGTTAGTGTACAAAGTTGTATCATTCAGTCCCCTCTCCTTGAGTGACATTGCTTGATCCTTACACAATATGGTCTTTGAGTCTTCCAGCTTAGGTTTTGTTTTCCCCTTCAGGATTTCATTACATCCCTTGAGTTTGCTGGGATTGCCATTAGAAGTTCATTTGAGTCTAAATGCTCTTGATTTCTTCTTCACATTTCCATCATCATTCATAAACTTGCTAAATATTTTTGGTGTGACATCAAAATAGCTCCATTTTCTGAATGCTCTGTTATTCTCATTATCTGTACATCATTTCTTCACCTTCCTGCCCCACCCCCAAAGTCTGTTTTTCTACTCCAGTGTTCTTTATCCTGTGGTTCCCAACTTTCCTCTCATAGCAGCTGCCACCATGGTAGAATTGGCTCTAAGAGTAAGGAAACAGTTGGTCAGATGAGTCTTTCAACAACCAACAGGAAGAGGTCCCTTTCTGTGAGGGTTCTAGTTTCTTCACAGAAGTAGTTAGGGCTCTTTTGGTCCCTTCCTAAATTTTGGCTGCCATCCTCATGCCTTCAGACTTCCTAATCTTGGTCTAGCATATGGCTTTATGACATTAATGCCCAAATCTCTGACACTTAAGTTATCTCTATTACCATTTGTGTTTCACTTTGAGTTCTATCACAGTCACTGACCAAGCTGCCCCAAGAACCAGCCAACCCTGTTCATTCCTACCTCAGACAAGAAATCAATGTACCTTCCTTCTAATGAGTATCAATTTTAAATTGAATCTCAGAGACAAGATGATTAGCAGGCTAACTATTGACCCCATGGTGAAATATTTCCTTTGAGCTCCCTCAAAGAATAGACAGTATCATTACCAGAAATTAAAAGAGATTTTTTTGAACTGCCACCTTTACCCAGGGCTAGTTACCTGGCTTTTTTTCTTTAAGACACTGAAAGGAAGGAGTACAGGAAATGAAACAAACAGGATTGGTCATCCAATATTGCTAGAAGCACTCCATTAAAGACATAGATGATATAGATCTATTCATCTGTAAAATGAAAAGTAATGAAAAAAATATGAGCAGATTTGTACAAGGTAAAGATTATACTCATTAATTGTAGAGCCAGAACTAGAACTCAGGTCTCATTATTAATCTGGAACTTTTTCCATACTGCTCTTTGACAGTTATTTCCCCCCTTATTCAAAGTACTTAACCATGAGTGCCTGTTTCTCTTGTTAAAACCAATATATTATCAACTCTAAAGTAGAAAACTCTGCAAAGAACTCTCCTTCTGTAGAAATAGGACTGACCAAAGGTTAATTCCTGCCTCCGACATTGAGAACCATTGTGACTTTGGACAAGTCACTTAACCTCTATCAGTCTTATCTGTAAAATGAGAAGCTTGGACACAGTGGCTTCTGAGGTTCCTCCCAGCTCTCGATTTGCAGTCTTATGATTCCATGAGGATACTCCTGGACACTCTTGTCTGCTTTACTGAATGTCAACAATCTGCAATATTTTAATTGTCCACAGAAGACTACATTATACTGGACAAAGCTGGATTTCACGAAGGAGGCAGAAGGCACTGTCCATGCACTTTGAGGACCACCTGCCATCCTTATCCTATATTTCTTTCTGTTATTTTACAACAGGCTGATTTGGGTGGCCATCCTAAAAATATAATGGTAGATTGTTTTGTTGTTCTGCCTAAACACCCAACTTAAAATTACTTTGGTGGTGTTATTCAGTCATTTTCGTCATGTCCAAGTCTTCATGACCTCATTTGGGGTTTTCTTCTTATCCAGTAAAGATACTGGAGTGATTTGCCATTTCCTTCTCCAGCTCATTTTACAGATGAGGAAACTGAGGCACACAGGATTAAGTGACTTGCCCAGGGTCACACAGCTAGTAAGTGTCTGAGGTTAGATTTGAACTCAGATCTTCCTGACTCCAGGCCCAGCACTCTACCACTGTGCCACTCAGCTGCCCTTTATGAGTTATTGCACTATAATCTCTACACTGTTCAGTGTGTACTCATCAGATTATCTGTCCGCTTGTCAGCTGTGTTGAAGAACCCAGGGCACACCCAGAGTTAAGTGTGAAGGCCAACCAAGGCACATGCTTATGACTTATGTGTTGCCTAACACCCCCATGGGAATCACAATTTGCTTTCTAGTTTTGGTTAAAGGCAAGTTCATTTATCCTGGTTGAATGGAGCTTGAAGCAGAGTCCAACTCATTTCAGATGTAACCCTAATTCCTTCCAATTATGGGCAGGGCCCCCAGCCATCTGGCAGCTCAGACACATGGCTGAGGGGGGCAGGTCATTGAATGACTACTAGCTAATAGAGATGGGAACCACTACATTCTTTATACAATTAATAACCAAAGCAAGAAGTGCAAAAGGCACGACTTCCCGTTGCTCAGGAAGGCAACCCTTTGCCTGAGTAACTGGTGCAAACACCCCCTGCTCAGAAATGGTAAATGGAAGAAACAGCTAATCATTTCCTGTGAACCTGTCTTAGGATAGAGTGAATAAGCATTGACAAAGGATTTGTGATCCTCAGAAAGAGAAATCTCCATAGATGAGAGGGAAGTGGGTGGCCTTGGCCACGTGAGTTTCTTGAACTTAAAATACATCTTCACCTTTTAAATTGTTTGCCTTTCTTCAAAACTCAGCTCAGTTACCACCTCCTCTGTGAAGCCTTCTCTGATTCCCCCCTCCCCAACTAAAAGTTTTCTCTGTCTCCCTGAACCTCTCCGAGTACTTGTTTAGACATCTCCTTTTTACCATTCTTTTTCTCATTTGCATTGTAGTTAATTGTATATATATACATCTTTAGATAATAAGACATGATTTTGAGTCCTGCCTCAGACACTTCCTAGCTATTTGACCCTGGGCGTATTACTTAACCGCTACTTGCCTCAATTTCCTCATCTGTAAAATGGGGATAATAGCTCTTAAAGGAATAAGTGAGGATCAAATGGCATAATATAAGCAAAATTTGCCTGACATATTTTAAAGTGCTATGTAAAAGCTATTATTGCATGCTTTGTTGTCCTTGAAAGCCAAACAGATGCTTTTTGGGGGGTTTTTGTTGCTTTTGTTAATTTTTTATTAATTTATTTTGATTAATCAACAATCACTTCCATAAGCTTTCAAATTTTTCTCCTCCTCTCTCCCCACCTCCCTCCCCAAGACAGCACACGATCTGATATAGGCTATACATATACATTCCTATTCAATATGTTGTCATGTTGTAAGGAAGAATTAGAACCAATAGAAGGAACCACAAGAAAGAGGAAACAAAACAAAACAGAAGGAAAAAAAAGAGCAAATAGCATGCTTCGATCTGCATTCAAACTCCATAGTTCTTTCTTTGGATGTGCATAGCATTTTCTATCATGAGACTTTTGGAGATGTCTTAGATCCTTGTGTTGCTCAGAAGGGCTAAGTCTATCAAAGTCATCGCACAACATGGCTGTTACTGTGTACAGTGTTCTCCTGGCACTCTCATTTCACTCAGCATCAGACCACATAAGTCTTTCCAGGTTTTTCTGAAGTCAGTCTGTTCATCATTTCTTATAGCACAACAGTACTCCATCACATTCATATACCACAACTTGCTCAGCCGTTCTAACTGATGGGCATCCCCTCAACTTCCAATTCTTTGCCACCACAGAAAGAGCTGCTGTAAATATTTTTGTACATGTGGGTCCTTTTCCCACTTGTATGATCTCTTTGGGATACAGCCCTAGAAGTGCTATTGCTGGGTCAAAGGCTATGCACAGTTTTATAGCCCTTTGGGCATAGTTCCAAATTGCTCTCCAAGATGGTTGGATCATTTCACAGCTCCACCAACAATGCATTCGTGTTCCAATTTTCCCACATCTTCTCCAACATTTATCATTTTGCTGTTTTATCGTTTTGGTCAATCGGGTAGGTGTGATGTGGTACCTTAGAGTTATTTTGAATTGCACATCTCTAATCAATAGTGATTTAGAACATGACTATAGATGGCTTTAATTTCTTTATCTGAGAACTGCCTGTTCGTATCCTTTGACCATTTATCAATTGAGAAATGATTTGTGTTCTTATAAATTTGACTTAGTTCTCTATATATTTTAGAAATGAGGCCCTTATCAGAGGCACTGGTTGCAAAAGTTCTCAGTTTTAGCAGAACAGATTATGTCATAGATGCTCTACAGTCAACAATCAGCATATATTTATTAAACCTCTATTATGTTCTAGGCACTGTGCTAAGCACTAGGGATACAAAGACAAAAACAAAAACTTGTCCTCTAGGAGCTTACATTCTATCAGGGAAAACAACATGTATGTATCTAACACAACAGCTATCTAGGCCCCAGTGGACTGGGGTTAGAAGAGCTGGTGACCACCTGTCCTCTAGCTATTCTGGAGTTTTGCCTTAGTCTCACTGCTCTGGAGTTCCTCCCATTGCTTCAGCAGTACCTTTGTGGGGTTGGGGGATGGCAGTGGTGGTGCAGAGGAAGAGGGAAAGGGGGAAGTTAAAAAAAAAAAAGGCATCCAAAGTACAAACATGAATCAGGTGTGGAGCACTTAGTTTTAATCTCACACAAAATGAGAACACTAAGTAATGCAAAAAAAAAAAATCACAGAATGATTACAATCAGTTGAGAGGCTAGTAAGCAAGCCTCACTGGGACATTTGCAACAAGGATGCTCATTAGCTATGTTACACTTCGCCACCACTGAGTATAGCCTGATTGATGCCAAGTGGGCTCTTTTCTTCTCACTGGTTTCTCTCTCTGTGGGCTATTCTTCCCCTCTCAGCTGCTTTGCTGATACTTTTGTCACTGTCTCTGTTCTCATTGCAACTTCTCCTTTAGCAGCTACCCCCTGCCCACACCCTTCTTTATGGGAGGAGGGGATGCTGTTAAGAAGGAAAATGCCTGCTGCTTTTTCAACTCTCACAAGGCTGCCCTGTATCAAAGAAGAAAAGATGTCAAAACGTGGTGGCCTTATTCAGATGCAGGTTTGCCTAAGTGGCCATGTGTTCACAAGCTAGCTTGGTATTGGGACACATTACCCACCTCCAGGTATCCTCTGGAGCTCAGAGGATCATCCTTATACATCTTGGAAGAACCCGGAGGGATAGATACGTCTCTTTGGTATAAACCTGGAGTTTCTTTTCAACAGCCATTAGGGAAAGTCTTGATGCCAGCATCCTGTTCATTTACTTGATATTGGGACCAACTTTGGCACCATTAAGCATTTAACCAAAGGAAGCTTACTTAATACTAAGATAGCAAGGATATATAACAAAGATATAGTAGGCTAGTAGCTTCCCCCATACACACATCTGCATATGGAAACCCATTTGGTCAACAGGACAGAGTGTTATGACTCATGTGGTCTTGAGACACCCACCAAATCAAAAGGGTGGGAATTTCATGACCTGAGGTGACTAGGAAGCCAAGTCAACCCAGCCAGAAGCCACTGGGAAGCTGTTCAAGGGAAGCATAGCTCCCACAAGTCGAGACATTACCCAGTGATTTTGTTGGTCCTCTTCCAAACAAAGAAACAACATGATCCTTGCCCCATCTCCAGGCTAATCAAGTCCTGGCCTTTTCCTAATCTGCTTGTAACTTTGTGGGGAGTAGAAGGAAATGATAGATATTGGTCCTATCACAACAACCAATTAAAGAGTCTTTGTGGCCAACAGTAAAGATCCCTCAATCACACATCCTCAAGGGGGTGCTACATATAAAATATGCATTTTTAAAACAATGAGTCCATATGTAAAAGGATATATAAATATAAAATATAAGTATATACAAATTATGTACAAAGTAAATATGAGTAAATAGGGGAAGGAACTGGAAGCTGAGGTTATCAGGAAAGGCCTCGAGAGGAGACGGGAGATGGCACCTACGCTGAGCTCTGAAGGCAGCTAAGACTTCTATGGGGTAAAGAGGAGGAAAAACTATATTCCAGGAGAGGAGATGGCCTATGCAGGCAATGTTTGTGGAATTGAATTAATAGTAGGCTGCTGTTTCTCAAATGCCAGGACCAAAGTTTAATGCCAGTCCACCTCTATCTGTGGGAGTTCTCCATCCTAAAAGATCCCATCTCCTTAAGTAGGAGTAACTCCAATGTTATGATTTTCCTTATAAGACAAAAATATAACCAGAATGATACATAGTGAGGTGGAATATATTTTCTCAAACTGAGGCATTTTTAAGTCTAGTAGTCAAAACCAAGGATGAAGTGGATCAACAACCATTTCAAATGGACCAGTTGAAGAGAGCCCTTTGGTTTTTTCATTTAGGTGGTGTGGAATGAGAAGGTTAGGCATTTTTAACACATCTAGTAACATCATCTCTGTCTCCTGAGAAATCTTAATATGATTGGCATATAGAGCTCTGTGAAGGAAATTTTGTTTTTTAAAATCATTATGTGGATGCTGGTAGCCTGGGCTGCCAGCTACCAGTAACATCAGGGAAGAAAGAGGCAGTGGTAATAAAAAGTATGGTCTTAGGATAGGAGATTGGAGCTGAGGATTCTAGTTATTTTTCTTTGAGGCTGTCTCCTCTTTTTTTGAGCCAGCTGCCTTTCTCAGTGTGTATTCAGTTGTAAGTGAAAGGTACACTAACTGGTATGCCTGTGAACATTTGGGTGAGGCAATGCTTCATGTTGTTGCTTTTAGAAGGTATTAGAAAGTGTTCTGCATGAGAATAACTGTGAAGGGACAAGGAGCCCTTTCCCTCCCATTTGGACCACTCCCTGTAGTGAACATTTCCAGGTACATATTAAACTTCCTCAGTGTTATCAGGTACTTTGCTTTAAAGGGACTTAATGAGCATCTATCTATATGTGGCCACACATCCAGATGAAAACTGAAAAGAAAAAAGCAATTAACCAACAAGAATGAAATACTCTTCATCAGCATCATCATAAACAGCTAACATTTATCTAGAGTTTAAAGTTTTACAAAGCATTTTACATATACTGTTCCAGAAGTTTGAGTGCAGTTTTAGGCTTATGAAAGCTTATTAAAACATAAAACTGCACTAATACTTTTTCAATCCTCCATATTCTCAATTGAACATCACAACAATCCCTTGAATTATTATTATCCTCATTTTTTCTAACACAAAGAAACTGAGGATCGAAGAGGCTCAGTGTCTTACCCATGGTGATTTAGCTCATATTGGAGGTAGGATTTGAATCAAAGTCTTTCCTGACTGTTTAAATAAGTGGTGAATCTACCACATAAGGTTTCTTCTATTTATTGAGGTACTACTGGGGGGAGGTGTTAAGCTCTATGCGGGGGGGGGGGGATACAGGGGAAAATATAACATGGTTCCTGCATTCAAAGACTTTGCCATCTGAATGAGGAAATAATACACAAAAGTGAAATAACAAGATAAGTCAGATAATACAGCAGTCTTGCCGGAGTTATAACCTAATCACGCTGCTGCTTAGCACACAATGCTACCATTTAAGGATGCCCAGAAACCATTAGATGTTCCTTACTCCTATAATTGTTATTCACTTTGGGTAGCCCATGGCTAATTCTGGAATGCCAAAGGAATAGGTGTGTATGTATATGCATACATATCTATACATATCTATACATGTGTGTGTAGCTATACATATATGTATATATGCCATATGTGTACATGTCTCTATACGTGTGTGTATGTGTGTATATCTATATCTATATGTATATACATATATTCCTGCCTCTTCAAACCTTCTGTTAGGAAGGAATATGAAGGTCAGTTTGCCATTGGCAATTTCCATTGCTAGTTTGTACCATGACCCCAATTTTCTCATGCTCCAGACCTAGCTGATCACTTAGTATATAATCTGGGCACTCCTTTTCTAAATGGTGGAGCTGTTAGGTAAAACAACTCTACTATCCCTCAAGAAGACGGATGCCCTGCTTTCCTTTTGGGGTGACTGTTTCTAGGAAGCCTGAAGGATGCAGGAAGCTCTTCTTCCATGCCCTTTATCATAATTTTTGAGTCTTGGTTTGGGTTGCTCTCACAGGGTATAAATGAAAAAGTATTTTCAAGCATTTACTTTTTCCAGGTCCCATTTTATATACTGGGGATAAAAATACAAAAACAAGACAGTTCCTACCCTCAAGAATCTAACATCCTAATACAGAGGGGCAGGCCATATAGGTGAGTGGTAGCAATGAAAGAATGTTTTGCTCTGGGAAGTCTCAGAGACGGTGCCTAGAAAGAGGCAGTCATTAAAATGCCCTTTTTGGAAGCAACAATAATGTTGATTTAATTGCAGTTTCCAGGACAAAAGATAAAAAAGGGTAGAAATGCGTGCTAATGGAATAGCAAGGTAGAAGATGATGGACTGAAGAAGCATAGTCCCTGGGAAGGAAATCAGAGCTTAGTGACTTAGCTCCTCCAGGACATAGTCTTTGAAGGGCTGGTTTGGAGGGTGGGGCAACAGTAGCATCAGGACAAAAAAAAATTGGGGGTAAAGGAGCATGGTCCCAGAGTAGGAGTTTGGAATGAGGAAGATGGTTATTGTTTTTCCTGGAGTCTCTTCTGTGCCTATCTTCTGCTATCTTGGCTGTACTCATCAATATCCCCAAGATCATAGAATCTCAGAATTGGAAGAGACTTTGTTGATCATCTCATCTGGGAGTCACCAAACTACACCAGTTTTTATACTGTAGGCAAACTAAGAATGATTTTTCCATTTTTAAATAAAGTGTATTTTAAAATGTAAAAACCATTCTTAGCTCAAAGATGGAAAAAACAGGCTGTGGGCAAGATTTGGCTCTTAGCAGTAGTTTGTCAACCCCTGATCTAGTCGAATAGTCATTTAAATTAGAATCCATTCTGAAACATCTCCGCTTGAAGACCTCTATTGAGGAAAAACCCATTAACCTCTGGAAGCAACCCACTGCCCTTTTAGACAGCTCTAATTGTTAGAAATTGTTTCCTTATATCATGTCTAAATATGCCTCTTCTAAATTTCTTTTTTTCATTACATTTGAATTTATTTTAAACTTAAATATAAAATAAGAAAAGAAAAAAATGCCATGTACACAGCAAAACATAAGAGGAGTCAATATGAAGCAATACATTTACATTTCAAGAAAACCTATTTAATAAATACACATTATTTTCAAAGCTGTCCACCTTTTCTTTGCTTCCTTGTATGTTTTCTTTTGTCTTCTGTGAACTTTTTCCTTTATTTTCCCCCTTTCTCTACCCCAAGAAGGCTATAATTAAGTATATACATATATGTCCATAAACATACATGTATGTACACATATGCACTCAAACACATATACGTAAGACCATATTATACTTATTTCTACTTGTCATCTGTTTCTCTGTAAGTGGATAGCATCTTCGTTCATAAGTGCAAGTCTTTTCATATTTTTCTAAATTCACCAGCTCCTCTTCCCCTACATATTTGTATAAAAGGTGTTTTGTGTTTATATCCCTATAGTTCCTGTGTCTGTTTTGGCAGATATACTCTCATTTTTTAAATACTGTCTAGTCATTTTCTATAATCCAGAACTATTGATTAATATGGCTGATATATAGTGTAGTTTCCCTATTTTTCTCTTTTGATTAAATCTTATTTTTAGCTTTAACTTTGTCTGAGATTATGATTACTATGCCTGATTTTTTACATAATAAATTCTACTCCTGAGCTTTATTTTATGTTTGTGTGTATGTCTCATTTTTTATAGCATTTCCTAAAAGCAACCTATTGTTGAATTCAAATCTTTAATCTGCTATCAGTTTCCATTTTGTGGGCAAATTCATTCCATTCATTCTAAACTATAATTACTTGTTGTATGTTTTCCTCTTTCCTATTTTCCCTACTATCCTTCTCACCCTATTCCTATCCCTTCTCACTCTTTTTCTTTTTTTCTGCCTGCTGCCTTGCACTCCTATTTTTTAACCTAATCCCCTCCAAAAATCCCCTCCCTTATCCTCTCCCTCTACCCTATCCCCTTAGACTCTTTTTTTCTGAATTTAGAATATTTTATACTCTATTAAATATATAAGTATATATACATGTATAGGGTCGTTCCCTCTTTATCCCATGCCCATTAATCTACACACCCTTTTAAACCCCCCTTATCCTATTCCTTATCCCTCCCCCATCCCCTTGCCTGTATTCCACCCATCCTTTTGCCCTCTTATTTCTTTCTGAACTTAGAAGACTTATATACTCATATATATATACATATATATATATATACACACACACATATACACACATGTATATATATATGTATATATGTGTGTGTATATATGTGTGTGTATATATGTGTGTGTGTATATATATATATATAGTTACCTCTTTAACCCATTCTCAATAAGAGTAGTGTTCAGAGCTATCAGCACTCCTCCTCCATATAATTTCTCTGTTTCCTTATGTACCTCATCTTTATGACATAATTGCTCTTTTTGCCTTTTCCTACACAATTTTGCTTTTTAGAATCACATCATACTCATCTCTACCCCCACTCTTTCTTACCCTTCTTGTTCTAATGTTTCAGGACAATTTCCTTTAATTATTTCTTATATCATTGTATCAAGATTCTTTTTTTGATCATAGCTTTCAGGTAGTCTGATTATTCTTATATTTTCTCTTCTTGATCTGTTCTCCAGATCAGTTGTTTTTTTTTCTTATAAATGTTCACATTCTCTTCTGTTTTTTTTCATTCTTTATATTTTGTTTTATTATTTCTCGATCTCTTATAACTTCATTAGCTTCCTCTTGCACAATTCTAATTTTCAAGGCATTGTTTTCTTCCTTAAGATTCTGGATCTTCCTTTCTAATTGGCTAGCTTTCTTTTCATAATCTTGTTTTTCTTGGATTGTTCTTACTTTTTAAATTTTTTTCCTCAATCTCTCTTATTTGATTTTTGAAGTCTTTTTTGAGTCCTATGAATTCTTTTTGGGCAGGTGACCATTTGACATTACTCATTGCGGTAGGAAAGGCTTTTTTTTTTTGCTTCAGGATCCTCCTCTGAAGATGAACCCCTGTCTTCTCTATTACCATAGTAATTGTCAGTAGTAGTGTTCTTTCTCCTTTGCCTGCTCATTTTTTAAACTGTTAGCAGCTTATTATTATAATCACCTCTAATTCTGGGACATGGGGGGTGGTGCCTCTGGCCTCAGGTCCCTCTTTTATTTTTTGAGTTTTCTGAGGTCCTGGGCCTAACCTCTGCACTCCTTTCTCCCTCCAAGCCACAGCTACCTCCACTCCCCGCCCCCATCCCAGTACACTATGATAGAAATGTCTCACAACCTGCTATTGGCTATTGACTTTAGTACTCTCCTCTGGCCTGGAACTGAGACCAAGAAGTGAGCTCTCTGGTAAATGCCTATAGCCAGCAGCATGCCTGTCCCACTGCCTCTGCACTCACCTGACATGTGCTGATTCCTTCTCGTCCAGGATCACATCTCAGCAGCACAGCTGGGCCTGGTGTCCCTTTTTTGGTTCTCTCAATCTTTCCCCCTCAGTTGCCTGACTCCCCATACCGTCTGTGAGGTGAAAATTTACGTGGCTGAGATTGAGACTACCTCCCAACCCAGCTGCCCCCAGTACTCACTGCTTGGTGTTTCAGTGGAGCTAGTCTGGAGCTATTTATACTTTGTTAGAGCAGAACCTCCATCCTGAGATCTTTCTTTGGATCTTCCCTGGTTGTCCCAGGAGCACCACTACTCTACCCCAACTCTTGTCTATTTTTGCCACTCTACATTGACCTATTTTGCTATTTTTTCTTGTTTCTGGAGGAAAGATGGAAAGCTTGGAATTTTCTGACCTATTCCACCATCTTCCCAAAATCCTCTCCCCTCTTCTTCATTTCTATCCATTATGCTGTTCTATCCTCTAGGGTCAAGCAGAGAAATCTAACCCTGTCCTACGTGACAATCCTTCAAATATTTGAAGACAACTGTTATGGTCCCATTACATTTTCTCTTAAGACTAAACATCTCTAGTCCATTCAACTGATATTATGTCATTATTTCAAGTCTTTTAGATATTCTCTTTTGTTCTTTCTCTTTGTGTAGCCCAGACCTGTATAGCCATTAGCTGATCCCCACAGCATCTCCACTACTGCTTTTCCTTATCAGGCTTGTAGCTCTCTCCCAGCACCTTTAGGGAAGAGTCAGGAGCAGTTCCCATTCGGAATTCTCTAGTAGCAACAATGAAGTTACACAACTTCTTCATGTACTAGTTCTCTGCTCCTTTTCTCAGAATCCTGTAGAGCTTTTTAGGGAAGAAACATGTTTAACAGTCCTCTTTCCCCAAGATCCCTTCTACTGTCCAATGAATCAGACCACAGATTCACTAATGCTTCCTTGGTTCATAGTGATTCCTTATATTCTTCAAAATGTCTTCCCTGGATATAGTATCATAGAGTCTTTCCCCCTCTTCTAACAGAGTCTAATCTTGGTTCCATGACACCTCTCCCTCTTTATAATTTTATCTCATAAGTACCATACAGTCCTCTCTTTCTCTCAGGTTACCCGTTATTTGAAGTATGATGAAATCTTACCTGTGCCACAAGACCCAGTAAAAATGCTATCTTCACCAGGAAAGTTCCATTGATCCCACAAATAGAAATGACCTTTCCTTCCTTTGACCTCAACTGGTATTTGTTTACTTCTTTTTTATATTCTTATTACATTCTGTACTGACCCATGAGGGCAGAGAATATTGTGTCAAAAATAATAAGATGAAAATTTTAGAGACAATGTAAAGTATTACATTTGAATTTTTAAAAAATCCAATTTATAAGTACAAGACATAAAAATTACTGAGTCTAGACTTAGGACCACAGTCAAAACGGCCAATTTTGAGGGCACCAAGGTTGGAGCTATCATAGCTACAGGGTGAATTTACTTGCTCATAATTTTATGATATGTAAGCTGTTCTTAAAAACAGGTTCCACCCTTGCTTGCCTGTACTTCTTATCTTCTGTACCTATGCTGGCCCTTGGACTCACACAAGTTGGACTGAATTAACAACTATCCCAAATTCTTCTTGGCATACACTAGACATTATGTGAGTCTATCTCCAGGAACATCTTTGTAGGTGTCCTAAAGTTCCTTAAGGATAATGTAAGAATTAATTCCAAAACCAACTCTTGTTTCTAATAACAATATAAGACAGAAGCATAAGAGATATCACAAGGCAGTACGTTATTAGTTATTGAATGAATGGTAGACAACAATTGGTATGTGTTTGTAAAAGGTAAGGTTGACTGAGGGGGTTGACTGGGTGGGGAAAGCTTCATAAAGAAGTTTGAGTTGGGCCTTGAGAATGAACAGATTTAGGGCTTTCTAAATGAGCAGAGCTACATGACCAAAAGCAGGAATGCAAAAAAGTTTGAAGTATGTTCAAGGTAAAATGAATTTACCGGATGTAGAAACTATTCATGAACCATTAAAGAAAGCATATGTTTAAGCATCAAATTGAATATTACAAACTCTAAATGCTTGAGAACTGGGTCACTTAAAAGGCACATGCTGGGGTCTTAGCCTATTTCATTTTTATGAAGATATTGATGAAAGGGTAGAGCTGATAATTTTAATCAATGGACAATGATAAAAGTTAGCTTTGAATTATCTACATGTGTACTTCCCTACTTTAGTACTTTTCAGTTTGAGCCTAGTCTGTCTACAGACCATGTGTGAGCGAAAGAAGTATGTATCCTATATATTGTTTTTCTAATGACTCTCAAGATAGTGGCTTACTAAATGCCTTTTATAAAGGCTAATTAAGTTTGGCTGATAAACAATGAGAACCATACTAGTTGGGACTCATGAATAAGATGACCAGAAACCTCATCAACTCTTGGGTTGATAGAACCCTAAAGTAGTAGCAGTAACTGCCCAATTTAGCAATAGAAATGGGAATTGTAGAAGTAGCCCCAGAGAGGATGCTGCAATTATATCAGTTGTTAGTGATATTCTTCATTCCCCATGCCTGGAAAATAATTTAACTAATCTAATCTATTCATTGTATCTTTTATATACACTTACCTCTGTAGGTATTATTCTCCCTCTTTCCCCTCTTCCCATTATAGTGTTAATTTCCTTGAAGTTAAGGTCTGTCCTACTTTTGTTTTTGCAGCCCTGTTCATAATCACAATACCTTGCATACAGTAGGTGCTCAACAAATGTTAACTAAATTAATTTTAATTGAATGAGCAACAATGATTCCAAAGTTATCAAACTTCTATTTCCAATTCTCTTACCCATGTAATTCACAAATGGGCAACCATATCCCACTATTGGTAACAGGTTGGCAGGAAATATTTATCTTTGAATCATAGCATTCATTTCCAAATCTCATAAAAATGGAGTCCTATATGACTCTATACTTCATTCTAATGTTTCAGATTAGTTTATTTAATTATATTTTGCCTTTTATTGATGAGACAATCTGATTTAGGATATATTTGACTAAAATGTTATCAATAATTGAATAGACTGAGTGACACTGGATGGTAGTGGAGACAATTAAAAAGGAGTTACTTGATATCTTCTTTATCTGTCAAGTGGATTGATTTATCAGCTTTCCACATGTGAATGTCAGAAGCAATTTATTGGCACTTTAATAGGAGGAGGCTTGATAAAATACCAGCAGATGGTATTGTGGATAATGACCCAGACTATAATGATTTTAGTAATGATTTGTCTTCTCTACTTACCTGTACTCAACCAAAATGTTCACATGCACTTAAATTTGTACAAAAGCACAAAACCTGTCATTCAGCTTGAAACAGACTGTCTTGTAGCACTAAGCATTTTAAATGATTGAACATCTTATAGTAATGAGAATGCAAAACTGGTTCAAGCAACCACAAAAAACTCTACCACCACCCCAAAGAAGAAACGAACAACAATAACTGGAAACAACATGGGTTGCTATTATTTGGGGAATAGCTGAAAAAACATTTGTATATTAATATTAAACTAAGGCATTATGAAAATTGGTTATTATAAGAAATTCAGAGAGACATGGAAAGACTTATATGAACTCTTACATGGAAAGACTTATATACAGAGGAAAGAAAGCAGAAGTAGAAAAATTATATACAATTATATACAAAATAACCATAAAAGCATAAATGAAAACAATCCTAAAAGGTATCTGAATTCCAATTAAGTGCAGTAGAACTAATCTTGAGGCCATGTTTGCCTAAATGTCATTTTGGCCTAAAGTTGAGGAATGAGGGGTGAAGAATGTTGCATTTGCTTCAGAATGATCACCGTGCTGGTCAGCTTTGCTCAACTGTTTTTCTTTATTACAAGAAAATGCACTAGACGGGTAGGTAGAGAATTAACGATGGTTTTTAAAAAGGCATCGATTAAAACATTTTTAAACATTATAATACTTGACAAAAATAAAATCATATCATAAAAATTTGGAGGAAATTGGAAACACATTTAGCTAGGGGGAGGATTCCTAAACAAGTTATAGAGGAGATCACCAAAGATAAAATAGATCTTTTCAATTGCATGAAATTGAAAATCTTTTATACTAGAAAAATCAATGCAGCTAGGATAAGAAGGTAAACTGTCTGCTGGGAAAAAACTTTGGAATCAATTTTTTCTAATAAGAGTCTGATATCTAAGATATACAGAAAATTAACAAATACATAGGACCAAAATTATTCTCTATTATAAGTGGTCAATATTTATGAACAAATAAACATACTTCTTAATAGAAGAATTACAGACTATTAATCATATGAAACATATTGCTCCATGAATAACAGAAATTCAAATAACTCTGAGTTTTTGCCTCTGTCTAGTTATGTGTCCTAATGCCAAGGTTTATGGAGGTAATCAGGCTCTCTTGTGCGTTCCAGCCAAAGATCTCTAAATTAATAGTTATGTGGTAACCGTTATCACTACACCACTAAAAGTTGAAAGAAAACTCCCGAATACAGCTCACATATATTTTAGCGAGACTTACTAAAAGATAATGCTAAGATACATTACAAGTGGCTGGCTATCAGATAGTGAGGGTTAGCAGTGCAAGACATGCCCATAGACAGCCCCAGATGAAAGGCATGCCCCTCCAGGCGTATGGAGTTTGGTCTCAAACTATTCTTGTTGTTGTTGTTCAGTCATTTCAGACTCTTTATGACTCCATTCGGGGTTTTCTTGGCAAAGATACTGGAGTGGTTTACCATTTCCTTCTCTAGCTCATTTTACAGAAGAGGAAACTGAGGTAAACAGGGTTAAGCAATTTGCATAAGGTCACACAGCTAGTGTCTGAGGCCAGATTTGGACTCATGAAAATGAGTCTTCCTGATCTGAAGCCCGGTGCTTTACCTGCTGTGCCATCTAGCTGCCCTCTTCTCTTACCCTGATACAGATACCAGAATTCTTTTGATGGTCACAGAATAAATCTTTAGCACCAGTGTGATTGAAAGTTTGCTTAAAATAATTCTTGTCAAAAAGCCTTGTTTCTGACATGTCATTGTTGGTAAGGTTCTTTCAAGCTCTTCAAGTGTTCTCGGAGATTTTAGAGAGTTAATTGGTTTAGGCAGTACATGGCTGACTTTGTGGAGTAACCTTTTTGAAGACTGAAGTGGTCAAGGAACATAAGTGAACCTTGCAGACAATCTTTTCTATTCTTATGATTCATCACTGAACCTTGGAACATACTTAGGACTGTCAGTGGCCTTAGACATGTATCAGTTGTCTCAGAAGAAACTTACTCGGGTTAATTCTCATAATTAACCTAAAGATAATATATAGTCTGTGATATTTTGAAGCAGTAGATATACCAGTATGAATAGTCTGCTAAGCATCAATACTAATAAAAATACTAAGAAACACCTTGATATTGTTATCAGAGAGTAAGGAGCAAAACTTTTGGCAGAAGTTAAAAGGAAAAAAAATTCTAAAATCTGCTGAGTAGGACCTAGAAAACAATATGTAAAATGACTACAATAAAGAATAAGATGAAACGATTGTAACTCTAATAACCAACCTTAGTACCAGGTAAGAGTTGTATAGATGTATTTCACTCTCTTCTTTGCAAAGCTGAGGGATTATGGGTATAGAACATTGTATATACCTTGAGCAAGTCATTTAACCTCTGTTTCCCTCAGTTTCCTCATCTGTAAAATGGGGATAATAAGAGCACCTATCTTCCATGATTGTTGTGAGAATCAAATAAGATAATAATTGTAGAGTACTTAGTACGGTTCATGGCACATATTAAGCACTATATAAATGTTACATGCTATTATTATTAGAAGCAATCTGTGCATTAATCTTGCTAAACTGTTTTCTCTTTTTTTAATTTGATAAAGGGAAGTCTCATGTGGTAAGGTAGAGAAATACCAGAAATGAATATGATGTAAAAGACAAAAACATATCAATAAAGTAAACAAAATAAAATAACGAGGGTTGCAAAGAATGACCTTTCTGCCTTGAAGGACTGATTTTTTTTAGACTGGACCTCTGATTATATTATACGCATGAGATTATATACTATATATCTATTGCATTTATATAATATTAAGTGAGCCAAGCTCCAGGACAACAGAAGCATAAAAACAGGGAACTAATTCAGAAGCAAAGAGAATTAACTGTCTATGGCCATGAGGAGAGAGAGCTGCCCCTAAGAAGGAATTACTTGGAGAGCAAGAAAGGGCCTCAACCTAGGTCCCCTCATCCTTCCCACTCCCAGCCAGAGTAGGACCTTGTGAGCTTAGAGTCAAGAGGATTTTGGACTTCCCATCTTCACATTGCCATCCTAGCAGCATCCTCAGAACAGCTGATAGGCATATCTCCATCAGAAGTCAAGGTCAGACTTGATGGATATTCAAGGCTCTTGACAAAGCACTCCATTCCTACTCAAAAAAAAAAAAAGATAAGCTTGAGAGAAACCTATTGAGAACTTTAGCTAAAGGACTTCTAGAAGCTATATTATCCCTTTGCCACATGTCCTCTTTAAGCTTCAGCCCACTTTTCCCTGGATTCTGTATGTACTTGTTACAGAGTATGTCACAGACTTTTGGAGAGATGTATACACTAACTCTTCTTACTATACTACCTTAATGAATACAACTTTCTAAAACCAAATTGTCTGGCAGATTAATGTCAACTGATAATCGTGGAAGTAAGTACACCAGTGGGGGCTCATGAGTAATAGCATTAGAAAGTCCTCACTGTACCACCTTTCCAACCTCTCAGGGCTATCCCTAGATTCTGAGGAGACAAATAGCCTCCTGAACGCTAGGGTCCCAACCTGCCAGGGCAAGAGGGGTATTATCTCCAGACTTTACATGGGTAACAATAACAATAGTAACTATTTTTAAGGTTTACAAAGAATTTTACATACATTATTTGAAATTCGATAAATGCCATTGGAGAAATATAGACAAAGTGCTAATTGAATTCAGAGGAGGGAGAAATTATTGGTGAAATAGCAAAGGCTGTTTGGAGAAGGTAACATTTGATGAGAACCTTGAAAGATAAGTAGGATTTAGACAAGTGTAAATGAGGCAGATGAAAAGCATTCCTCTCATAGAAGGCAACACAAGCAAAATGTCAAAGGATTTACTTCTGTAATGAACTTTAGTGATTATGTAGCATGAACTTCTAATTTGACAGATTAATCTAAGCCTAAAAATGTTAAGTAACTTGCCCAAGGTGACACTACACTTCTTTTTTTTTCTTTTTGGTGAGTCAATTGGGGTTAAGTGACTTGCCCAGAGTCATATAGCTAGTGAGTGTTATATGTCTGAGGCTGGATTTGAACTCAGGTCCTCCTGACTCCATGGTTGGTGTTCTAGCCACCTAGCTGCCCCTATATTTCAAATAAGGCATAGCGACAACAAAGTGTGAACTATGTAAGTCACGTTCTGGGCATGTTGAATAGTACATTCAGCATAGGATGTGTTGAATGGAAGATGAGACTGCTAAGGTAGGTTGGGACTAAACTGTGGAGGTCCATGAATCTCTATTTGGATTTTATCCTGTTAAAGAGAATTCCTTAAGAAGGAGATTGGAATGCTTTGAAGACTGTTGCCATTATTGTTACTTTTTTTAATTTTATGATGAGGACTAATAATAATAATATTTGCGTAGATGAGATCCTTAAGGAACATCTCTAAGGATGTTGTTAAGGATTTTGTTAAGGAACAAAATCCTCTGCTAAATCGTTTCTCTTTCATTGGTTGATTTCTTGTTTGCCTGACTTTTCTCAGCCCTGGGTGTGGGCAGCTTCAGCTACCTTCTGGATAATTTTTCCTGACCTTGCTGAGACAAAATTATTTTTGGAAGTATTCCCTGGAGAAAAGGACTAGGCCAAGTATAGTGGAGTCTTATCTTCTGTCCGCCCCAAAGGCAGTTTCATTTTAGGTATTGAAAGACTAGTCCCCTTGGAAAACTCTGAAGTACGGTAGTCTGGGCAGAGCCCAACGTGTTTGGTCCAAGAGCAGGAGGCGCTGGCACAGCAGTAGAGATACCACCACTGGCTCCCTTGACCTTGATGACATCAGGAGGGATTAGGGAGATTCAACACCCCGCTCTCCCTTATGCCTCAGGGCACTGCTGAGCCAGTTCTAGGCACAGATGCGGAGCCAGTCAGTGAAGGGCTATTTCAGGAAGTCTGGACTCTCTACTGGAGTCCCACATGGTGCTACCTGCTCCTGACCATGGTGTGGACTCAGTTCTGGCAAACACTTCTGGGGAAACAGGGCCCCCTGTCATTAAAATGTTAGGGAAGCTTTCATGATATGGCTGAGGGCTTTTAAACATAAGCAATTAATGAGGGGATAAGGATAAGGACAGGGCCAATTATTTCACTGGAAACACCTTTTACCAAGGCAGATCCCCATTTTCTCTACAACTAGTAGAGTTGCCTTGAAGGCACTTAGAGGTTTCGTGATTTGGTCAGGATCACACAGCCAGTATGTGTTTTGAATCTAATTCTCACTGGCTTTGAGGCTAGCTCTATATCCATCTCACCAGGCTACCTCTAAACAGTAACGATAGGAAAAAAAAGATTGACACTCATAACATTTTGTCAAAGTAAAACAGTTGGCTCCAGCATTATCTTCCACTCAGGGCTAATCTGAAGGCCAGTTCTCAAGTTGGTCATTGTGGTCCATGGCTGCTCGGGACCTCGTATTATAATTCCCATGATTATATCAAGGCCTAGCCTCCCTGGCAGTGTCTCACTCTCCTTCATTTCCCTCACCCTCAAAATCAGAACTCTGTATTCTAAGTTGATCAATTCACCTTCAGTTTTTAAAGCGCTTGGCATACATTATATCTTATTAGATCCTCACAACCTTGAAGGGCTCAAGTACTATCATTATCCTCATTTTACAGATAAGAAATGGAGGCTCAACAGAGTTAGATGACTTGCTCAGGGTCACACAAGCAGAAAGTATCTGAGGCCAGACCCAAACACAGGTCTTGCTGACCTGAAGTCCAGCACTTTATTCACTATATATCATAGTGGCCTTTCTAACACCATTTAACAATGGCTGATTGGATTAGGAATAAGGACCTGAATCCTAGCACTATCCCCAACTAATTTTTGTGACCCAGGTTAGTCTAATTAAATCAGTAGGCACTATTGAGCAAATAACTGTGCCAGCCTTAAGGGCCCCTCACAAACTGTACCAGAAGCAGTGAAAGGCGGAGATCCTTTGGGGAAGGACAAGCCTTCCATTCGCCTCAAAGCATACCATGTAGGTGACCTGCTCACGAAGCCCTCCAACCTGTCGTACTTGTTAAATGCATGAACCAGAGTTAGCTGTTTTGGTTTTTTTTCTCCCACAGTTGCAGATTTCTTAAACACTGAATTCATTTAAAAAGTAGCTACAAAAGGTACCTGTGCCTACCTGCATTTTGTCTGTATCTGCCTGCATACTTCATTTGGAAATTGAACTAGGCCAGAGCTATCTTGTTCCTGGCTCTCTCTTCTTGCTCTAGAGATTTGTTCTCAGTACTATGATGTAAGCCCTCCCTTGCCTCACCCCACCCCACAGAGCACTCTCCCCTTTCCAAAGAAGATGTTTATTCCACAGTCTGGGTGTTAACTCACCCTGAAGCCAGAAGAATATGGGATTCATTAGGAAGATGAGGAAACCATGCTCTGAAGGGCTGAGGACTTAGCTCTTAGCTTGGTTCTGTTTTCCTGTTGTGCATCTCGCAGTTGCCGACTACAAGGCAATATGACTTGTGCCAGCCCCTGAATGCTCCCTGTGTAAGGCTACCCTTCCAGCCTTGGTGATGACTCTCCTTGGCCATTGTCACCGAGAGAAGTGTTAAAGGGGAAAAGAAATGAAGGTTTGTACAGTTTTTCCCCTATGAATTTGGACTCCTCATACTTGAAGGAACACCCAGGAACAGGTCTAACAATCTGTTCCTGGCATTCACCCGAACAGCTGGTTTTATCCTTTCCAAAGTCTGATATGTGATTGACCAATGTCACTCGAGTGATTAGAACACTCAAGTTCCATCCTTTGGAAAGGTTATCCTCAAAAAGGACATGGCCCCCCATGATCCCTGTGGAAGAGGATAGTCTGTGTGAAATATGTTCTCATTGCAAACCAAGCCAGCAAAAACAACTGGACTGCTTGCTAGAACCAGTGGCCATTTTGGCAGACCTCAACATTTCTCTTGGTCTAGAGAAAAGAGTGAAATGGAGACAATGTCTGACTTGGACCTATCAAGGAACACTCAATAGGGCTGTCCAAGTCACCAAAGGAAAAATTAGTTGAGGCACTGTTAAATGTTCCAAATAAATGCTGTCAGAAGCCCAGCTGTGGTGCTTTAATTCTCCATTTTCTTGAAAAAGCAGAGTAACAACTTCAATATCAGGTTCAATTGGGATAGTCCAGAGAAAAAATATAAATATTCTAGAAAGACCCTTCAGCTACCTTGTTCTTATATACATAAATATGAATATAGTTGTATACATAGGCTACTTAGGTAGATATATAGACAAGTACCTGGAGATATAAGCTGATCTAAAATCTCTCCAAGAGAGAAAGCAACATGTTGTTGTAGATAGAGGGTTGGCCTCAGTGTCAGGAAAACTAAAGTTTGAAGCCAATCTATGATACGGATTGGTCCTTGGGATGCTTGATAAATCACTTCCCTCCCCCTCTTTTGTACCCCACACAGCTCTCTAAAATAGGGGTCTTTAAACTGTAGGTCTTGTTGCACAGATATAGACATATAGACACATACCTACATCTATCTATATAACTATTTCAATATAATTTATTTCCTTTGTAATCCTATGTATTTTATTTTATGCATTTAAAGACATGGGCTGCACTAGGTATGCCAAAGGAGTACATGACACACACACACATAGTTAAGAACCCTTGCTCTAGAACCATAAAAAGCAGAGAAAGTGTTGACTTGCTTTGGTAGACGGAATTTCAATACGGATGATGCCTACTCCAATGAACTCACAGGTCTGGACTGAAAAAGAAAAAAAGAAAAATCTCCTCACTCCTCCTTTCCAGGTAAACATGTGGTAGTCTATGTGTAAATCATTGTTAGACTTTGTGGGATAGGGGCTGCAGGCATGCTAATGTGAAACTCATCTCACATAGTGAAATGATTCCGCTCAGCCAGAGAGACAGAGGCAGAGAAGAGATAAAGGAAATTTCCTTGTGCCTTTTTATCACCTGTGGGCTCAATGCCTTATAAGGGACAGTTGGGTGTTGAAACCTATGGTCAGTGGGAGAGCTCTGACGAACTCTTTGAACTTTTCAATAGCCTCACCAAACAACTGAGCAGAGTGTGAGGTAAGTTCATTATCCTGCTTTCCCAGGGAGCAGTTTCAAGTGAAGTTGGGAACATTTTTCAAGCAGTGTGTAATCACAGGGATGGAAACACATTCAGAAACTTTGCCTACTCCCCTGTTAATTCAGTGTAGCATAGAAAATGATCCAGGCAGGAAGACAGGCTGTGATAGGAAGAGGAGAAAGCACTATCCCAAATACCCCTAACTTTGCCTATGACATAAAGGGATTTATGGATATTTTTACCAAGTTGTTATTGACTTTAGAAATTATGAATTCTTATGGAGCAGCATCTGGGTTTATGCTATGCACATCAATATGCAAAACATCCTCTGTATGAAAACATTCAAATTAAAAGGACTGGATTGGGAGTAAGGCTACATCAGTCCTAATCCCAGAACTACCACTCTTTAATCTTTGTGACCTTGAATAATCCAACTAAATTCAATAGGCATTATTGAGGAAAGAACTGTGGTAAATCCTAAGGGAGATTCAAAGATGAATTTGACAATCCCTAACTTCAGGAAATATATATTCTAGCAGAAGAGATAAGACCCACTCACAAACAACTATAATATAAAGTGTAAAATTTGAGGAAGGCTTAATGAATTTTTAAAATGATAATTGTATTTAAACTATTGTTTAAAGCACAGAGTGATCAATTTCAGGTGAAGGGATCACAGGATGGTTCATTGAGGTGATATTTGAGCCAGACTTTGAAGAACAGATAACAGTTCAATAGGCAGATATATGAGAAGATGATATTCCTAGTATAGGGAACAACAGGAGCAAAGGCATGATGGCCAGAAAGTGATAGGGCAATGATACATACTCTTGTTTACCTAGAAAAGTGGGTACAAGAAGAGGAATAACATAAGACAAGGCTTAAAGGGAAGTTTTGGAGCAGACGACAAAACTATGCCCGGGAATCCCAAAATAAGACATTTGGTCTTAAATAGGTCATGTGTGGGCTTCATTTCTTAAAGATATACCTCCTGAAAATGATTATTATCAATGTTTGTGTGTGGATTAATATGGGACCAATAACCCATCCACCATGGGCATTCATAATAAAAGGGAGAGCTATCTGAAAAAAATCAATATGGATAGGCAGAGCTCACAAATCCTACCTCTCTTTTTCTTAGTTTATTTCATTAAATATTTCCCAATAGCATGTAAAAAAATTCATCTTTTTTTTAAATTTTGAGTTCCAAATTTTGTTCTTTTCTCCTACCCCTCCACTCTCCTTAAGAAGGTAAGGAATTTTATATCTATTATATAAATGAAATCATGCAAAACACATTTCCATAGCACCCATGTTGCAGAAGACAACACAAACAAGAAAATAAAGTAAAAACAAGTATGCTTCAGTCTGCATTCACAGTTCATCAATTCTCACTCTAGAGATGGATAATATTTTTCCATCATGGGTCCTTTGGAATTGTCTTTTATCATTGTCTTAATCAGAGTAGCTAAGTCTTTCACAGCTGATCATCCTTAAAACATTGCTTTTACTGAATCAGTGTTCTCCTGGTTCTGCTCACTTTACTTTGCATGACAGCATCTAAGTCTTCTCAGGTTTTTCTAAAACTACCCTGCTCATCATTTCTTATAGCACAATAGTTATCATTCCATCATAATCATGTGACAAAACTTGATCAGCAGTTCCCCAGTTGATGGGCACCGCCTCAGTTTCTAATTCTTTGCCACTGCAAACAAGAACTGCTATAAATATTTTTATACAAATAGATCCTTTTCCCTTTTCTTTGATCTCTTTAGGATACATACCTAGTAGAAGCATTGCTGGGTCAAGCGGTATGCACAGTTTTAAAGCCCTTTGAATATAGTTCTTAATTGTTCTCCAGAATGGTTAAGCTAGTTCACAACCCTACCAACAATATATTAGTGTCTCAATTTTCCACTTCCTCTCAAGCATTCATCATTTGTTAGCAATTGATAAGTGTGAGGTGGCATCTTAGAGTTGTTTTCATTTGCATTTCTCTAATCGGTAGTAATTTAAAGCATTTCAGATGACATTTGTTAGCTTTGCTTTCTAATTTTGAAAACTGCCTGTTCGTGGCCTTTAACCATTTATAAAGTAGAAATGACTCTTATTTTTATAAATCTGACTCAGTTCCATATGTATTTGAGAAATGAGGCCTTTGGCAGAGAAAATTGCTATAAAAATCTTCCCATTTGTCCATTTTCCTTTTAATTTTGGCTGCATTGGTTTTGTTTATGCAAAACGTTTTTTATTTCATGTCATCAAAATTATCTATTTCATTGCCTGTAATCTTCTCTGTCTCTTGATTGGTCATAAAATCTTTGCTTCTCCACGGATCTGACAGGTACATTTTTCCATGCTCCCCTAATTTATTTATAATATCAGCCTTTATGTCTAAATCATTTCTCCATTTTGATCTTGTCTTGATATATGGTGTAAGATACTGGCCTATGACTCATGCTGAGTGCAGTGAGCAGAACCAGGAGAAGGTGGTACACAGTAACAGCCATGTTGTACAATGACTAACTTTGATAAACTTAGCCCTTCTCAGCAATGCAAGGATCTGAGACATCTCCAAAGGTCTCATGATGGAAAATGCTATCCACATCCAAAGAAAGAACTCTGGAGTTTGAATGCAGATTGAAGCATACTATTGCTATTTTTTTAATTCTGTTTTGTTTTCTCTTTCTGGTGGTTCCTCCTATTGGTTCTAATTCTTCCTTACAACATCACTAATGTGAAAATATGTATGATAGGAATGTATATGTATAGCCTACATCAGATTGCACACCATCTTGGGGAGGGAGGTGGAGAGGGAGGGGGAGAAAAATTTAAATCTCAAATGCTTATGAAAGTGATTGTTGATAAATTAAAATAAATTAATTTTAAAAAGGTACCGGCCTATGCCTTGTTTCTGCAAAACTGTTTTCCAGTTTTCCCAGCAATTTTTATCAGTTGTTGAATTCTTACCCCACCAGTTGGATCTTTGGATTTATCAAATGCTAGATTGCTATGGTCGTTGACTATGGCGCATTGTGTACCTAATCTATTCCACTGATCCACCACTTTATTTCTTAGCTAGCACTAAATTGTTTGGATGATTATCACTTTGTAATGTGTGTAATAGCACATTTTTTTCACTGACTGCATTGATATTCTTAATCCCTTTTTTTCTACATGAATTTTGTTACTATTTGTAGATAATTCTTCAGTAGTTTGATTGGTATGGCCCTGAATAAGTAAATTAGCTTTGGTACAATTGTCATTTTTTTAATATTGGCTCAGTCTACCCATGAACAATTAATATTTCTCCAATTTTTTAGATGTCTCTATTTCTGTGAAAAGTGTTTTGTAGTTGTGTTCATATTATCCTTTGGTTTGTTTTGGGCAGGTAGGTTTTCAAGTATTTTATATTGTCTGGCATAATTTTAAATAGAATTTCTCTTTCTACTGCTTGCTGCTGGGTAGGTAATATGTAGAAATGGTGATGATTTGCTTGGGTTTATTTTATATCCTGCAACTTTACTGAAGTTGTTCATTCTTTCAATTAGTTTTTTTTTAGTTGATTCTCTAGAGTTCTCTAAGTATTCCATCTTATCATCTGCAAGGAGTGATAGTTTTGTTTCCTCATTGCTAATATTTATTCCTCAATTTCTTTTTGTTTTCTTATCACTATACCTAGCATTTCTAGTATAATATTGAATAATAGTGATGATAATGCACATTCTTCCTTCATTCCTGATCTTATAAGGAAGACTCCAAGTTGATCTCCATTACAGATGTTTGCTCTAGTTTTAGATAGATACTACCTATTTTAGGAAAAATTCCATTGATTCCTTTGCTTTCTAGTGTTTTTAATAGGAATGGGTATTGCATTTTGTCAAAGATTTTTTCTGCATTAGTTGACATAATCATATGATTTTTGTTGTTTTTATTATTGATATAGTCAATTACGCTGATAATTTTCCTAATAATGAACTATCCCTGCTTTATTGGTATAAATCCCACCTGGTCATAGTATATTATCTTTGTAATTTATTATTGTAATCTCCTTGCTAATATTTTATTTAATTTTTTGTATCAATATTGATTAAGGAAATTGTTCTATTGTTTTCTTTCTCTGTTTTAATTCTGCCTGGTTTAGATATCAAAACCATAAAAGCAATTTGGGGGAATTCTTTCTTTGCCTATTTTTTCCCAAATAGCTTATTTAGTATTGGGATTAACTGTTCATTAAATGTTTGGTAGAATTCACTTGTGAATACATCTGGTCCTGTGGATTTTTTCTTAGGGAGTTCATTGATGATTTATTCAATTTATTTTTCTATAATTGGGTTCTTTAAGTATTCTATTTTGTCTTGTTTATCTGGGCAGTTAATATTTTTGTAAATATTCTTCCATTTTACTTTGATCATTAGTTTTACTGGCATGTAATTGGGTAAAATAACTCCTAATAATTGTTTTAATTTCCTCTTCATCGGTGGTATATTCACCATTTTCATTTTTGATATTAGGAATTTGGTTTTCTTTCTTTTTCTAATCAAATTAAGCAATGGTTTATCTATCTTATTGGGGTTTTCCATAAAACCAGTTTTTAGTTCTATTTATGAGTTCAATTTCTTTTTCTCTCTCCTATCATTTTCAGAATTTCCATTTTCGCGTATAATCAGAGATTTTTATTTTGTTCTTTTTCTAGTATTTTTTTAATTGCATGCCCAATTCATTGACCCACCCATTCTCTTTTTTATTGATGTACACATTTAGAGGTATAAATTTTCCCCTAAGTTTTGCTTTGGCTGCATCCCACAAATTTTGGAATGTTGTCTCATTGTCATTTTCCTTAATGAAATTATTTATTGTTTCTGTGATTTGTTCTTTGATCTATTTATTCTTTAGGATTAGACTATTTAGTTTCCAATTAATTTTCCCATAGCCTTATATTAAATGTAATTTTTATTGCATTATGGTCTGACAAAGGTGCATTTTAAACCTCAGCTTTTCTGCATTTGCTTATAAGCTATGTAAGACTTGTATGAACTGATACGGAATAAAATGAGCAGAATGAAGAGGACCACTTACATGATGACCACAGTAATCAAACTTTCAAAGACCTCAGAACTCTAACCAATCAATCATGACTTCAAAAGACCAGTAATGAAATTTACCTCTTACCTTTTGGCAGAGTGGTAATGTGCTATATGAGATATAATGGACTAAATGAGATATTTTCAGATATATCTAATGGGTTCCTTTTACTTAACTATACAAGTAAACGTTTTTAAATGAACAAAAGAAAAAAAGTGTGTAAGTGGGCACAAATAGGCTCATTTAATTACTTCCTTCTTAACTTTAATGTATATAAACATACATATATTTAACTTTAATATATATAAATATAACTTCCATCTTTAATATATACATATATTTTAATAATAACTCAAACAATAATTAAATAACTCAACACAGAAAAAATAAGTAATTTTATTAAGGAAAATGACAATGGGAGAGCTTTCCAAAATTTGTGGGATGCAGCCAAACTGAAAGTGTTTATAAAACACTGTACATATATTAGTTCATTTGAGTTTCACAACAACCCTGTGAGATATTATATAACCATATTGTATATAAGGAAACTAAGGCTAAGAAAAGTTAGACAACATCCCAAGGGTATTTTATAGTGTACAATTTCTTAAATAATTATTTTGTTCTTCTTTGTAACATGAAATATTTCTGTTGATTGATAATTGTTCATTCACAATCAAAATTAAATTTAAAAATACAAAATAAAATAAAAATCTAGGTGAAGTGTCTCTACATCTTTTCCTGATCTACCAGTCTAGTAAGACTATAAAAAAGCAACTTTAGTTAGTCTGGTATAACTTGTTATTAAAATGTATATGTACTGGCACACTTCTTTTACATTGCTATCCCTTCCCAATGACTCTCTCCCTGCTGCCATAGAATCTCAACTTCCTTATAACAAAGCACAGTAAAGTCAAAGAACTGAACATTATTAACTATAGTCTACTGCCTACCTACTGAGAAGGAGTGTACCACCTCTCTACCTTTAGTCCTTTGAAATTACTGTTCCTTTTCCTCTCCAAGCTCTGGCCCCACAACTGGTAACATGGCTAAACGTAACAAGAAGATCGGAATTGTTGGTAAATATGGAACACGTTATGATGCATTCCTCAAAAAAATGGTGAAGAAAATTGAAATTAGCCATCACGCCAAGTATGCCAGCTCCTTCTGTAGCAAGACCAAAATGAAGAGACCTGCGATGGGTATCTGGCATCATGGATCCTGTATGTAGATAGTAGGTGGTGGTGCATAGACCTGCAATACCAACTCTGCAGTCACAGTCAAATCTGCCATCAGAAGACTGAAGGAATTGAAAGACCAGAAAAATATGCTTATCACATATCTGTAGCCCATAGTCCAACAATAAATGGGTTGATTTATGGAATAAACAAAAAAAAATTACTGTTCCTAACTACATAACATGCAGTCATTCATTCTGTTAAAAACAAACAACAAAAAAAAAACATTATTTGGTCATTGTGTAAATTGTTCCCGAGGCTCTCCTCATTTACTGTATCAGTTCATACAAATATTCCTAAATTTCTGAATTTTTATATGCATGGTGTCTTATACAGTAATATTCTAAAACAGTCATAGACCACAGTTGTTGTTTTTTCAGCCATTCTCCAATAGATAGCCATCTATTATGTTTATGTTTCCTTTCTATCATCAAACGTTATGCAAATAATTATATATTTATACGGCACCCACTAGGCACTAAAGAGTTCAGTTGGGAAACTCACTGTAGCCAGCCACCCATCCAGGTCTCACTGGACACTGCATTGCCTAGGGGAGTTAGTACTGTGGGGAGCCCATCGCCTCAACCTTCTTTACCCACTCACTCCCAATGGCTAAATCTGACCTAACCTTCCCCATGCCCACAAACACAAAACTGAAGAAAGGACCTTCTCACTGCACTCTGACCCTCAGGCCCTCTCCTTCTCAGTGGTCTTCGGTCAAGCCCCTCTACCTCCCCCTCACTGCAGGGCAGACATTGTGGCCCGGATTAGCAAGAAGTCAGCAAAAACCATTTTTTTTTTCTGGTGAAGTAGAAAAACATTGGATCTTCTATCAGGAGACACCTGACCTTCAACTTCTGAAGTAACTCTTCCTCATAAGGGGGGATGATTAATGAATTTCCCTGTAACTGTTCCTTATCACTAAACATCGTAAGACTAGGAGCACAGTGGTCATTTAGACCAAGCCCCTCACTTCACACATGAGGAAACTGTGGATGACGGATGGGTGACTTGCCTGATGTCACATGGTTAGTGTCAGAGTTAGAATTTTAAATACATACATTCATAGTAAAATATAATAATATCATTTTTGAACCCAGGTCCTCTTACTCTAAATTCAGGCCTCTAAAAAGTAAGTAATTCACAGAATACTACCTGATTAGATTCCCAAGATCTAACATTATGAGGAATTACTGTGTAACTTCTTAATATTTTGACTTTTCTTTAGAATAGTCTTCTAATGTCCTTTTATTCTCTGGGGCCACTCCTAAAATTAGGAGACATGCATGCATTTACAATCCAAAAAATAGTATACTACTTATTAAGCATATCAATAGCCTTCTTTAAAATAATGAGAATGCAAAATTTATATTTAGCAAATCAATCATTCTAAACTAATCATGAAATATGTTGTAAACAATGAACTAATAGTTATATGCCTTTAATATGCATCAAATAAGCTAGGTGGTGCAGTGGATAGAGCACAGGGCCCGGAGTCAAGAAGGTGTGAGTTCATATACAACTTCAGACCTTTAGTAATTGTGTGATTCTGGGCCCTTGATACTTGAGCACTGTTTGCCACTGTTACTCATCTGTAAAATGGGGATTATGACAGCACCTCCCTCCTGGGGTTGTTGTCCTCACAACAGGTTTGTTTTCCTTAAATGAGATAGTAATTGTAAATCATTTAGCACAGTGCCTGGCGTATAGTATGGGCTCTATAAATGTTAGCTATTATTCTAAGTAGTAAGACAGGCAAATTAATGTCATTAATTGTCATCAGCACTGACAAGACAGTATAAATTTAAATTCTATGAGAAAATACCTTTAGGAAAGAAAGAACAAAAACTATTTTAAAATCTCAACATCAGGCACACATAAAATAGATGGGGTTGACCATATTCACTTGTACATCACCCCTCAGCCTGCTGCTTGAATCATTCCCGTATTTAATCTTATCATTCCAAACCCTAGAGCAATCCAGAGGTATGTTTGGTTATTTTCTTTTTAACTGGTAAAAGTACAATCTCTTTCTAATTAATTAATCAGTTGGCTCAATGTCCCTTCTCAGTTCTTTAAATTTTATGTATAAATAAACTAGAGAAATATCTCTTAATAGCAGTTACTCATTTTTTGTCATTCAGTTATCCAATCATGTCTGACTCTACATGACCCCATGAAATTGTCTGTAGGACTTTCTTGGCAAAGATACTAGACTGGTTTGCCATTTCCTTCTCCAGTTTGTCCCCATTTTATAGATGAGGAATTCAGGCAAATGGGGTTAAGTGACTTGCTCAGTAAGTGTCTGTGGCCAAATTTGAACTCATATCTTTCTGACTTCAGGCCTGGAGCTTTATCCACTTTATCCACACCTAGCTGCCCAAGTTACTCATACCTTTATATATTAAATCCCTTAATCTCCTATGATTAAATAAATAAATAAAATATATGAAATTGCTGCACATGCAATTTATTAACAAATGAAATTAATAATAAAACAAAACATAGATATTTCAAAAGGGAGAATCACTGTAGTCACTTCAAACCTATACTGTAACAGATGATTTTTTTTTCAGTTTCAGAAACATAGTTACTCCATTCAGTTCATTCCAGATACTGATTAGTCTTTCAAGAATTCTATTCATATTTCTTCTCAAAGTAATTAAATTCATTGTCTTAAGAAATAAGTTATGTTTAACCTTATTTTTTGGTTCTGACTTCAGCCATCACAGGAATATACAGCAAATTGCCGTTTCCTCCTACGGTATCATATTTATCTTAGTCTTCATAAGAAAGAAACTTCTCCTTACCTTCTTTTGCTCTCCCTCTTCTCCATTATTAATTTCATAGAACCTCATAGATCAAAGATAAAATACATACTCTCCATGACTCCATAGGGAGAAGAACTTCATAGCAAAACTGTTGCAACTGTCACTCCCAACTGTCTTTTTTTGACAACATTCCATTTAGTTCTTAAAGATAATTTAATACTATTTCTAGTCCCTGTGGGAAGAGCCTAGTGAAACGGGTGTTCTGATAAATTTATATCATGTATTTTGTTAAGCATTTATTCAATTTAATACAGCAATGCCAATACCAACCTGATTGTTTTGTTTCTTCTTCTTATCTCCCTTCTGCTCTCCTTTATGTATTTTCTAATAGCTTATTGATATTTTTCCTGTCTTTTCCTCTTTTTTTATTACCATTACTCTTCTTCAGTCTGCCACTTCCCAATAATGAAAGTCTTCCATTGTGATAAATAAATATAATTAAGCAAAGAAATCTGCACTTTGGTCATGTATAAAAATGTGCTTCATTCTATAACTAGCAATGGTATTTCTAGGGTAAAGGGTAGATATAGTTTAGTGACATTTTGGCTGTAGTTCCAAATTATTTTCTGGAATCATTGGATGAATTCACAACTCTGCCAATAGTACATTTGTATTCCTTTCCTTCCATAGTCTACCCAATATTTGTCGTTTTCTGTTTTTGTAAACCTTACCAGTTTGACGTCTATGAGGTAGAACCTTAAAAGTGTTTTAATTTGCAATTCTCTTATTATTAATGATAAGTAAAAAATTCATATGATTGTTCATAGTTTCTATTTTATCTTTTGAAAACTTACTGTTTGAGGCAGATTAGAGACAGCAACTCAGTTTAACTCTGTAAATGTCCCCCTCCAGACAACTTTAAAATAATCCCTCAAATCAAATTTTGGAGTGGCAGAGCCAAAAAAAAAAAAAAAAGGTCAGGGTGAGACTTTTTTTTTTCCAACTGAAGAAAACTTAGGAAGTGGGGAGGAGAGGTTTACGACACCAAGGTAGGGGCTAGCTGAAAGCCCACATTTTGGCAACACCAGCAGTAGGCCTTGAGAGGAGGCCAGAATAGAAGCAGCAGCAACTTCTGGATGTTCTCAGCCCAGAGACATTCTGGGTTGCCGTTCCAAGGAAGAAAGGAGTGCTTGTGGTTGGTCACAATGGAGCAGGGGCCCTAGTTTCAGTTCCAAGGTGGAGATTTGCACTAGCATTTGAGGTTACAGGAGAGCAAGGGACCTGGTCACAGTTTCCAGGGCCAAGAGGAACACTAAAACCTGTGACTGAAGGCCAACAGGAGCCCTTCCTGAGCCTTCAGAAGAGCAGTGACCACATTTCTCCTCTGATTACTCCACTTTGGAAACACTAAAAACTTGTAGACCCCCAGAACTAGCACCATGAAAAGATCTGAAGATTGGGACAGTGCCTCAACCCTTATGCCCAGGTGAGCAGAACTCAATATTAACATTAAGTTCAAAGTTAAGAAACAGGCTGGAAAAATGAGAAGAGAAAAAACAGAAAACTGCTACAGTGGCAAGGAAGACCAAGATATAAGTTTAGAAAAAGACAACAAGATGAAAAGAGCTATAAACAAAGCCTCAAAGGAAAAACGCTAATTGGACACAAGTCCAACAAGAATTCCTGAAAGAGTTGGGAGAGACAGAGAAAGAAAGAGTAGGGGGAGTGGGGGGAGAAAGGGAAGGAAAGAGATCAGAGTTGGAGAGTGGTAGAGGAAACATTGGGGAAAGAAATGGAAGTAATGCAAGAATAAGAAAAGAGAATTAATAGCTTGTTAAAAGAGATGCAAAAAAAAAAGTACTGAAGAAAATAACATCTTAAAAAACAGAATTGACCTAAAAGAGTAGAGGTACAAAAATTAACTAAAGAAAAGAAGTAGAATTGGCAAAATTGTAAAGGAGGCACAAAAACTCACTGAATTAAATAATTCCTTAAAAATTAGAATTGGGCAACTGGAAGCTATTGACTCCATGAGACATCAAGAAACAAAAGAAAGTCAAAAGAATGAACAAATAGAAGAAAATGAAACATATCTCATCAGAAAAATAATTGACCTGGAAAACAAATTAAGGAGGAATAATTTAAGAATTATTACACTACCTGAAAACCATTATAAGCAAGAAAGAACCTAGACATCATATTTCAAGAAATCATCAAGGAAAACTCCCCTAATATCCTAGCACCCAGGTCAAAGAGAAAATATTGCAAGTAGCCAGAAAGAAATAATTCAAATATCATGGAGTCATAGTCAGGATCACACTGGGGTTTCTAAACTTAAAAAAATATATATTCAGGTATTATAATTTCTTTCTTGATTACCTTGACTTGTCTATATCTGAAGGGGACACATTAAGGTCTCCCATGTTACAGATATATCATTTATTTCTCTCTGTAATTCAATTAACTTTTCTTTTAATACTTAAGTGCTAGGGCATTCTATTAATGCATGTTAAGAATTTTATATAGTTTCATTATATACGATGCCTTGAAACTGTGTAGTGTCTCTTATTTCCTTTAATCATGTCTATTTTTCCTGTTCCTTTGTCAGGTTATGATTGTGACCCCTGTTGTTTTTTTTTAATTCACTTAAAAAATGATAAGTCTTGGGGGTGGAGCCAAGATGGCAGAGCAAAAGCAGTCACTTGCTTGAGCTCTCCCCTAAACCCCCCAAATACCTGTAAAAATGTCTCTAAACAAATTTTAAAGCAGCAGAACCCACAAAAAGACAGAAAGAAACAAATTTCCAGCCCAAGACAACCTGGATGGTTGATCAGAAAGGTCTATTTTGCTGTGTTGGGAGAGTAACGCAGTTCAGCATGGGCACTGCAAGCAAAGACCAGACCTGAGCAAACCTGGAACAGGCCTCAGGGGACTGAATCTCAGGAAACCAGCTGTGGTGGTTTCCAGACTTCTCAACCCACAAATGCCAAAGACAACTTAAAAGGTCAGTAAGAAAAGTCCGTTGGACCTCAGTGAGAGAAGAGCTTGGTCTGGCCTCAGGGTGACAGCTGCTTCCAGAGCTCTCGGCCCACAGAAAGAGGGGGGATCGAGTATCTGATTAGAAGGGGATTACAGAGATCTCTTGGCTGGTGGTGAGGCTGGATTCTCTTGCTCTGCCTATGCTTGGATCTGAGTCACAGTCCTGGGTGACAGTCCCAGGGAAAGGGTGAGTGCTGTCATGGTAGAGCTTGTAGTGGCAGTAAAGAGACAATCCTCCTCAAAGTTCCAAGGCAGAAAAGAGTGCTTGTGTTCACTCATAGACCAGAGCACAGGCCAGGAAAGGAGTAAGCACCTTGCCTTTGATCACACCAACTTGGAAGAACTGAAAATCTCTGAAAACAGTTGCACAAAACCCCTGAAGCCTGGGAGAGTTCACTCTCCACGCTGGAAGCAGAGCCCTACCTTAACAAAGAGTTTAATAGTGAAATAATTGGCAGGGAACATGAGCAAACAGCACAGAAATGTCAGAGAGTAGAATCTTTCTTTGGTGACAAAGAAGATCAAAACATACAACCAGATGACAACAAAGTCAAAGCTCCTGCATCCAAAGCCTCCAAGAAAAATATGAATCAGTCCCGGGCCATGGAAGAACTCAAAAAGAATTTTGAGAAGCAAGTAAGAGAAGTAGAGGAAAAACTGGGAACAGAAATGAGAGTGATGTAAGAAAATCATGAAAAACAAGTCAACAGCTTGCTAAAGGAGACCCAAAAAAATAACACTTTAAAAATAGACTAGACCAAATGGCAAAAGAGGTCCAAGAAGCCAATGAGGAGAAGAATGCCTTAAAAAGTACAGTTGGCCAAATGGAAAAGGAAGTCCAAAAGTTCACTGAAAAAAATACTTCCTTAAAAATTAGAATGAAGGAAATAGAAGCTAAAGACTCTATGAGAAATCAAGAAATTAGTGAGGTGGAGCCAAGGTGGCAGAGTAAAAGCAGTGACTTCCTTGAGTTCTCCCCCAAACCTTTCCAAACACCTATAAAAAATGGCTTTAAACAAATTCTAAACAGCAGAACCCACAAAAAGACAAAGTGAAACAAATTTCCAGCCCAAGACAACCTGGATGGTTGATCAGAAAGGTATATCACGCCAGGCTGGAAGAGGAACGCAGTTTGGCACGGGCACAGAGGCTGCAGTGAACATGGAGCAGGCCTCAGGGGACTGAATAGTGGGCAGCTGTGGAGGTTTCCAGACTTCTCAACACTGAACACCAAAGACAACTTAGAAGGTCAGTAGGAAAAGTCTGTGTCTGCAGTGAGAGAGAAGCACGGGGTACCAGCCCCATTCCCCAAGCTCTGCCCTGGGGCGGCTACTGCCTCCTGAGCTTCCAGCCCACAGACAGAGGGGGAATCGAGTGGCTGATCAGAGGGGGATTCCAGGGGTCTTTCTGCTGGTGCAGGATTCACTTGCTGTGCCTCTGCTTGGATCTGAGTCACACTTCTGGGTGGTGGTCCTGGGGTGAAGAGGAGTGCTGGAGTGGTGGAGCTTGTAGTGGCAGTGAGGAGCAAATCCTATTCACAGTTCCAAGACAGAAAAGAGTGCTTGTGGTCACTCATAGACCAGAGCACAGGCCAGGAAAGGAGTAAACACCTAGCCCTTGATCTTAGCACCTTGGAAGAACTGACAATTTACAGGTCCCTAGAAGGAACTCTGAAAACAGCTGCACAAAACCCCTGAAGCTTGGGACAGTACATTCTCCACACTGGAAACAGACTCCTACCTTAACAAAGAGTTTATAACTAAAGTAATTGGCTGGAATCATGAGCAAGCAGAGCAAAATGAGTCAGATTATATTATCTTACTTTGGTGACAAAGAAGATCAAAACATACAACCAGAAGAAGACAATGAAGACAAAGCTCCTACATCCAAAGCCTCCAAGAAAAATATGAATTGGTCCCAGGCCATGGAAGAACTCAAAAAGGATTTTGAGAAGCAAGTAAGAGAAGTAGAGGAAAAACTGAGAGTGATACTAAAGGAGACCCAAAAAATACTGAAGAAAATAACACCTTAAAAAATAGCCTAGGGGCAGCTAAGTGGCACAGTGGATAGAGCACCAACCCTGAAGTCAGGAGTACCTGAGTTCAAATCCAGCCTCAGACCAAACACTTGACACTTACTAGCTGTGTGACCCTGGGCAAGTCACTTAACCCTAATGGCCCCCCAAAAATTTTTTTAAAATATCCTAACCCAAGTGGCAAAAGAGGTCCAAAAAGCCAGTGAGGAGAAGAATGCCCTAAAAAGCAAAATTGGCCAAATGCAAAAGGAAGTCCAAAACCTTACTGAAGAAAATACTTCCTTAAAAATTGGAATGGAGCACTTGGGAGCTAGTGACTTTATGAGAAATCAAGGCACTGTAAAACAAATCCAGAAGAATGAAAAAATTGATGAGAAAGTGAAATATCTCATTGGAAAAACAACTGACCTGGAAATACATCCAGGAGAGAGAATTTAAAAATTATTGGACTATCTGAATGCCATGATCAAAAAAAGAGCCTAGATATCATCTTTCAAGAAATTGTCAAGGAAAACTGCCCTGATATTTTAGAACCAGAGGGCAAAATAGAAATTGAAAGAATCCACCAATCAACTCCTTAAAGAAATCCCCAAAGGAAAACTCCTAGGAATATTGTAGTCAAATTCCAGAATTCCCAGGTCAAGGAGAAAATACTGCAGGCGGCCAGAAAGAAACAACTCAAGTATTGTGGAAACACAATCAGGATAACACAAGATTTGGCAGCTTCTACATTAAGGGACCAGAGGGCAAGGAGTATGATATTCCAGAGGGTACAGGAGATAGAATTATAACCAAGAATCACCTACCCAGCAAAACTGAGTATAACCCTTCAGGGGAAAAAATAGTCAATCAGTGAAATAGGGGACTTTCAAGCATTCTTGATGAAAAGACCAGAACTGAATAGAAAACTTGACTTTCAAATATAAGGCTCAAGTGAAACATGGAAGAGGTAAATGGGAAAGAGAAATCATAAGAGACTTATTAAGGTTGAATTGTTTACATTCCTACATGGAAAGATGATATTTGTAACTCATGAGTCCTTTGTCAGTATTAAGGTAGTGGGAGGGAAAAATTGTATGTATGTGTGGATAGACAGATAGATAGATAGATAGATAGATAGATAGATAGATAGATAGATAGATAGATAGATAGATAGATAAATGGCACAGAGTGAGTTGAAGATGAAGGGTTGATATCTGGAGAATAAAATTAAGGGGTGAGAGAGGGTTATACTGGGAGAAGGAGAAAGGGAGAGGTAGGATGGGGTAAGTCATCTCACATGAAACAGACAAGAAAAGGCGTTTACAGTGGAGGGGGAATGGGAGAATGTGAGAGGGAATGAGTGAATCTTATTCTAATAGGATTTGTCTTAAGGAGGGAATAACCTACACAATGGGGTATAGAAATCTATCTTACCCTACAGGAAAATAAGGGGGGAAGGAGACAAGAGAGGAAAGGGTTGATAGAGGGGAGGGCAGTTTAGGTGAGGGGATAATCAGAAGCAAACACTTCTGAGGAAGGACAGGGTCAAAAGAGAGAATAGAATAAATGGGGGGTGGGATAGGATGAAGGGAAATATACTTAGTTTTTCACAACATGACTACTATGGAAGTGTTTTGCATGACTACACATGTGGGTGGGAAGGGAAGAAGGGAGAAAATTTGTAACCCAAAGTTTTAAAAACACATGTTAAAAATTAAAAAAGAATTTAAAATTTTAAAAAGTAAAAAAAAAAGAAATCAAGAAATTATAAAACAAAACCAAAAGAATGAAAAAATAGAAGACAATGTGAAGTATCTCACTGGAAAAACAACTGACCTGGAAAACAGATTCAGGAGATATAATTTTAAAATTATTGAACTATCTGAAAGTCATAATAAAAAAAAAAAGCCTAGACATCATCTTTCAAGAAATTATCAAAGAAAACTGCCCCGAGATGGAAGTGTTTTGCATGACTACACATGTATAACCTGTATCGAGTTGCTTGCCCTCTCAATGAGAGTGGCTATAAATCCTTTTCCATCCCCTCATTGCAATTCTAGGTGGATTTTTATAGTTCAATGTGCTTCTCATAAATAACACATTTTTAGATTCTACGATACTGCGCTATTCTTTTTTTTTTTTTTGGCTGGGGGTTGGTCACATTCATGTTTACTATGGTGTACTGTGTTTTTCTCTCCATCATACCATCTTATACTTTTCCCTCAATTTTCCCCTGTTCCCCTCATTACAAACTAGAGAAAGATAGAAAAAGGAAAGAAATATAACTCACACTAAAAATCTAGAAAGAATTTTAGCAGTCTGGTCCCATTGTTCTGCCCCATCTCTCTTCACTCATCCAAAAATTTATCATTGGTTCAAATACTTTTACCTTCTCGTTTTAATACCTTCATTTGTGAGTCACCCTCTTGTGTTGAAGTTCATTTCACATGTTACTGTTTCTTTCCCAATTTCACCCTCCCCTTAAACTCCTTCTCTATTCTTTGTGCAGTCCAACTTGTATCCCAGATTAATATATTTCTGCACCAAATTCTTTAGGTATATGCATGTATGTGCCTATTTACATATATACAGTACATATATGTAGCATGTCTTGACATTGCCTTTGGGTGACCCACAATTTTGATTCTGTAGAGACTATAGTATTATATGAATCATATCAGACATATAATCTATAATAGATAGCTGGATAGGACATTGAACTTACAGTCAGAAAGATCTGAGTTTGAATCCTGCCTTCCTAGTGTAATTAGTGGGCTAGTCTCGGATAACTAGTTGTATATCTCTGGGCAAGTCACTTGATCTCAGTCTCAGCTTCCTCTTCTATAAAATGGGGATAATAATAATACCTACCTCATGACATTGTAGTGAGGGTTAAATGAGAAATATGTGTAAATTGTTTTTTGTTTTGTTTTGGCTAGGCAATCGGGGTTAAGTGACTTGCCCAAGGTCACACAGCTAGTTAAGTGTCAAGTAACTGAGGCCAGATTTGAACTCAGGTGCTCCTGACTCCAAGGTCAGAGCTCTATCCACTATGCCACCTAGCTGTCCCCTGTGTAAATTGTTTTGCAAACTTTAATAATCTATATGTGTTATTGATTAGTATTAGTTTCCAAAAGAATAAGCAAATGGATGTTTGTTTCAGGGAACAACTTGAAAATTCTTCAGTTTTCAAATATAATTCAAACTACTTTCTTCTGTTCAATTCTAGACTCAGCTCATTGTCCACTTGTAGCATCTGTCCAAGACAAATGTACTGATGGATGACCTCAATAGGCCGTCCAGTCAACTGCAAATCATAGTCTGATAACTGGCATTCTTCATGTACTTTTCTTTTCCTGTGTAGATTTGTAGGTCAAACTTCTTTGAATGGTTATGGAGCCCGTTTGGACAACTCTGTAGTACTCTGAGGCTTGATGCTTTGAGGACAATACCATTCATAAGCAGGATTCTGGATGCTATTATTCCATTGATTCAGCATAAGTTTGCATTCATTTTTTTTCTGCTACATCTTGATACTTCTATTAATATCTCAATCTACCACAGCCTGTACACCATTTTTCACAGAAACTATTATCTATGCCTTCCCCATCCTATACTTCTGAAGGTCATTTGTGAACCCAAATATACATTATCCCTATTAAAATTTATCTCCTTAGATTCAGGTAATCTGTATAATACAGCAAAATTTCATAAGCTATTGGGTTTGCATCTAGCATATTAGCTGTCTTTCCCAGTTTGAGGCATTTGCAAATTTGGTAAATTTATCTAAATCATTGATAAAAATGCTGAACAAAACAGAACCATGGACAAATCCTTGAGGTACTGCACTAATGGACTCCCTCTGGGTTATTGTCAAGTTATTAATCACTAATTTTGAGGAAGATGCATTCATCTTGTTTTGAATCCATATAGCTCTACTATCATTCCCTCTACGTCTTCAAAAGTATACCGTGAGAAACTCTGTAAATACCTTGTTGAAATTTAGGTATCTTATATCCATAATATGTCTTAATCCCCAATTTAATAAGCTTATCTAAAAAAATAAAGTGAAATTAGCCTGGCAATACCTGTTCTTGATGAACTTATGACTGTATCTTAGCTTCTCTTTCTCAGTGCTCACAAATACTATCTTTAATAGTATGTTTTAGAATCCTCTCAGTAATTATAGTCAAACTCACATGGTGTGGAGAATTCACCTTTCTCTTTTCGTGGAAGTAGAACCACATTTGCCCAATTCCATTTTTTGTGCTACATCTCCTCTTCTTAAAATTTTTCAAATATTTATTGAGACATTGTTTGACATGACATTTCCCAACAAGTATTTAAGATTTTTTTTTCAAAGATCACCAACAGGAGTTCAAAGATTTTATCTACAAGTTCCTTCAGACCAGGGAAAATAGTTCATTCACACTTAGTGATTTCGAATCACTGAGGGCAACTTATCGTCATCTCACTTTCCCTAGGTTTCAATGCCCTTTCAGTCATTTTGTTCTACATTTCCTAGTCTTAAGACATATTATCCTTTGTAACAAAAATAGAAAATAAAGTTTAGTAGTAAACTTTCTGTAGTAGTAGCTGCAGGAAAGTACAGTAAAGTAGCTTCTTTCTGTTAATTTTATCCTCCAATGTACTCTAAATAGGAGTCATCTTTAATCTTACTCCTTCCCCCAACATAGTTGAAGAATCCATTTTGATTATCACTAGTATTCACTACCTCATTCACTAGCTCATTTTGAGCTATAGCTTTCCTGGCATATTCTTCTGAGATTATTCTATTTTTTTATTCATTCTATTTATCTGACCTTGCTTCCATCTTCTACACAAATCTTTTAAGATATTTATTGATCTTTCTTTTTTATCATTTACCAGAATTTTGTTTTTGTGGTATTATCTATCCTTTACACTGTACCCACCTATAAAATGGTTAGAAAAAATGAAAAGCCAAATCCTCATAACAAATATGTCCAGTTCAGGAAAAACAAATTCCCACCTTGCTCATGTCCAAATATATGTTTCCTATTCTGGATTTTCAGTCCATCACTTTTCTGGCAGGAGGTATTATGTTTCATCTCCAGTCTTCTAACCTCATGGTTTGCCATTGCATTGATCCAAGTTCTAAAGCCTTTCAAAATTTTGTGGTATAGTATTGTTTTCATTGTGTAAATTGTATGTCTGCTTGTTTCACACTGCATCAGATCATAGAGGTTTTCCTACCTCCCTCTAACACTGTTAATTTCATAAATTTTTTATAGAATAATTATATTCCTTTAAGTTTATAATGCACAACTTGTTTAGCTATTCCCAATTGGGTAAGTACTCACTTGTGCTTCCAGTTTGGGACTACTGTCAAAAATGCTGCTATAAATATGTATATATGGGTCTTTTTAGTCTTTGATTTGTCTGGGATATAGGTATAGTAGTTGGATAGGTGGTTCAAAGGGTATGTATAGTCAGTAATTTGGGGGGGGGCATTATAATCACTTTCCAGAATGCCCAAATCCATTCACAGTTCACCAACAATGCATTAGTATGCCTGCTTCCTCATAGCCCCCCCCCAAACAATTTATCATTTTCCACTTTTGTCATCTTTGCCAATCTAGATACATTTTGATTTAACATCACCTTCATCTCCAAATAATTTCTATGTATGAATTCCTATAAAGAACGAAGAAAAAAAAAGTAAGAGAAATAAAAGCAAGTCAATCAAACTACCACACACACCAACTAAATCTGACCGGATATGTTGTATTCTATACCCGCAGTCTTCTAACTTTATGAAGAGACGGAGGTATGTTTTCTCATCTGTTTTATGGTGGCAGGATTGATCAATATAATTATGCCACATCCAGTTTAATTTTGATTGTTCTCATTTCCACTTACATTGTTTTAGTCACTGTGTTTATTATTCTCCAAACTTGTCTTCTAAAAAAAAAAATCTAAGATGACCAGTTAATTCCCTGTATAACCACACTGACCTTTTTTAGACAACTCTCTACTATTTTATGGGTGCCCAGTGTTGATAAAACTATTAGTCTCTTACCAGTCCACATACACACACAAACACAGAGATTATAATTACCATGATGAAATAAATCTCCAAAAATGAAGATTATGTGTAGTTGAAAGGTCAGGTTGAAAGTAGTCTAGGAGATAAAACCCAAGGATCTTGGGCTTATTTGTCTGTTGGTATTAGCTGGCCAATTGCTGTTAGTGGTTGTGGAGATGACCACACACACACACATACACACACACAAACACACACATACATCTCTGTGTATGTATGTATATATGCACGTATAGATATAGATATATATGTTAACATATACACACTCACACACATATATACATACTGACTTATGTATATACCAATGAAATGCATGAATGATGGGGGAAAAACATTAAGCAGTTACTTTGTGCAAAGTACCATGCTAAGTGCTGGGATATATATATATATGTGTGTGTGTGTGTGTGTGTGTGTGTGTGTGTATGTATATATATATGTGTGTGTGTGTGTGTGTGTATATATATATGTGTGTGTGTGTGTGTGTATGTATATATATATATGTGTGTGTGTGTGTATATATATATATGTGTGTGTGTGTGTGTGTGTGTATGTATATATATATGTGTGTGTGTGTGTGTGTATATATATATGTGTGTGTGTGTGTGTATGTATATATATATATGTGTGTGTGTGTATATATATATATACATATATATATATACCCATATATATATAAGCAAGGTAGTCCCTGTACCCAAGTAGTTCACATTCTAATAGATACAGGTGGAATTTATAGGAGAGTTTAGCAGTCAGATGGAAAGACCCTGTGGTTCTTACCATGCAGCAGCAAAACAAGCGGTGATTTATCATCTTTAATGGAATTTCCGTGAACAAAATCACATCAGTTTCTATTCTGTTTTATAAGGCCAAGGCTTTTAGTAATTAGAATTTTATTTTCTGGGTCTTCAGTAGCTATGACTTCTTAGGAGGCAGAGGTTAGAGCATCCACAGAGAAAGTTACTGGGTCACATTTATGCAAAGATCACCTGCCTGAGCTATGGCTGCAAGGGTGAGGTTACAATCAGAACCAGTGACCTAGGAGGTGATGCTGTTTCCAAGGATCTTGGGCTTACCTGCCTATTGGTAGAAGTTGATTGGTCATTAGGGTTCGTGGTTGTGGATATGGCCACATATATACATATACTCAGAGTGGTGTTCTGGAGCCGGTTCATACCAGCTTGCAAGAACTGATTGTTAAATTTTTAATGGGAGCAGTTATACCACGGAAATTGGTAAATGTTACATAGTGAGGCTTGCTATCTTATTTCGTTGATTACCTAGACTTAAGAAAGTGATAGACAAAAGGTTAATAATGCAGATTTTTAAAAAAGTGTATTGTGCATATTTTTTGAGAACTGCTTGTCAAATATTTATCAGGACATTCCTGTATATCCGTATATGTATACACACAAAGAGTTATATATAGAAACATGTCTATATAACTACATACATGCACACTTGGATATTCCTATGTATCTATGTTTCTAGCTATGGAGTGAATCAGTCACAAGTCAAAAAACAGATTCCCATAAGGTTTAGTGAATGTAATAAAAGCCTCTCACTTATAACATAATTCTAAATGTCTAATTCACTTTAACCTCTTTAACAATAACTTACACCAAGGAATTGATTACTTGTAACCTTGAAGGCTTTTGGCTTATAGATAAAATGAGTAGCTTTTCAACTATGACCTTTGAAGTAGGTTTATCATGTTACAAGATTTTTCTTGTCAAGAAAAATTTTCCATGATGTTAATAAAACTACAGAGGAAGCATCCTGCATGGTATAGTGGGAATAATTTCTTAGTGGAAAAATCCTAGATTTGAGCCTATAGAGGATTTGGATTCAGTCTACCACTATCGGTTACTACCTGTCTGTCTTCCAGGAATCAAATTAATCTCTTTGGGCCTCAGCTTCTTTCTCTGCAAAATGAGGGTAGATTAAATGATCTGAGGTGCCTTCCAACTCTAAATCTGCGATTTTTTTGCTCCCATAAAGATTCATGCAAAATGAAAAGCTTCCCAATATGTGGTGGGAACAGATGGAAAGAGAGTTTTATGGATATTTCTCACATTTGAAGGAAGCAGACTGGTACAGTGAATAGAATAAGATTGACTTGGGTTCAAAGTTCTTCTCCTGATATATGTGCTAGCTGTGTGACCATGGACAACTCACTTAACTTCTAAGTATTCCAGACCACTAAAATTAAGACCACTTCCTGAAATGCATTAATATAGAAAATGTCCAAATCAGAAGTTACATAGAGTGATGAAATCCCAGGTCCCAACCAAGGGGAAAACAAACAACAAATGCCACATACCATTATGCACAATAATATTCCATTATATTCATACACCATGAGTGGTTTAGCCATTCCCTAACATGTGGGCACTCCTTCAGCTTCTAGTTTGGGGCTACTACAGAAAGAGCTGCTCTAAATATTTTTGCACATATTAGTCCTTTTCCTTTTTGATCTCATTGGGATATAGACCCAGTACTGGTATAGTCGGGCCAAAGGGTTTTCACATTTCAATAACTTTTTGGACATAGTTCCAAATTCCTTTCCAGAATTGCTGGGTCAGTAAATGGCTCCACCAACAGTGCTTTATTTAGTGTGTGTTTTCCCATAACCCCTTCCACAATTATCAGTTTCCTCTTTTGTCATCTTTTCCAGTCTAATGAGTTTGAGGTGAAACTTGAGAGTTGTTTTAATTTACATTCTTACATTTATTAACAATTTGGAACATTTTTAATATGGTTGATGACAGTTAGGATTTCTTACTTTGAAAATTACCTGTTCATATCTTTTGTCCCTTTGTCAATTGAGGAATGGTTCTTAGTCCTATAAAGTTTCCTTCATCTTGGATATGAGACCTTTGTCAGAGAAACTTGCTACAAAGATGTTTTCCCAGTTACCTATTTCTCTTTTTATTTTAAATGTTACAGTTGTTTGTGTAAAAACTTTTCAATTTTACATAATCAAAATTGTCCATTTTAATCTTATGTGATCCTTTTTGTCACTCAAGTTATGAGCTCTCCCACATAAATACAAAGTGTAATTTCTTCCTTACTGCTCTAATTTGCTTGTGATGTCAACTTTTATGGCTATCACATATCCATTTGTAGTTTATCTTGGAATATGGTGTGAGACGTTGGTCTGTGCCCAATTCCTATGATTTAATTTTCACCTTTTCCTAGCAGTTTTTGTCAAATAGTGAGACCTTTCCCAAGTAATTAAGGTCTTTGGTGTTATTGAACACTGTGCTACTATGCTCATATGTTTCTGTACCTAATATGTTCCACTGGTTAAACGCTATTTTTCAGTATCTCAAAATCATTTTAATGATTACTGCTTTGTAGTATAATTTGTGATCTGATATTGATAGATTTTCTTCCCTTCTAATTCTTTTTATTTTTTTCATTATTACCACAACGGATGAATGTTGCAGAGATGCAACCTAAGGTTTAAAGGAAGAACGAATTCACTAACAATTAGAGCTATCCAAAAGTGAAATGAGCAGCCCCAGAAATCAGTGGGTATCCAATTATTTTAGGTCTTTAGGTAAAGGTAGGAATATTCTCAGGAATTTTGTAGAAGGGTGTTTTTTTTTTTCAGATATGGTTTGGATGAGATGACTATTGATAGTTGATGTCCCTTCCAACTCTGAAATTCTGTCTGATTCTATGTAAATACGAACAGCAGAGATGATTTACCTATGTATTCTTCAGGTTTTTAAACTTCCACATTCATCTGTTCCAGCTCTGTCTGGAGCCTCATTTCCTATCTGGATTTTTCTAGAGGTGCTACCTAGCTTTCTTGTTGACCTTCAATATATCTTATTTAGGTCTTAACCTAAGGTTGGAAATTGAGCTAATATAATGATAGACTGCTTCTTTTCCCTTTTTATTTCCTTGAAATCTAAAAAATTGTCTAAAATAAAATTTTTAATCTGTCTCCCAAGTGCAAGATAAAATTGTCACACCTGCCACTTCTTCAACTGGGTAAACCAGTTAGCTTTATGGGCTCCTGTTCCCATTTTATTCCTGACAGATGAAGATGCTACTGCTGACCTCCTAGGGATATTTATGAGATTAAATATAATGAGTGAAAACGTTTACAAAGCAGAATAACTAGTGTCCCAGCTAGAACTACATTTGTGTAGATAATACTGTGAAGTGGTTGCATGTGTTTGAAATCATAATTCATTCATGAAGTCATAATTATGTAAAATATGGTCTTGGTTCAGTGGAACCAGTGGAAGTATTGAGTGTGAATTCCTCAGACTCATTATTCACACTGATGGGGACCTAGCTGTATTCTTTAAGGTATATAAAATGCTTTACATGTGTTATTTCATTTGATACTCACAGCCCTGTGAAGTGGATGCTATTATTATACACATTTTATGAATGGGAAAACAAGTTGGGAGAGATTATATGACTTTTCCAAGGTTACACAGCTAGTAAATATTAAGGACTTGAACTCAGGTCTTTCTGACTCCAAATTCTGTGCTGTATGCATGGAATCACCTAACACTGAGTACTATAGGGTAGCTTATCAGAAAGGTTGGTGCTATAGAAGATAGAGAGTTTCTCTTTGTGGTGGGAAAGAACTGGAAATTATGGGGATGCCCATCAGTTGAGGAATGGCTGAACAAGTTGTGGTATATGAATGTGATAGAATACTACTGTGCTGTAAGAAATGATGAGCTCAATGATCTTAGAAAAGTATGGAAAGATTTGCATGAAATAATGAAGAGCAAAATGAGCAGAACCTAGCAAACATTGTATACAGTAACAACAATATTGCTTTGGGTTTTTTTAGGCAATTGGGGTTAAGTGACTTGCCCAGGGTCACATAGCTAGTAAGTGTCAAGTGTTTGGTCTAAGGCCATATTTGAACTCAGGTCCTCCTCTATCCACTGTGCCACCTAACTGCCCCCTTTTTTTTTTTTTTTTGCTTTTTGGTGAGGCAATGAGGGTTAAGTGAATTCCCCAGGATCACATAGCTAGCAAAGCAAGATTGTTTTAAGGGTGACTTTGATGGTTCTCATTAAAGCCCTGGAATTAAAGCTGTTATAAAAGTACATTTTCAAACACTTTATATTGCTCCACATTCTTAGTAAAAAAAAAAATTAACTTTCCACTTGGAACCATGACTAAAAAGCCAAATATATTTGCTATATATCTTTTCAAATAAAAACACTTCACAGTAATCCCATTAAATAAAACAGAAACTAATTACTGAAAAAAAAAAAGAATGACTTTGAACTGTCTTTACATGTATTTGAAAAAAAATACTATTAAATGAGGGGGAAAGAATGACTTTGAGTGAATGGGTTATTTTGACTATCATAAATACCCAAATTAACTATGAAGGACATATGAAGAAAGACAGTATGTGCAACCAAAGAAAGAATTGATAAGTAGGAGTATGTTTAAGATAATTTTATGTGTGTGTGCCTGTGTGAATGTCTGTGTCTATGTGTGTGTGTCTGTGTAATTGTGGCCATCTTTAGGGTGCGGTGGAAGGAGAGAAGAAAAAAAGGGAAAAAAAGAAATTTACATGATAACCTTGCTGTATATTCAAAAGTAATAGCAAGTTGTACATAGTAGATTTGCAGTTTCATGTGCAATTATCTTCATTATTACACTATGTTACGGAAATGATTGTTTTATTGCATAAATTAAAAATAAAATAAATTTTTAAAAAAAGAAAGTGATGGATAAAATGTTAGTAATGCAAATTAAACTTTAAAAAAAGAAGATAGAGAAATTGACTTGTAGTCAGGAAGACCTGAGTTTGAATCCTGCCTCAGACACCAGTTGTTTGACTGTATGCATGTCGCTTAATTTCACCTTCAATTTCGTCATATGTAATATGAGGATTATAATAGCACCTAACTCTTAGGATTATTGTAAGGATCAAATGAGATAATGTATATAAAGTTCTTTGCAGACCTTAATGCTTTATATAAAATGTTAGCTATTATTATTGTTGTTATTATTATTAAAAGTAGTAATAATAATATGTTGTTAGTTATTCATTTCAGTTGTGCCTGACTCTTTGTGACCCCATTAGGAGTTTTCTCATCAAAGATCCTGGAGTGGTTTGCCATTTCCTTTTCATTTTATAAATGAAGCAACTGAGGCAAACAGAGTTAAGCGACTTGCCCAGGGTCTCTGAGGCCAGATTTGAACTCAGGTTTTCCTGACTCCAGGCCTAATGCTCTCTCCATTGCGCCACCTAGCTGTTCATACAAAATGCAATAGCTTAAAAAACCTATTTCAATGTCTCATTATGGCATAAAGGTAAAACAAGGCTTCTTGATGACTATCCAACAGCATGTCAAATCGAGCAGGTTTTGCCAAGTTATAAAGGCTCTATAAATATTCATTTATCTTCAAGTACACTGAATGTGAAGTCCTCGCTCAATAACCAACAGGTGGACACTCTACTACTAGAGGAGGTCTACCTCATAGAATCCCTCTCTTCCTTCCAGACGCAGGTTAAACATTGCCTCCTGCACATAACCTTTCCTGACCCCCATATCCACTAGTGCCCTCTCTCCCAAATTATGTTGCATTTAATTACTTTGTATTTCTTTCATTTCTTTTCCATATTTTTATTGTGTATTTGTATATATGTGTATTTAGATATGCCCTTGTTATATATCTGCCCCATTGGAATAGAAGTTCTTTGCAAGTAGGCATTATTTCATTCTTTGTATCCCCAGTGCAAAACACAGGGCCTGGCATATAGTAGGTAGATAATAAGATACTTGTCATTTTTTGGCTGAATCACCTCACTGTTTATATGCTCATTATGAATAAAACTAGAAGACAAAAAGGTAGATAGGTGGCTCACAGGCTCTCCCAGGAGTTGGTTTATCACATATCCAAAGGGAGAAGAGGAAATGGAAGGAAAAAGCATTTCTTAATCATATGCCTGGCACTGGTGCTTTACATATATTATTTCATCTGATTCTTACAACAAGCCTGTGAAGTAAGTGCTATAATTATTCCTATTTTACAGTTTAAGAAACTAAGGCTAAGAATAAGTGACTTGTAGTACAGTCAAATGGCTAGTACGTGAAGCAGGATTCAAACTCAGGGTCATATAGGTAGTAAGTGTTTGAAGCTGAACTTGAATTCAGGTCGTTCCGACTCCAGCCCTAGCATTCTATCCACTGCCACTCTTAGCTACCTGTGGAAATGTAGCCTTGGAGAAAGAAAGGCTGGGGTTTGGTGATGTCATGCTAGCATGTCGACTTTTAACATAACTATTGCCAAATCATTTGTTAAATAGTGGTTTTAAGTCCATTAATAAATAGAGAAATCAAATGGTTTTTAAGCCAATTAAAAGTTTTATACCTCGAAACAGTATTCATACTCAAGTATCTGGATATAAAACTATTCTGAAACATACCTCCTGGCTGCCTTCTGCCCACGTGGCCCCTCCTCCCCTCCTGTAATTGGAAAGGGTGAAGGGTAGATTACAGAGAGCTCCTCCCAGATCCTCTGTTCAAGGTGAGGGGAAAGCGGGAGGGAAGGGTAGCCATCTCATCATTTCCATGCTGGGTGTCTTCTCCTCCCCTCTTTTTACCTTCTTTTTAGGTGTTTGTTGTCTTCTCCCATTAGACTATGAGATCTTTGAAGACAGGAGTTGTCTTTTGCCTTTTTTTATGTCTCTCAAACAGCTTAGCACTGTGTCTGATGCATAGTAGGTGCTTAGTAAGTGTTTATTGACCAAAAAAATGTAAAGGTTATTAACTACATGAAAAAGCATCAAGGAGAAGGTGACTTCCAGGAAACGGTGAGAGTGAACTGCAGTGATAACAACGGACATTTCTCTGACATTTATGCCTGCTTTCTTCCTGGTTCTCCTCTTATGCATCTGACTCTTTCTCCTTTTCTGTCTTATTATCTATATCATGTCCCCTAATTATGAATGTTACCCCAAGTTCTCTCCTGGCCCTCTTTTTCTTTCTCTCTTCACTTTCTGTTTGTAACCCCATTGATTTCCATGGGTTTAATAATCACCTGACAATTAATCAGTTGTTGTTCAGTTGTTTCAGTCATGTCCAATTCTTCATGACCCCATTTTTAGGGTTTCCTTGGCAAAGATACTAAAGTGGCTTGCCATTTCCCTCTCCAGTTTATTTTTCAGATGAGTAACTGAGGCAAACAGGGTTAAGTGACTTGCCCAGGGTCACACAGCTAATAAGTGTCTGAGACCAGATTTGAACTCTGGTTCAACTCCTGGCCCAGTGTTCTATATGACTCTCAGATCTGTACATCCAGCCCCAATCTTTTATCTCAAGGTAATAAAACAGTTTTTCCTAAGAACACAGATCAAAAGTGTCCTCCTTTTGGATTCATGACCCCTCTTAATCTTCTTCATAGACTTGTTCTGCAGTGGCTTGGTTGCACTGATAACATTTAACAGGTATTGATCACTCCTCAGAAGTTATAATGTAACTCTTAAGGACATTTTGCAGAAGGCCACTGGGACAAGCAGGCATGCCATATGCCAATTTGAAATTGCCTGTGGTGCAGTAAAATGAGTTTTTGTTTCTCTTTGCCTATGTCAAGAGGATGTTTGGATGGTTGGGTAATAACTCTGTTGCTTCATACAACCTATATGTAAAAAGTACACCACACTATTACCTTAATTTTAGTTCTCTACTAGGTGCCACTTTAATAATGTCAATAATTCTTTGTGATTTTTGTGGATTCCTGCCTTACATTTTATCCTATGGGGCTGCTGTCCATGTCCTCCTGTATGTACTCCTTAGAAGCTCACCTAAAATGCTAAGAATGTTCCACCAGATGTCTTGAAATGATCTGCTTAGTAATTGAGAAACAGTGTGGTAGAATGGTTACTCTACTGGGTTTAAAGGCAAAAAACCTGAGTCTGAATCCTGCCAAAAGACTGATGTTAAAACACTTATATAAATTCTTAAATGCAATCCAGCCCATTCTCATTTTCTAATTCCACTTTGGATCTAGTCCATTGTTTATCCAGTGACTGACCAAGGGGTGTGTGTGTGTGTGTGTGTGTGTGTGTGTAAGGAACCATAGTTAGGGTTTCTGGTACCTAAGGCAAATTCAATTGAACAGGGTTGGGAGTTAGAGTACAGATGTCTAATTTATGACCATTCTTATGATTGCTTGAGATAAAAGGAAGACAGAAGTCATAGAGTTTGAGGAGGTTAAGTTCTGAGTGTTTGAAAGGAGCTGGGATTGTGGTGAAGACCAACACCATGAAAAGTTACTGAAATAATTAGGAAGAATAGGGAGTGACTTGGAGGCCTCTGGATGAAAGAAACAAGAATTCTGAAGCAATATTTTAGAAAAACACATAAAAACTTGGACCTATGAAGGAAGATGCTAACCACTTCCAGAGAAAGAACGGACAAAAATATGTATAGTTTGGTCTTACATATATGTACATGTGTTTATATGTATATATATGTATGTGTGTATGTGTGTATATATAGATATACATGTATGTATTTGTGTTTAACTGTAGCCTTCTCTAGGGCAAGGTGGGAGAAACATAATAAAAAGTGCACATCAGAGAACAAAAGAAAACTTGGAAAGAAGCACAGGAAAGCTGGGTAGCTTTGAAAACAACGTGCAGTATTTACTACATAGTTTTTCCAACAAAAAAAAGTAAACTGTCTGAAATGGAAAACAAAATTTTATATTGAAGCTTCTATCTATGTTCTGCTGTGTACATAAAAATGTTCTTTTTTTTCTCATTTTATATTTGTTTAAAATGAATAAAAACTTTTTTAAGAATTGTGAAGCAATAGAGTGGATTTTGAAGAGGAAGATGCTAGCAGGAGGATTCAACCTTGGCAGGGGAACCAAGGAGTATGTCAACTCCTTATTCTTTGCATCAAGAGATACAAAGATATCAATAGAGCATTTGGAAGAGTACCAGGAGATATGATGACTTCAGAAGAAAAGCTAGGAGTGGCACTGGAAGGAATGTGACATGATCTAGAATGAAAGGGCAGTTTTGTTTTTAACAGTAGAAACAAGTGCAAGAGAGCATAGTGGAAAGCAAGGACAAAGGGGAATAGGAATTGGGAAAAGAAGATCCAAATTAGATAGAAATAAGGGTATGGAGAGAGTTAGGGGTTTCAAAATTGGGGAATGGAAAAGCATCATAAAACTAGAACTGGAAAGGACCTCAAAGCTCATTGAATCTAACTCCCCCATTTTATAGATAAAGAAACTAAGGCCAAGGTAATTTAGGTGGCTTGCCCAAAGTCCCAAAGGTAGTATCAGAGGCAGTATTTGAATCTAGGTCCTCTAATTCAAAAACCAGTACTTTTCCTGCTATACTAATCTTAGGTGTCATTATTGGAGTGAGACGAGAGAGGCATGGCATCCCTTCTCCTTCTGCCCTAATATTGTCTATGACTCTGTCCTTTGTTTTCTCCAAGGGTCACATTCCTCCATAGCCCCCAAGTAGGGGCACATATTGACAAAGAACCAGAAGGTGCATGGATGATCTCAGGGAAGAAGTAGCAATAGCTTTCCTCTCCCTTACTGTTGTTCCCTTGACCAAAGCCCTAGTTGCTCTGCCCTAGTTATGACTCTCCAACCTAGTAGGGAAACTAAGACTTGCGAGCATATGTAATTCTAGTAACTCACAGTTAGAACTCACTCGGAAGTACATCTAGTTTAGCCACTTCCTAAGCAAGAATTCTTTCTGTAATATTCATAACAGCTGGCCATTCTGCCTCTGCTTTAGAACCTCCATTTTTGACTGAGGAACTTGATCTCTCATGGAACTGCCCACTCTACTTTGGGACATCTTTGGATTGATGAGAAGGGGAGAAAAAAACCTTCTTGACAAGTAAAGTCTGCTTCTCTGAAATTCTTATTCCTACCTCTGCCTTCTGGGGCTATGTAAAACAAGTGCAATCACTCTTCCACATGACAGCCCTTCAAATATCTTAAGACAGCTATCATATAAGCCCTGAATTCATCTCCAGGCTAAACATACCCAGCTGGTGAAGTAGTTGAATAAATGATCCTTGAATGAGCTCATCTCAAGTGAGCTCATCATCCTGGTTACCTTCCTTTGACTGTGCTTCAGCATGTCAGTGGCTTTTTTAAACTGAGGTACTCAGAAAAGACAGTACTTATTTGATCGTGAATGTTTGGTACAAAATATCAGTTCCATATAAGTTGTTTAGAGAGAGGATAGATAAGTGTATACGAATCAGTCAACTAGCCTTTATTAGGTGCATACTGTGTGCCAGGCAAGCACTGTACTAAGCACTGAAATTCAAAGAAAGAAAAAAAAAACAGTTCTTGGTCTCAAAAAGCTCACAGTCTAATAGGGGAGAGAATATAAAACCAGTTATGTATGAACAAGATATTAACAGAATAGTAATTCGAGGTAGGTTTAGGGAAGGCACTGAGATATTTTTTCAAATATTTTATTTTTTTCCAATTACATGTAAAAAAATTTTAACATGCATTTTTTTTTTAAATTTCAAGTTCCAAATTCTCTTCCTCCATCCATCCCTTCCCCCCTCATTGAGAAGGCAAACAATTTGACATAGGTTATATATGAGGCACTGAGATTAAGGAGGACTAGGGAAGACTTCTTGAAGAAGGTGGAACTTCAGCTGAAACCTGAAGAAAGCCAGGGAAGAGGAAGGAAAGAATTCCAAACATGGGAGAGAACCATTGAAAATGACAAGAATCTAGAGGCAAGAGGGTTTTGTGTGAGGAAAAGCAAGGAGGCTAGTGTTACTAAATTACAGAATGCATAGGGGCAGAAAATGACTAGAAAGGTACAAGGGGGCAGATTTGAAGGATTTTAAAAGTCAAACAGAGCATTTTATATTTTATCCTGGAGGTAACAGGAAGATGCTAGGTGTTTTGAGGAAGGAAGGGGGAATCTATGTTTAGGAAGATGAATTTGACAGCTAAGTGGAGAATGGATTGGAGAAATAAAATCTTCGTAAAAGAATTGAGTCATGAAAGAGGTGCCCAACTGACCTCATATCCATTTTCATAGGATTATTAGACTGATAGTACAATGTAATGTAAAGTGTGTCAGTCTAGGTGTCAAAAGACCCGAGTCTTTAAAACTTTCTAGCTTCATGTCCCCAAGAAAAGTATTTTGTGAATGTTACAGTGATACATGTGTATATATATTCTTATTAGACATATATATGATATATGTATGTACTATTATAAATACTCATATGTATATTGTGTTCTTATTATCATATATTTGGATTTCAGCAAAGCATATTCTCATACAGTATCCTTGACGAATAGATGTTGGTTAGATAATAGTAAAGTTGAATTCATAATTGGTTAGAAGATCACACTCAAAAAGTTTTGAGAAATGGTTTAATGTTACTTTGGAGGAAAGTCTGACATGGTGTACCACAGGGCTCTAAGAACTTATTCTATAATAATAATAATAATAATAATAATAATAATAATAATAATAATAATAATAATAATAATAATTCACATGTATATAGTGCTTTAAAGTTTGTAAAGTACTTTGAATAAATCAACTCTGCCAAGTAGATGCTGCCATTGCCCCCATTACAACTGCATCTAGAACCACAGTGTAAAAGAATGCTTCAGAAGCAGAGGGACCAGGGGTGGGGAAGAATTGAGGTGCATTTTTTGAGGTTTAATGCACTCTGGGAAGAAAGGTATATCTGATGCCATCTGCTGGAGACCAAGGAGAACTGTTCAGAGTACAGAAAAGCATGGCAAAAGGAGGCTGTGAAGCAGTTTGGTCCATAACCACCATGTCCTAGAGGGTAAGGAGAACTGCATGGAGAGATACATTATAGAAGAGAAAGAAGAAAAGGCGATTGGGAACACCTGCTGAAGGCAAATGGAGGTGAGAGCTACAACAAAAGTGACGCAACGGAGGAAGTCAAAGGAGCTATGAAAGATGTTCCCAACATGAAGAACAACTCTATGTCTTTGCCCAGGGCAATATCAGAAGTGATGAGGACTGCACAGGTCTCCTTTTAGTCAGTTAACATTTAAGTGTCTATTATGTGCTAGCCACATTTCTAAGGGCTGGGCATACAGACAGAGGCAAAAGACAGCCCCTGCCCTCAACGAGCTCACAATCTAGTTGGGGAGACAACAAATAAAAAAAAATATACGTACAAACAAGCCACGCAGAGGGGGAAGACTACTCACCAGTACGAGTATCATTATTTCATGTAAACTCTGATAGGAGAGGGGTTAAGGTCTATGTTTGTGTGGTATAGGAGACTCCCTCTACCGGAATAGATTGGCACCTTCCCTGCAACTTAGGGTCTCGGTTGCCTAGAGCATTAAGAGGTTGACTGATTTGCTGAGGATCACATAGTTAGTATGTGTCAGTAATGGGACTTGAACCTAGGTCTGACAATCCTTCAATAGGCAACTCTGATGCAGCTATAAACCTTCCCTTGTTACTCCCAGCCAGGTTTTCTCTCTCGTTCCTCTAAACACTTATGTTACCTGCCATAAATTGCCATTTATTGTTGTTACACAAGCTGGCATAGGGGTTGTGTGGTTTGTCCTTCGTTCTCTAAGAGAACCATAACATCAGGAAGATGATGATGATGTGACTTGCAACTGAATTGGATTTAAGTGAAAGTGGGCTGTGCAAAATTACCAGCCTTACTTTCTTCTTCAGAGCCGTCTTCTTAACCAGGCCTATTCACTGAACGGGTGTTGCGTCACTCAAAGTGTGACTTCTGAAAGAACTTAGCTTAAAAAGGCCAAGGTCTCCCACTGGATCCTGGGCCATCTGCAGTCCTTCTGATCTGTGTCTGACCACTGGACCCAGATGGCTCTGGAGGAGAAAGTGAGGCTGGTGATTTTGCACAGCTCTCCCTCACTCAAATCCAATTTATTTGCAAGTCATGTCATCATCTCCCTGATGTCATTGTCCTCTTCCAGACCCTGAGACCCTGAAGGTCTTCCCCACCCAGATTAATTTTTTTTAATTAAAGGAGCCATCCCTTAGCTCTGGTATAGTGGATAGAAATAACTGAGGGGGTGCCTGAAGTCAGGAAGACCAGAGTTTGAATCCTGCCTCAAATACTTACAGTGCGACCCTGGGCAAGCCACTTAGCCTCCTGCAATCTCAGTTTTCCTTATCTGTAAAAATGAGGATAATAATATCACCTACTTCCCTGGGTGGTTGTAAGGATAAAATCAGTATATGTAAAGTCATTTGCAAAATGTAAAATGCCATATAAATATTAGTTGCACTTCTTTCCATCCCTCCCTCCCTCCTTCCTTTCCTCCTTCCTTTCCTCCTTCCTTTCCTCCTTCCTTCCCTTCTTCCTTTCTCTACCTCTTCCTCCCTTTTTTCCTTTCTTCCCCCCTTCCCTCCCCCCCCAATTCTCTAGGTCTCCCTCACTTCATCTGCATTCATTCATATGAATCTTACAAAGTTTCTCTAAATCTATCCTTTTCATCATTTTTATGACAGAATTATATTACATTACATTTATAGGCCAGAATTTGATCTGCCATTCCCAATTGTTAGATACTCCCTTATTTTCTAGTTCCCCGATAAAACAAAAAGTGCTGCTATGAATATTTTGAACATGTATTCTTTCCCTCTTTATCTCTCTAGGGTACATGTTCTATTTTGTTATCACTAGGGTTGAAGATTATGCACAGTTTGATGACTTTGAGGATATAGTTCGAAATTATTTTCCAGAATAGCTAGACTAATTCTCAGCTCCACCAAAAATACAGAAGTGAGGGCATACAGGCGGCACAGTACATAGAGCTCCCAGCCTTGGAGTCAGGAGGACCTGGGTTCAAATGTGACCTCAGACACTTTACACTTACTAGCTGTGTGACCCTGGGCAAGTCACTTAACCCTGATTGCCTCACCAAAAAAGCAAAACCCCCTCAAAAATACAGAAGTGTATCTGTCCTAACATCCCCTCCAAAAATGTCTTTTTCCTCTTTTGTCATCTTTGCCAATCTGGTGGGTGTTAGATGTAACCTTAGAATTGTTTTAATTTGAATTTCTCTAATTATTAGTTATTGGACAATTTTTATATAGTTATGATAGCTTGCTTTTCTCCTGAAGAATGTCTGTTCATGTCCCTTGACCATTTATCAATGTATTGAGGGATGGCTCTTATTCTCATATATTTGTGGGGTTTTTTTAATTTTAATTAATTTATTTTGAATTATCAATAATCACTTCCATAAGCTTTTGAGTTTAAAATTTTTCTCCTCCTCCCTCTACACCTCCCTTCCCAAAATGCACACAATCTGATATAGGCTATACATAGACATTCCTACTAAACATATTTTCACATTAGTGATATTGTAAGGGAGAATTAGAACTAATAGGAGGAACCACCAAAAAGAGGAAACAAAGCACAACAGAAGAAAAAAATAGCAAATAGTATGCTTCGATCTGCATTCAAACTCCATAGTTCTTTCTCTACATGTGGATAGCATTTTCCATCGTGAGGCGTTTGGAGACGTCTTAGATCCTTGTATTGCTGAGAAGGGTCAAGTCTATCATTATTAGTCATCGCACAATGTGGCTGTTATTGTGTACAACATTCTCCTGGTTCTGTTCACTTCACTCAGCATCAGACCATATAAGTCTTTCCAGGTTGTTCTGAAGTCAGCCTGCTCATCATTTCTTATAGCACAATAGTATTCCATTACATTCATATGCCACAACTTGTTCAGCCATTCCTCAATTGATGGGTATCCCCTCAATTCTCAATTCCCAATTCTTGGTTACCACAAAAAGAGCTGCTATAAATATTTTTTGTACATGTGGGTCCTTTTTCCATTTGTATGATCTCTCTGGGATGTAGCCCTAGAAGTGCTATTGTTGGGTCAAAGGGTATGCACATTTTTATAGCCCTTTGAGCATAGTTCCAAATTGCTCTCCAAAATGGTTGGATCATTTCACAACTCCACCAACAATTATTCTCATATATTTGAATCAATTTCTCATATAACATAAGCATCACACTTTTATCCAAGATATTTGCTCCACATTTTTTTTCCCAGATAACTTTTCATTCTGATTTTAGCTGTACTGATCGGGATTGGGAAAAGGGGTGTTTTGTCCCTTTTTTTCTTCTGTGAACCTTTCCATCCTTTGTTTGGTCAAGAAATCTTCCCTTATGCATTGTTATGAAAGATATCTCCTTTTATCATTGTCTAATCGATTTATGATTTGACCTTTTATATCTATGACAGGGGTTCTTATTCTGGGTCTATGAGCTTTTAAAAAAAACTGATTAATTTATTTTTAATTTTCAGCATCATTCCACAAGATTTTGAGTTCCAAATTTTCTCCCCGTCTCTCCCCTCTCCCCACCCCAAGATGGCATACATTCTGAATACCCCTTCCCCCAATCTGCCCTCCTTTCTGTCACCCCCCTTTCTCTTATCCCCTTCCCCTTCTATTTTCTGTGAACCAGTTTTAAAAAAAAATATTTTGAAACTGTATTTTAATATATAACATTTATCACTCTGACCTACTACTGTCTGAAGGCCAGGTATATTACATTTCACTCCTCTCCCCACCAGACACACAATTCTCCAGTACCTTTAAGAGGATTTGCAGTATTTATGTTCTCTGACTTTATCCCCTTCCAATGATATTCTTCCAAGTGTAGGGCAGATTCCTCTGTAAGCTAGCTCCATTTGGCTATTAAGTCAGATTAATTTTTACAAAGAAATATTTATTTCAAAGGTATGATCACAACTATACAAATTTACTCCTCTAATCCTTCCCCCTGAACTACCTCAGTCTCTGGAGAGGGTAAGGGGGATCAGATTCATAGCTTAGCTCAGTTCTTGTAGAACACAGTCCCAAGTTTCAACTCCAAACCTCATGTTGGGCTCAAGTCTCAGACACCCTGGCTTCTACAGACTTCCATGCCAAGCTGACTGGCTGCAACATCCCACTTATAATCACTTCTCATACCTAAAATTGAAAAGGATAACTATAACAGAACAGAAACAGAAACCTTGGCCCATTTCTCAGAGCTGGGGTATGGGAATGGTTGTGGGGGGAGATATTGCCCTTTCACATTCAGTTCATGGAGCATGCACATGATCTTCACCATCTGGACATAGCAGGAAAGAGGGCGTTTGAAAGAGTTTGAAAGAGATGGTCTCAGTCTAGGCCAATTTTAAAGACACAACCTGGCCATATAGCTAATCAAAAACTACTCATACTTACACTGTAGAAAAATTCAGGAAGCAAGGTACATCCATATTAGGTGATGTAGAAATGCACAGGCAAGCCTCCTCACACATATAATTGATTTAATTTGTAACTCAATGTATTTTATTTCATGCATTTAAAAACATTCTGAGGTTTCTAGATGAAAGGAGTCCATGACAGGCATGTATATATGTATGCATATACATACATGTCCACACACACATATGTACACACATATATGTATACACACATATATAATCCCTGATCAAAGTAATATGTTGATTTAGAGCTTATTGACAAATACGGTGACAGACGTTGGTCTGAACCAAATTTTTATCAGATTGTATTCTAGATTTCCCCATGTTTTCTGTTGAATGGTGAGTAGCTGGAGTCTTTGGGTTCATTAAACAATATAGTACTATGTTTGTTTACCTCTGGATTACAATTTTACTCTTTTTCACTGGTCAACTTTTCTATTTTTTAATTAGTATCAAATAGTCTTAATGCTTTATAGCACAATTTGAGATCTAATACTGCTAGGCCCCCTTTCTTCCAATTATTCTCCAATATTTCCCTTGAAATACTTTACTTTTTTGTTCCTTCAGATTTATTTTTAGCTGCGTTAAGTAACCATCTGGTATTTAAATTGTTTTGGCATTGAATAAATTTGTTTAGGTAGTATTGGCTTTTTAAAAATATATTGTCAGGGCCCAACTATGAGCAAAAATTATCTCCACCATTACTTAGGTCTGTCTCTTGTGTATGTCATGTCTGGTAGTAATATTAAATGGAATTTCTCTTTCTCTTTTTTACTTCTTGTATTTCTTGGTAATACACAGAAAAGCTAGTGATTTGTGTATCATTATTTTATGGCATGCTGCTTTCCTGAAATTCTTGTTTAAATCAATTTTAGTTGAATCGTTAAGGTTCACTAAATATACCATCATATTGTCTGCAAAAAGCTATACCAATGTCTTCTCTTTGTATGTGCTTATCGCTACAAATTTTTCTTGTCTTTTGCTATATATAGCTGGTTATTTTGGGAACAATATTAAATAATGTAGTAATAGATATCCTTCCTTTACCCCTGAGCTTATGAGAAAGACCTCTAGACCATTACAGATGATGTCGGTTCTTGATTTTAGGAAGATGTTTGTTCAGCATACTAAGGAAAGGCATATTAATTCCTATGCTTAAGATATGTATACACACATGTATATTATATATATTTTAAATGGGTATATTCAGTCAATACACATTTATTAAGCACCTACAATGTGCCAGGCACTGTGCAAAACACTATGGGTCCAAAGAAAGGTAACAGATAGTCACCATTCTCAAGGGGGTTACATGTCCAGTGCTTAGCACACTACCTGGAACATAGTAGGTGCTTAATAAATGTTTATTGAATTCTAATGGAGAAGGCAACATAAAAACAACTCTGTTCCAACAGGACATATGCATGACAAATTGGATGATTTACAGATGGAAGGCAGTGGCATTAAGGGGGTAGAGAATGGCTTCTGTCGTAAGGTAGGATTTAAGCTGGGACTAGAAGGAAGCCAGGGAAGTTAGGATGCAGAGATGAAGACAGAGAGTATGCCAGACAAAAGAACAGACATTGAAAATGCCAGGAGTCTAAAGGTGGGATGTCTTGTTCGAGGAATAACAAGGAGACCAGTGTCACTGAATCATAGAGTACATGGTGGTGGGGTAGGAGGGAGTTAAGTGTAAGAAGACTGGAAAGGTTGGAGGGGGCTAGGTTGTGAAGAGCTTTGAACGTCAAAGAAAGAATTTTACATTTGATCCTGGAAGTATCCTGGAGTTTACTGTCTAGAAAGTGAGTTGGTCAGCTTTTGCATTAGGCGTATCAATCTGACAGGTGAGTGGAGGATGGACTGCAATGGGTAACTGCTTGAAGCAGGGAAGCAAGTAGCTTCTTGCAACAGGCATGAGCTGATGAGAGACTGTAGCAGGGTGGTGGCAGTATCAGAGCAGAGGAAGAGTACCTTGAGATTTGGTTATTTAATTTTCTATTCCTTGATCTGTTATTCTGGATATAATACATTTTTGTAAACATTCACCCAGTTCATTTCTTCATTCCTCCTTAAATTTATTGGCATGTAATTGAACACAAGTTTCTGATAATTTCCTTATTTGTTGTGAATTCTTCTTTTTTGTATTTTAATATTAGTATCATTTTGTTTTCCACTTAAAAAAAAAGATTACCTTACAGTATATTTATTTGATCATTTTATTTTAATTTTTCTCATGGGAAAAAATGTAGATTTACTAAACAAAACAACAATAAAGCAGGTAAGTTGCAATTCTAGCATTTTACAGGCAACATTTATTTTCTAATTCGAGAAATTTCAACTACATAGGGATCAGATAATCTCAGTCAGCAGGGATCTAAGAGACTATCTTTCTAGTTCAACCTATACCTCACCTAGAAACCCCTATACAACACCTCCTGTCTTTCCACCTTCCCCAGCACCTCACTCACTCCTGAATTCATTCTTTGTAGTCACTACAACTTTTCCTGGCCTTCAGCTCTGCCCTTGACTTTCTATCATCCTTTTATCTTAACACTATAATGACTTCCTCTTTGAAATTCATTCTACACTGCAGTCTAGGCTGTCCTCTACCCTTGAATCCCTTGTTTCTGTGTTATACTGTCACTCATTCCCTTCTAACTCTCAACCTTAGATACTTCCCCTTCGCCCCCACTCCCCACCCCACTATCCACCTCTTCTGATCCTACTCATAAGCTGTGGAATTTTGTTGGAGGAAGTCATGTAATTATACTGACTGGAGATATTGCAAATTTATATTGTCTAATCTTAACTAGGCCATCAACACCGAAGAGCCAACACTGATTGGCTCTTTATCATATTCCCTACTGCAATCTGTTCCAACCTTCTCGTCTTTCTTCTTGCCACCAATAGCTATTCCTACCCAATTCCTCTCATACAATAGTAGTTCACCAAGAAAACCAAGGCCAGCTTTGAGGTGCTTCCTTTTCCCTCCGTTTCTCTACCCCAAATATTCTCAGTATTTTCACCAACTTTATTGTCCTTTAATCTGAGAGAAAGAGGGGCTAATTCTCAATACTGAGACCAACATCTCTACTTTTATACTCGTGTCCATCCTCTCGCCTTTTTTACAGAAACTTATTTGATCATTTTTAAGTTTCCTATTTCAATAAGGTTTCTGCTTTCAGTTTCAATAATCTCTTCTTTAAATTTCATATTTTCTATTTTGGTGTTCAGTTGTAGTTTTTTTGTTGACTTTCTAGTTTTGTTGTTGTTGCACATACAATATTTATTATTTTACTATTTTGTCAATGAAAGTGTTTGAGGACATATATTTTCCCCTAAGAACTTCTTTGACTAAATCCCCAAAATTCTAGTATGTTGTCTCACAGTTAACACTTCTTTGATAGAATTATCTATTATATCTATTACTTATTTCTGACCCACCAATTCTTTAAGATTAAATTTTTAGTCTCAGTTTAAGTTTGAATATTTTATTTAAAGAAACTTTGTTGATTATAATTTTATTGCATTGTGGTCAGTAAAATATAGGTTTAATAGTTCTACTCTTTTGCATTTGTTATAACATCCTACTATGCAGTCAGTTTTTTATAATGAAGCCATGCACAGTTGAAAATCACATATATTCTTTTATTTTACCACTCACTAAACAGAAGAAATCTACCATATCTAGCCTTTCTAAAATTCTATTCATGTCCTTAACTTCTTTCTTTTTTAATTTTTATTAGATTTAAGGTCTGAAAGGAGCATATTGAGGTCCCCAACTCTTATAGTTCTACTATATATTTCCCCAATTCTATTAAGTTTACTCTCTACGAACTTAGATGCCATGCCATTTGATGCACACATATTGTATTGATATTATTTCATTGTCAATGGTGCCTTTATGTATAATACAGTGTCCTTCCTTATCCCTCTTAATTTTTTCTATTTTAAATTTTGCCATATTTATGTTTATGACTGTTATACCTACTTTTTTGAACTTGTTTTTTGATCAAGACCATTATTTTAATTTTGCATAAATTTTTATATTTTAAGCATCTCTCTTATAAATAACATACTCTTGGATTTTGCCATCCTCTTTTATAGATGAATTTGTTTCTTGTTAATATGCACTGTTATGATTGCTAATTTTATATTTTACTCCAGTATATCCTTGTATGCTTTTTTTTCCTCTTTGTGCCCTGACTCATCTTCACATAGTAGGTGGTGAACAAGAAATATGGTCAACACTAGTGTTCTCAAATGTAAGCTATATGCTTCTACTCAACTTTCCTGCCTCTCTTTCACTTGCCCAGACCCCTACCACTAGTTCATATACTTTTTTTCTTTCCTTTTAGTCTGCCAGACATTTCCATCCCTCTTCAGAAAAGTCTCCACTTTCCCTACACCCACCAATATCTCTGTTTATTTAATGTATTGCTACACCAAACTCTTTGTGCATTTATATGTTTGTTCCACCCTCCTTTGTCTGGTTCTGGAGAGAGTAAGGTCCAAACGATGGCCATTACTTCCCTCATGTTTACATATTCTTCTCGTGTACCCCAGTTATTGAGACATAAGTTCGACCTACTCCTTGATTTCTTTCATCACATATACCTCTTTCCTTCCATTTTCTTTGTTTTTCCAAGCCCATCAATACCTAATAAAGCCTCTTTCAATATCTCTGTCTTATTTTGTTCCCCCTGAGCCTTAAAGACATTAGGAATTTAAAAGGTTATTTGTCCCTTTTTTATATATGAGACTATTTATAATCATTGTTAAAATGTTTTTACCTATTGATACTTGCAATTTAAAATATCTTCTCTCTCCTGGTCTTATTAGGAATATTAGAAAGTTCTCTATTCCATTAAAAGTTTATTTTTTTTTTCATGTAAGATTGTAATCAATCTTCCAGAGTAAGTCATTCTTGGTTGCAAGACTTTAGTCTTCTTTATGGAATATTGTATTCCATGATTTTATGGCTTTTGAAGTGGTTGCTGCCAATTTTTGGTAGACTATGGTCAGGCCTATGCACCTTACAAAGAAGGAAGAGGATCCAGATGAGTAATGAGGATTTTGAGGGGAAAGTTCCTAGCCTAGACTGCAGTGTAGAATGAATTTCAAAGAGGAAGTCCTTAGACTATAGAGCTAACAGGCTTACAAAACACTGGAAGTTGTGGCATGCTGATGGACAGTAGTCCCTGTCATAGAGGTAGCTAGGGTATGAAAGGGTTGTTGTTGTTGTTTCATGTGTAGTCTTCTAATTGGTGATGTGATCCCTAGTATCCCACTGACCCTAAAAAGAAAAGAAATAGGCAGATGTTTAACTTCTGAGAATAAGTGAATTATCCATTCTGTGCTTGTTGTACCTGAAAGACAAGGGAAGATATTGGTACATAACTCAACTAAACCAAAACTGCCAACATGTATCTTTTCTCTGTGTCTGACTATTGTATTCTTATAAGCCAAGTAAAATGATCACTTTATAACCCTCTTACATTTGGTCAGTCATTTACAGTATAAGTTTACAATGTCCATAGGTATCAAACACACAGCCTGAAAGCCACATGTGGCCCACAATAGCTCCAAGTGAGACTCAAACCATTTTAAAATGTAATTGGGAAATATTTGACAAAATAAATAAAAATACAATAAAAATAACATTACATTTTAAAATAAAGTCAAAATGCAGCCTTCACAGATCCTCATATATGGTTTAGCGGCCCCCTTTTCTATTTGAATTTGACACCACTGATTAATACCATCTTGCTAGCTTAAGTTTGGACAGCTACTACTGATACACAAGACAAGTCATAAGATTCTGGCTACATTTATTTGATATTTGAATTTTTTGTTGTTGTTTTTTCTTGGAAGCACTGGATTTTGACTGCAATATGCCTGAAAGTTTTCACATTGGGATTTCTTTCAAACTGGTGGATTCTTTGTGTTTTCACTTTGCCCTCCAGAAATAGAAGGAGCCCCAGCTCTGGAATAAGATGACCTGAGTTCAAATTCTACCTGTTATGCTTTCTACCTGTGCGACCTAGAACAAATCACCTAACCTCCCTTGTACTCAGTTGTCATTGTTGTTGTTCAGTCTTTTCAGTCACGTCCAACTCTGTGACTCCATTCAGGGTTTTCTTGGCAAAGATACTACAGTGGTTTGTCATTTCCTTTTCCAGGTCATTTTACAGATGAGGAAACTGGGGCAAATAGGGTTAAGTGACTTGCTCAGGGTCATACAGCTAGTACGCACTTGAGGATATGAACTCAACAAGATGTGTCTTCCTGATTTCAAGCCCGCTGCTCCACTTAGCTGTCCTTGGAACTCAGTTACTTATCCATAAAATGAGGAGGTGGGGCTAGATCAATTGAGGATTGGAAGGGACCTTGAGATTTGTTATTCTAAATCTAGGCAGTTTTCATCTATAACTTCTTAAAATATGGTATCCCAGCACTTTTTTCTTATTTTGAGGGAGTTTATGATTTTTAAATTGTCTCTCCTTGAATTATTTTCCAACACACTTGTTTTTTATAAGAACTCATTTCTATTTTCTTCCATTTCTTCAATCTTTTTATTTAGTTCTAATATTTCTTGTTGCCTAGGAGTCATTGTGTTCTATATTCTAATTTTCAGATGATTCATTACCTTAGTGAGATTTTCTATCTTTGACTCTGTGTTAGTTATTCTCCTTTTATCTTTTTTTCCTCCAGAGCTCATATTTCTTTTTGTTTTTAATCTCATGGGTCATTTTTTCCATATGTCAGCACATATGGTCAAGATGATTTTTTCTCCTAAGGCTGTGCTGCTGCCTCTCTCATTCAGAATTTTTTTTGGAGGGGGGGGTTTATCTTGACCCACAAGATTTCTTCACGGTGTTTAGAATTATTTTCTATTTACTTGTATCTCCAGACTCAGTTCCTGATTTGAAACTTTTGCCAGGGTTAGGCTGTGCCTACTCCCACATATTTGGATAGGGTAAACAGTACCTGGGGGTTGTTGTGGTTTCCATCCCTTCTGTAGCTTCCATCCTTTTCATTTGACTTAAGGCTGGCTTTGCTAACAAGACTATTCTTTTAGTACTTGCAGTTTCTAGCTGTCTTTTTGTGCAGGCTTGGGCTGAATAAAGGAGCGTACAAATGTTTTCACTGGATTTCTTAAGCATTTTTCAATCTGGTGAACTTTTTAGATTATTACTGTATTATATGTAGGAGATATAGGATCTTCTGTAATCTTTCAAATCCTCATTTTAATCAGAATCACATTCATTTACTTTATTTTTAAATTATCAAACTTTTTTTTTCCCTTTCCCACCTTCTTCTATCTGGAAGGAAGGAAAAAAAGAAAGGACAGAGAGACAGACAGAAGAACAATGAAAAGCAAAATAAAAAGTTTCCTTGTATCATGTAAGTATAGTCAAGCAAAACAAATTCCCACGTTGGCCATTTCCAAAAATGTGCTTTTTATTCTGCATATATTAGTCCATTATCTCTCAGTCATGAGGCAGGCAGTGTTTTTTGTCATCAGTGTTCTGGAATTATGGTTGATTATTTAGTTGATCAGAGTTCTTAAGTCTTCCAGAATTGTTTGGGTTTTTCTTTTTGTTTTGTTTTGACAGCGTCTATATTTTAGTATAAGTTATTCTGATTCTGCTCATTTAACTCCGCACAATTTCTCAAATTCAGTCTGGCTGAACAATGCTCTGGTATATTTGTCATATGTTATTTTTTACTATGGTCATCTCATATTCCTCAATTTAAGCCCCATGAGGGCAGGACTAGGTCATTCTGAGTTTTCTTCTGCCCCAACAATTGGAATGGTGCTCTGCACAAAATAGGCACTTATGTTTGGTGAGCTGAGTTTTCTAGAGCTTTTGAGGCCCTGACAAGTCATAGTAGGGGCTACAGTCAGTTTTTGGCTTTCAGTTACAAAAGTAGTTTGGGGATTTGTCAGGGATTCTAATCAGTATCCCTGATCCATAATCAAAGTTTTATTGAACCTTGCACTGTTTCTTATGTGCCTAGAACTGGGGCAATGGCAGGGCAAAGGGGATTAGAGAAGCATAAGACAATCTACCTACATTTGAAGAGCTTGCAATTTGGTAGGAGATAAAATAACAAACATGAAAGAGAGAGACAATTCAGTTCTAAGCTGTATATAACTTCTCTGAGTACAGTAGAAATTTCAGTGACAAAGACAGATATCCTGAAGTTTTCTAATTTGGTAGGGATTTATATGTCCCTAGGGTTTGCCTTAATAACAATCTGTAATCCTGCTGTGGAGACCAGGACTACCTGAAAACTCATCTCTAAAAGGGTATATAGCAACTTGTCAAACAATAGTAGTTTGGTCTGGTTTTTCACATTTAAAAAAACATTGCTTTCTGGGGTACAAGAGTAATACTGGGTCTCCCAAATTTAATTAATGCTGCCAACATTTACCATTCTTTACCATATCTTTATGTTATCTCTGTACCTATAGAACATATTTTTGCCAAAACTATTACAGAATTTCTCTCACAGAATGTTTATATGTTTGCATGAATGTGTGTGTATATATGTGTCAAATGGAGAACAAAAAAAGAATGAGTGTGTGTGTGTATGAGAGAGAGAGAGAGAGAGAGAGAGAGAGAGAGAGAGAGACGGAGACAGAGAGTGAAAAAAAGTGAGTATTTAAAGGCTAGTGCTTCTACCAACTTTACATGAGAGCCACTATTTCCAATTAGAAAGATGAATTGGCACCTTTTCCCAGGGCCACATAAGCAAATATAGGTAAAACCACAGGAGATTTAGTGCGCCCTTCACTCTAGCCACTAGTCTCTTCGTTGTCCCATAAAGGCACCATTAGCTCTCCCATCTCCATGTATATGCTCATAGCATTTCCTCGGACAAGGATGTTCCCTCTTCTCTCTCTTAATTCTAGTACAAGGGAAAAGTACTGACACTAAAGTCAGAACATGAGTTTAAATCCTGCCAATAATATTTACTATCTGTGATCCTCGCCAAGTCACATCCTCCTTAGGCCTCACTTTCTTATTCTATAAAATGAAGAGGTTAGACTAAAAGACATTCATATCCTTTTCAGTTATAAATCTGGATTCCTATAAGCTTGTGTATTCTCCTCTATCTCTCTCATCACCTCAACTAGAAATGAGCTCATTGGTAAACCATTACATTCGTTGATCCTAATTACATATTTCTTCAGACCATACCAAAAGAAAGAGCAAAAATAACATTGCACACCAATCTCACTTTCTCTTTTCAGTAAGGTTACTTGACTGATAGGGTCAAAGTGATATACTGTAGAAAGTTTATCTAGATTTTTAACAAACCCTTTGACCAATTCTATCATGCTGTTCTAGTGCAAAAGTTGGAAGGGTAATAGTGTTGTGTGTGGATTTAAAGGTAGAAGAGATCCTGGAGGTCACATATTTCAAATCTCTCATTTTCAGTTGATGAATCCAAAGCCCACTGTGGTTTAGAGAAAGGTAAACTACTTTTCTAGGACTGGTTGAATGGTTAGATTCAAATAGTGGTATTTAATGGTTCAGGGTCAACTTGGAGGGTCCCTTTTGAAGTGCCTCAGGGCTTTCTGCTCAGTCATGTGCTATTTAATATTTTTTTTTCAGTGATGGGCAAAAGTTTGTGTTGTACATTTAACAAATCTGCTCTTAACAGGAAGCTAGAAGGAATAACTAATACGATGGATGTGAGACAAGCTAAAACATGGGGCTGAATCTAAGAGAATGAAATAAACAGGTATAAATGTAAAAATCCCACTTGTATTCCCCAAAAAATCAACTTCAAAAATATAAGATGTGAGTGGGTGTGACTAGATAGCAGCTGATATGAGGAAGTATGGGACAGTGACAAGAGTCCTGGGCTTCAAGTCAGAGCTTCTGTGTTCAGATTCTGACGCTGACACTCACAATGTGACCTAGTCCAAGTCACTGAATTTCTGTGTCTTCAGTTTCCTCTGTCACTCACCTATTCAGTAAATTCAGTGCTTCCCTCTTGCCTCTAGGATCAAATATAAGACACTGTGTTGAGCTTTAAAGAACTTCATAGCCTTGCCTCAACTTTTCCTTGTAACTTTATCATACATTACTCTCTTTCCCATAGTCTACAGTCCAGCCAAGCCATCTTTCTTGCTTTTCCTCACATTTTCTCACCTTTGCTCCTTAACACTGGTTGTCTTCCGTGCCTAGTATGCACTTCAAGCTCAGCTCTTAGAAGCCTATGTCTCCTTCAAAACTCTGGTTGTTACACCTTCTAGATGAAGCCTTCCCCCCTCCAGTCCCTAGTGCCTCCCATGTAACTTCTATTTATTACACACACACACACACACACACACACACACACACACACACACACACACATGACTATACAGATATTAGATACACACATATATGTACATTTGTTGTTGTTCAGTTAAGACCCCATTTGGGGTTTTCTTGGCAGAGATACTGGAGTGTTTTGCCATTTCCTTCTCCAGCTCATTTTACAGACAAGGAAACTAAGGCAAACAAGGTTAAGTGATTTGCCCAGGGTCACACAGCTAATAAGTGTCTAAGGCCTGATTTGAACTCAGGAAAATGAGTCTTCCTGACTCTAGGCCCGACATTCTATCCACTACACCACCTAGTTGCCTCTGTACATATGTATGTATATACAGTGTTCCAAAAGTTTCAGTGAATTTTTTAGCTATTAAAATTTGAAACTACAACAAGACTTTTGGAATAATCTATATGTATTCTCTTCCAATGAAATTCTCATTCCTCAAATACAGAAACTATTTAGTCATTTTTGTTTCATTTTTTGTATTTCTAAAAGCTAATGTAGTTTCTACCACATAATAGGTTTTTAATATCTGCTTGGTTGATTACTCTAAATACCTGCAAAGTTTATTCATGTGATACTTATCTACTGTCTCATTCTGAGAATTCTTTTCATGTATGTCTGTATATACATGATTATATATAATATATATTTACATCCTCTTATATACATATGTATATGTATATATTTACATCTTCCACTAGACTACAAGCTCCTAGAGAGAAAGAATCATGTCTTAAGTATCTTTTATGTCCCGGTGCCTTGCACATATTAACCATTCCATATTTACTTGTTGACGGATTGGCTGATTGTTCGATTCTGCCAAGTAGATGACTTTTTTGGACATATGCTGAAACAGATGATGCAAACCCTTCACAGATGCTATACACCTCTGAGCCCAGTCTTCGTCCAGAATACTGGGAAGGGTTATTGAGTGGCTTCACTTATAGCGACTCAGCAAATGCTCGTTTTGAATGTCCTCTCACCTCATCTATCTACATCTTACCCTATCCTTCCAGGCTGATTTCAAGTCCCAACTCCTGAATGAAGCCAACCCTGACATCATCAGCCACAGTGATCTTTTACTTCCATAAACTTACAACCTTCAGGAGTTGGAAGGAACCTCAGAGGCCATATTGTCCAATTAATACTTTAAAAAGATCACATCTCTAGGTGTCATCTAGCCTTTGCTTACTCAAGGGAGAAACTTACTTTTGTCTAACTAATTTCACATATTGACTATATCTATACCTTCAAGAAGTTAATCATATACTGCCATAGGCCATATCTTGCATTGTTATTTAACTCTATTTAAGCTCTTTGGGGGCAGAGTTAGGGGCAAGGAATGCACCTGTGATTTTATTAATATAAGGAATACCTGGATGAGGAAATTCTGTCTATCAATGTAGTATAGGCATCTTCTCTCCAATTTATAGTCTTAGAGACTGTTACATAGAGCATTGAGAGATCGTGACTGGCCCCAAATCACAGTTAGTATGTGTCAGAGGTGAGGCTTGAACCCAGGTCTTTCTGGCTCCAACATCAGCTCTCTATCCACTATTCCATACTGCCTCTCAAGATAGGGACCATGTATCATTTACTTCTTTGTAGAGACCACTAGTTCCTGCTAACAATAACTTGAATGAATGCTCACATACACACACACACACACACACACACGCATTTTCTATCATCTTTAAAATACAGGGGTTTAAAATGACTAAATTTTCACAGAACTATCTCAAGTTAAACCCAGTCCAAAAATACCAATTGTTGCCTCTCTTAGGAGGCAGAATATATACAAATATTTGTTATAAATATATGTCTGAATTTTAACAAGCAGCCACCTCCCTAAATCAACTATCTCTAGTTAGCTTCTTTCAGTTATTTTAGATCATATTATGATGTCATTAGCCAATGAAGAGTAACAATCTACAGGCTTACTCAACTGCTCCTTTGATAGAATGTTAGACATTAGACCTAGAATGTAGAGAATTTCTCATTCATTTCATTTTACAGATGTAGAAACCAAGGCTCACAGAAGTCACAGGATCACTGATTTATAGCTGGAAGGGAATTCAGAGTCAATGGAGTCCAGCCCCCCTATTGTACAGCCAAGAATATCAAAGCCCAGAGAAGTTAAAGGACCTGTTTGGTATCACCCACTAAGTTTTTTTTTTTCAGGAGGGTCTGGGGGGAGGGGCTTCCAGCCTAGGTTTTCATACCTGCATCTACTACATTAGACACTGCATTTATCAATGGTTAAGTTAATATCTCTAGTTTCCTGGCTTGTGACTCATTCAGGAACATGAAAAACATCTGAGGGGAGTGTTATTGTTGTTTGGGTTTTGTTTTTGGTTTTGGTTTTTTGAGCTCTCCTGGTTTGCTTTCCTTGAAGATTCTCAAACAAAAGTTAAGATTAAACTAATCTGACACTAGTAGATATTTGCCCATAAATATCAAGGTACAAACCACCAAATTCTGGATTAGTTTTCAACTGTGAGCGCTGTCCAGAAAGGAGAAAGGCCAAGGTAGTAATTTTAAAACAACATCACAAAAGATTCACATATTTTCTTTCTTTAGGTTTTATTAAAATACAAGGAATTTTTTTAAAGCACACATTCCACTCAGCACCAGTATTGTAACACAATTCTTGCTGACATTCTGCAAAGCAATTGTTTCCACCATGGATAAGCAGAGACACACACATACAAATATGCACGAACACACATACAATTGTGTCCTCACCATGTTTGCCAAGTCCTCATGATATCATACACCAAATTAATCTCCTTGCTAGAAGACTCCAAGGCAGGGAGCAGCAAGCCACTGTGACTACATCCAACCTCTAACGGAGTGACTGACTCTTTTGTTAGGGGCCATCATTTGCACACTGGCAGCCCTTCCACAGCTTGGTCTCCCATTTTAGATGCCCAAAGGCTTGAGCTAGTGATTATGAGGACTGTGGTTACATGACACACAACTGAACAACACTGGCCAAAATTCCCTACCCAATACCTTTCATTACTTTGGTTTTGTAGTATTGAATGCATACGTCTTCAATGCTGCTTCCAACCCCCAATCACATTGAAACAATGTCATCCAGTGATGTAGCCTGCCCAAGACTTGTGAAACTTCTCTCTGTGGGTTTCTTTCATTAATTTGCTTATGTTTTATTTGTTCACATTTTTTAAATTATTGTTATGATTAGTGGAGCCAAATAGTGACTCCATTAAACCTGTGTATAGACTCCAACATCTAATCACTAAATAATAAACTCCCCAAAACTCTTGGTACTGCTGCCCAGAGTTAGCACTACTCCATGAAGAGACTTATTCAATCTCTGTAAGAAACGATTTTTTATTAATTGTCTTTTTTTCAGAATAGAACAGCATCTGTCTGCTCAAAGACCTTGCTTCTGACAATGACAGATAACCAGGGTGTCAGAAAACCACTGATTCTTAACCCAGTCTGCCCCATTTAGGTTTAGCAGTACAGTTTTGAGGAGTGATTTGAGAAAGACTTTTTTTCCTACCTCCACTGAGTTAGGATATGGGGTCTTCACCATACAACTCTTCACTCTCCCAGCTCCTTTCTCCCCTATCCTTCCCCTGAACAGTTCTTCTGCAATTTGAAGGAAACTCCCATCACAGAGTGGGAGATTTATATGGAAATAGTGGGACTATGAAATATGAGTAAAATGGTTTTGATTTTCCTTAAGTTTAAGGAAGGAGATGAGGCATAACCAAAAACAATTATTTCAGCTGGGACTTTCAGTCTCATTTTTTAAGATCCTCACTGCCAACCACCACTATTGAGAAAGATGACATGGTCAGAAGTCTAAGGAACTCTAAATGTTTGACTTTTTCACCATTCCCTCAATTGTAGAAGAGAGCTTACTTTTAATCTCTGCCTTCACAAATAAACATGAAATTCTGAACGAACTCAGTTCTGAGACCCACGAATCAGAGATCAAACTTGTCTCAGCTCTAAAGAGGGAAATCTTCCTTAGGTTCACAGGAGATAAGATCCTCATCCTTTACTATCATCCCACAAGTAGGACTGGTCTCCATATCCATGGTCTATAGAAGGTACGTACAGAAGGAACCTAACCAAATCCTACAAGTTTTTCCAAGAGGAAAGAGATCATCTTTAACACCATCTCTCTGATGCCTATAGAAAATCACTAAGTCTATTCCATCTATGAGCCCAGACTAAGAGCAGAAATCTGGAAGGGACAGAATAAGGGTCTTTTCTACATTATCAGGGCTGGGAATGATTAGGTAGAGTAGAGGTTTGCTTTACCAGGTGATCAGAATGTTTAAAAAGCAGTGGTGCCCAAAATCAGGAGCATGTGAAGACACAGTAGTGGAAATTCAAACCAGGTAAAAAGATAGCCATGTAAGCTAAATCACTATCACTTCAAATATGCAAAGCTGGATGACTATTACTAATCTGTTTGCCTGTTGTGAGGTCAGGAGCTATTTTAATATTGTATTAAGTATGTCCACCAGTACTTGATGGACATTTTATTCATGCCCATTTGAGAAAGTCCTGGTCAAATCCTCTAAGTAATAAAGTAAGTTTTGAATAGTTCCAAGCCATAAACCTTTGAAACATTGAATAAAATATGAATCCATAGCCTCTAACAAAGTCTTAAGTAGCTAGAAAACTATTTCAATGGTATACAAGCTAATCCAGTTAACATATTTAAACTGAGAGCCCCATATAAACGTGGCCTGTCAAAAGAAAATGATCAGATGAGAGAATGGATGCCAAATCACAGTTGTGGCAGTATGTGTATACATACATATATATACATATGTATATATACATACACATGTGAAAGATTAGCACCAAAAAGATGATGTTTTATCTCCCAGAGGATTATTAGGATGTTTGAAAATAAACTGTGGCAAGAATCAGAAGTATGTTCTGTAAACATGGGGAATAATAATACAGACAGAAGCAACCCCTTGGGTCATGCTTGTTAAGAGGTGTGACATGTGTTATACGTAGCTACATTTTTTTACCCTTGTGTAATAGTAGGGTTTCCATGCTCTTCCTTGGGGAATCTGCTCTATGTGGATGTATCTCCCCATTAAAAATAATTTTCCCCCTGATATTTGGCATAACTTTCATTTACTAACTTCCATTGCTGTTTCCCTATTGCTCATCCTCTGCAACAGGACTCACCTACGATAGTCTGCACTTCCTTCTACATACTTGTAGCAAAACTAGAACACAGAAGTAATTTTCTTCCACTCTTATCTGGACAATGAACATTGCCTTCTTGTAATCTCACTTTCCTTCCCCCCACCTTCTCTGACATACTATACCAGTTCTGTATATAGAGGAAAAAACAAGATACTTTCAAGGAAAATATCACTCACATGGTGCCCCTGACTTTTATAAGATCTCTTTAAAGGCACTGTATAAATCCTAACCCCATTCTGAAAAACAAAGAAACTGGACAAATGAACCGATGATTTTTGATGCAAAAAAAAATTCAAAGTGAAAAAAATTCTGTAAACATTTAATATTAATTTTTTAAATATATGTTATTTACTACTAGTTCATTAAATAACTAGAGTTCTGCAATTCTATTTACCTATTCTGGTAATGTATATAAACACCAAAAAAAGCTACCTGGTTTAGATAACTTGGCAGGGGAAAAAAAGTTTGAGCTGTTCTTCAGTACCGATTTTCTTTTTCCAATTTTGATAGTCTCTATTTTTGTGATATTCAAATTCAGTACTTTGAGTTTCTGGCTTTTCTCAATGGGATGATGAGTTTGTCTTTTGCAATCCATTCCTATTCTTGCTTATTTTCAGATGCAGTCACCTGAGCTTAGTGTTGTTTCTGTGTTGGTCTCCTTTAAAATTACTAATAACTAAGAGTTATGTCCATAAATATTGACATATACTGACATTTGAATTTCTCAAAATTACAAAAAAAAATTCTGTTCACATTTTATTTTATAAACTAGCCTTTAAATATTCTCTAAAGTCTGACCTTCAAGAAAATTGATAATTCTCTTCTCAAAATGTTTTATATAACCTGGCAGTTTTATAAAAATCCACCTATGGCACATAACAGTGTGGTACAGAAGACTACACTATATAAAGTCTTTTGGGTACTTCTAAGGACTAGCCCTTGGTAGAGGGGGCCCGAGACAGATCCAATTTTCAAATCTGTGTAAATGTGGGAATGTTGTTCTACCAAAGCCCAAAGTGTCATTGTGGATTGCACTGTAAAAAGGCTCTGATATATTTGGATGGGACTCATCCCCAACTAGCTGTCTCTTACCTTCTCGAGCACTTATTAAAGTACCTGGCACATTGTAGGCACTTAACAAATGCTTGTTGTCTTGATGCTTATGTTTCTTAGGAAACCATGTTTGTGTATTTGCATCATTCTTGATAGTTCACCTACTTTTGAGGGACAATAAGGCTATATAGTAGTTGAGCAACCAGAGAATCATTCCCCACAAGGCAGCTGAGATGATTCATGAAATATGAGCAAACTGTTTTCAGCTCAACATATGGAACTTCATTACAGAGACCAACAAGTATTCCACGGTAAGGAATGAGTGGCGCTATGTAATATTTCAACAACTGTCACTGTTGCAACCACAGAGTAACCTATGGCACTAGTTCATGCCTAGTGAGGTATCATGGTTCATTTATTCCCCCACTCAAAACACACAAAAAAAGGTAAATAAATTATTTTATATAAAAAATGCAAAGCCACCCTTCATCTTTCTATATCTCTCTCATTATAGGATAAAGAAATTATTTCCCACTCATAGGGTCTCAGATGGGTTTTAGCAGAACTATTTTCTCTGGCCTGGAGAATTACTCATGTGTGGGTATGTGTTTCTATTCCTAACTAATTAGTTACCCTCTCTGTAGCTTCAAAGTAAAACTCTCTGTACTCACCTGATCTTTGAGCCTTCTCTTTCCTTATTTGTCATTTTCAGAGGAATTACAGAGCTTTTAAGTTGAAAGGGCCTTTGAAGATCATCCAATCCAACACTCTCAGTTTATATAAAGCAAACTGAGGACCAAGAATATTACATGATTTGCCTAAGATCCCAGAACTGGTAAATGATAGTCCGAATTTTAACTCAGGAAATAAAACTCCAAGTCCAGTGTACTTCCTACAACTATTTCACCTCTTGACCAGAGAATAACCCTAACCCTCCAAAGTGAGGGAAGATCCTCAGAAAGTACCCCTAAATATCCTGAGTATTCTTGGATGTTTTCGGCCAGCATCTTGCAGTGCATACTGAAAGATAAAGCCAGAGATGACACCAACACTCTAAAAACCAGGACAACCACCATGTGAACCACACCCCTCCTTTTTTTCCCCAAGACTCACTACAAACAAATATTTAGGGATTTACCAACAGTCTTCTATTCATGGTGGAGAAAGTTAAGATAATAATCCCTATTCTAATAGAGTCTTTTGTCCCTGGCATTTCTCTAGGGCAGGTTGAATGTTTTTCCCCCATTTTCTCCAAAGCAAGCACCAGTTGTTTAATTCCATCTCAAGTCAGGATGGAGACTTTGAAACAGGTTCTTCCTGCTCATCTTAGGCTCTTTTTCAAAAAGAGAAAGGTAACAAGGGGTCATTGGTTAGGCAGGTATTATCATTATTATTATTACTATCATTGTTATTGTTTGGTAGGGGAAGTGGTGATGGTCTGTTAGGGATGGTTTTATTCTTCTGAGATGGCTATTAAAACTGCTGTCCAGCAATGGGGGAATAAATGAGATCCAGTTGAAATTGTGGATCCGGTACATCCTTCTCTTCCTCCCCCCTTCCTTTTTTGTTATTTTTAATAGGGCACTATGCAACTCAGAAATTCCTCCAGCTAACCTGGATTTCATCTCTTGCTGAAGTTCTTCTCTAGCCAAAGTCGGACTTCCTGAAGGTTATAGAAAAAGGGGCCCTTCCCTCCTAAGTAAGCAATTTTTTGTCTCTGCACAACACACACACGCTCAAAGGATACCCCATAGGCTATGTTGGCATTGTTATCCATGCAGTCAGCCACCACCTGGCACTGGGGCGGCAAGGAGAAACGCTCCAGGAGCTGATGGGCTGCTGCACAGCGGTCTTCCTGGTTCCGGTGTTTCTTGACCTCGAAAGACACAGGGGAGTTACCAGGCACCGCCCAACCATCTGATGGATGAGCTTCATCAATGTAGACCAACAAGAAGTCAGCCACTGTTGAAAACTCTTCCACCAGCTTGCTAAAGGCCGGTAGCTGGTTTGTGAACGGTGGTCAAGTGGCTGAACCAAAGTTGACAACCAGTGGACGCTCAGGATTGGCAAAATCCAGGAGACGGCACTCAGCTCCATATCCTCCATCAAATCTCTTCCACTTGGAATTGTTCTGTTGACCATTCCCAACTTCAGCTCTGGTAATGTGGACTACACTGGAATTGGGGGCATCTCCACCCAATTTCACCTGATATCAAAGAAAGAAAAAAAAGGATGGGGAAGAACCCACATTAAATAGACTTAACTTGGAGGACAAATTGGTAAGCTAAGTAACCACAATCAGCTCAAAAAAAAAGGCTACATTACATTTCTTCAAAATAAGGTACAATGATTTCAGTAAACTTAGTTTAGAAAATAATGATTGCTGATTTTAAAATTACTTTTTGTCCTATATAAGGACTACAATTTTTATGAGGGTAAGGTATGCTAGACTAATCATTTCATTATAAGGACCTGGGGGGGCAAAACCCTCCCTAAATCAATGTAAATCAGCAATTGTTCTGCAACTTAAAGTCTTAAAAGTTGCCTTCGACACTTGGAGATTGAGTGATTTGCCCAGGAGTTCCACAGCCAGTTTATGCCAGAGGGAGGACTTGAATCCAAGTTGTTTTTAATCCAAGGACTTTCATCACTGATGCTTCTATAAATGCATCATAAATAACTTCTTCACTCTCCAGTAATTTCTATCTGCTGCACTGAGGCTGGTATTCTTTGTAACCATTACTTCCCTAGATGCTAATGCTTCATGCATGTTACATAAGTGAATTATTGGTTCCATTTCAAAGCCATGACATAAAAAGGTTAAAATGAATTGCCCAAGTTCAAGTAGAATGCCAGCTGGCAAAGTGAAAAGCTAGGAAAGAATGTCCAATTTTGGATTCTCAGTTCAAAGTTCTAGAAAACATGGCATCCAGCAATGACCTAGGGCCCAAATTGATTCATTCAGTATCAACTAACAAAAAAAGTAGCATAATTGACTGGATCCATTTTGAGGTTCCCAGAGTTCTTACGCTGAAATCAGACTTACCTTCCTGGCCTAATTGTCCACAGCTAATTTTAAAACAATTTATGCAAATGCTGGATTACTTTCGAAAAAAATAAGTTTGTTTTAAATAATTGCTTAATAATTGTTTATTAAGAGAGTAATAACAAATCTTTCATTTCAAGTATGCACTTTATTCTGTCTGAGGACAAGCTATTGGTCCTACAAGACTGGGATGACAGAAATTTAATCACAGTTTTTTCTCCAGCAATGTCTCTTTACACCTTAGGATTACATTAAGGCTTCAACATAACAGTGGCTTAAAAGGAGATTACAGGTGAGTTTTACTTGACCTTCACTTCCATGATTGAGGGAAGGACAAGCATAGGGTTGGGGGAACACACAGGAGGAGTAAACATTCTTGTGGTAAAGTTTCTAATATTTACCAATGAAATGTTCCTACCTTTAATAAATTTATATCTTGCATAAATCAGAAAAATGATAACAAAATCAAGACTTCCTTTGTAACTTGAGGGGCATGGCATCAAATATTTGAACAGTTTCCTTTCTTTTTTCCTCTTTTTCTTTTAATATCTGACACAAAGACTTGAATAACTCTGGAGGATATCTTATAAATAATTCCAAGCTAAACCCTACTGACTATAAAAGAACTGAACAACCCACAACAGCACTAAGAGATCTCCAAAATGAGTGTTAGCTGCTAACAAAGCCCTGTCTAGCAAGTGAGTGGGGGGAAAAAGAGATTTACCCTATCTCTATAATACCAGAGAAAGCCCGTCCTTGGATATGAAGTTTCCAGTGTTCTTTTTTTTCCTCTCATTCTTATTTTTAGTACCTTCATCCCCTTTCTTGCCTCCATTTCCCTTCTTCTCTAACCACAAAATTTTAGTTCCTAGGAGTTAGTCTCTGGCTTGCACAAAGGATATGGAAGTGAGTTTTTTAAAGGACAGCAAGAAGACCCATTCGGTAAAGACACTTAGTTACAAATGCTTTAAAAAAAATCAAAAGGAATTTTGTGGACCCTTGGATATATTGGCTGATAATAAAATGCAGAGAATATAAAAGAGGCAATTACTTTAGCTTTGGATAAGTAAAATTGGATCTTTCCCTAGAATGGTTTAATCAAAGCCAATAACATCAGGGACAAGTTACCATAGTACAATTGATTTTTTTATATAGTGCCCTTCATACTACAAAACACTTATAATGGGTCTCACTTGAATGTGCCTTCATTTATGCTAGGGAGGTAATGCTGGTGTTAATTGAAGTCATTTGGAGGAGAATTTAAAAAAAAAACCTCTACAATCTAAACTGGTATATTCAAATTCTGAGGCTCTATGCATGCTGTTTAAGAATCTTTTTGGCAAATTTCAATTTAGAACTCACTTTTACTGCATAAAGGGCAGAACTAAGTAATATTCTACTTTAGAATAGAGACAGGCAGGTTCATAGTAGATATTACTATCTCTATTTTACATAATTAGAAACTAAAGGAATTCCTGCTTAGATTGTTTTCTTCCCCTGTTAAGTAGCTAAGTAAAAAAGTAAACCTAATTAAATTAAATGATGAAATCATGTATCTTAACTTTTCTAGTTAAAATGGTTAATTTGTAAGGTGAGCTGAAGATACATAATTTAATAAGCTACTTTGGATGAGATAATTTTGATACTGGAGGAAATTTACTTATCAGGTTACCATGACTTTATTGATGGTGTACTCCAGAGAAGGAAACCACAACCTCTCTATTCATAGATTAGAGAAGATACTTTCATAACTTGGTGTCCTACCTTTTCTTTGATAAACCTATTGTGAACAGCTCTAAGTTGGTCTCTGATTGACAGTCTGCAGCTGGACCCATTCTCCAAGTCTTTCCACTTTGCTAAGGCTTGTACTATGTTGGCAGGACATTTGAAAACCCAAGTCACCCTGACACCACGAGAAGGCATTGAGGAGGGATTTAGTGGAAGTTAGAGAAGATAGGTGCCAAGGGTAGATGAATGAGAACAAATTTCAAATTAAGTTTAGAAGATATTTTGCTGATTTGCATGGGGTTTAGTGTTCTTGTTTCACCCACCTATCTGTATGACCTGGTTAAAGAGGAACACTGCAGATTTAGGGTTCTCGTTATTACCTATGTTCTAATTCAATTTTAGTCAAACGTTTAGGAGGAAAGAAGCATTTATTAAGCACCTTCTGCATTCAGCATGGCTTACAAATATTCTCATTTGATCCTCACAACTACACTTTAAGGCAGGTGCTAATAATGTAGTTGGGGAAACTTGAGGCTGCCATCTGTACTAGGCATTATGCTGAGTGCTATGGAGACAGAGAAAGATGAGAGCATTATCCCTGCCCTCAAGGAGCGCATATTTTAAGGCTTTTAGACAACATATGTATCACCCCATGTAATTCTTTTGCGGATATTAAATCCCTGAAAGTTTATTGCATCAGAACCGACTCAACCCATGATGTCCCTAGAGCGACATGAATATAGTGAGAGCAAACCTTTTCCTGGACTCCAGAGCTACATCCTTAGCCATGATGAAGGGGGGTGGGAAAGCCCACAAACTGTTAAGTTTTAAGTCACTTCTAGCACCCATGAACAAGTTGTGTGGTCTTTCTAAGAGGGACCTCTGACTCTGTGACTGGAACCTAAGCATACCTGAAGAACATTTCATTAGTCACAAGGTCTTCAACTGTGCCATCAGTCTGATTTCATTGCCAATGACAGTTTAGCTAGGGATCATTTCCCTGGGAAAGTTTTGTGTCCTCGCTTTCTGCTGGTGACAAAGTAGAACTCAGAGGCAGAATTATTTCTAAATGTGGCATAATTATATGGATGAAAATAAGGAGTGACAAGAAAGACAATGCATCATTTAAATTCCTTGTCCAGTTGCACAAGATTAACACTGCACTTCCTAGTAACAATAAATTGTCAGTGAAAAGAAATCTCTTTCTAATCATGACACTTGCCCTAGGGTTAGTATAATTACCTAATTGTAGTGGGCAGGCAAACACTCTTTCTGAGGTCACCTAGCCAGCTAGTGACCAAGGGAGAAATGGGAACCTCTAAAACCCTCCCTTTGAGAATCTTGCTATAAACAATCTGCCTCTCTGCCAGGCTAGCTCAGCTGGTTGGAGCATAGTGCTAATGAGGCCAAAGTCAGGTATTTGATATCTTTGTGGGCCAATTAGCTTTGCTCTGTTTGGTAGCCACAGCAGCTTGCAGTAGTGGAAAGGATACTGGATTTGGAATCAGAAGACGTGGGTTCAAATTCACACCTCTAGGCTTCACTGCCTTCAAATTATTTCTAACACATTAAGTATTAACATATAAAATGACAAGGCAACCTTAGTCTGAACTGAGATTATATTCTGGTAATTACTGAGGTTTGATACTGAATATCATCTAGTTTACTAAAGGCAGAAGCCCAGGTATGATGTGAAAACCAAATAACAAGTGAAAAGCATTGAATAAATGTGAACTACATCACCAAGTGATATTATCAAAGAAAGCAAAGCAGACTGTCCTATGGAGACAATATTTTAGGAAAAAAGAAAAGTGGGGAGGAGAAAAACATATAAACCATAAATAATCTTTAGTCTCCAGAGCAAATATCTTAAACATTTAAAAACCAGGAGAAGGAAAATGATCCAATCCAGCAGGGGAAAAAAATCTCATCTCCCTTTGACATTAACATATAAATGGGTCTTCAAACACAATCTTAAATTAAAGGGGATAGACCTGTGATTTCACTGGTTTAGGAAACCCCTCTACCAGTACAGGTCAACATTCTTTGAGTCTTATTGAACACATACTTACAGAGTTGCTAGTTTCATACATTAATGGGTCATTTTCATTCACAGAATTAAAAAACGTCAACCATCCAGAACGGAAATTACTTAGGGGAAGAAACTGTGTTTGTTTTCTGTCTCTATTTAGGACAATACAGTGCCTAACACCACAAGAATCTCTATTAGAATACATCTGGTAGTAAGTGGTCACCCAATCTTTGAGGGTCTTCAGGGAGAAGGAAACTACTGCCCTATGAGGAAGCCCAAACTGACTGCCAGGTATTCAGAAACACCACGGGACAAGCCTCCAGGGTTTTGTGACAGAGAGAATTTGGTTTCCTCTATGATACATGCCATGAATGGAAGGATTTTTTTCTCCATACTCAGTTGTGGAAGTCATATTATTATATGACCATAGAACTGGAAGACAGGCAGCATTGTGGAGTGTGCAAGACTCCAGACTTAATTAAGAGTCAGCCTGGGTGCATATCTTTTAATCTGTCTGTGCCTCAGTTTCATTGTCTGTAAAATGAACGACATTGAACTCCATGAGCTTTATGATCCCTTCCAGCTCTAAATCTGTAATCCTATGATTGGAATCATTAGTTCCAGTAATGGAAGAGTATCTCTTTTCCCCAGGGCAGATTCTTCTTTGATGAGACCAAAGTGACATGAGTTAAAAAACAAGATAAATCCAATCCCATAATATCATTTAAGTCTGCAAGAAAGCAATTCGACAAAAACAAGTCATCCTCTGGTACTTCCTAAATTTACTTTAATTTCCCACAGTGGCACAGAAAGTCTCCTGGCCACAAGTTACCTATCATCTTCATTTCTCCTTCTTAGAGGGTTTGTATTTGTTTGGGGGGGGGGGAAGGTTGTCCTTAATGAGACATATTTGCCAATGAGGCATTCAAAAGGCATTTTTTCACTCTTGTGGAAGAGTAATTAGGTCGGTGCCTCATTCCATGCCAACACTGGCCACTCCATAAACGAACCCTGCCCAGTATTTAATGCCCAAACACAAGAGGCATCATTTCCACTAATTGGTCTTCCAGTTCCAATGTTCCCAAAGGATCTCTTTATTTGAAGAGGCTCAGAATAGTATGTATGCAGAATCTAATATTGCCATTACCAATTTCTATCTCACCTGCATTATTTTCATTGTTCACTCTTTAAAAAACAACACTATCAGTAACAACAACAAAAGAATAAAGATGAATTGTGGGAAAATACTTGAATTTCAGGAATATGTAATGCCTTCAAACTGGGTACCCATAATGGCATAACCGTAAGTACATATATGTAGATATATCTGCAGAATACATATTTAGATCTTGTTCCCTTAATGATAGGATTGCCTTCTAGAGATATGTGTTTAGCGCCGGGGGGGGGGGGGGGAGCATTAGTGCTGCTTTAGCATGTGGACTGCAAAATGAAGAGAGGGGAAAAAAAAAAGAAAAGACCTATTCATAAACTACAAGCTGGAAATAGAGCATATACTACTAACCTTGTTCTCTCTTTTCCACAGCCTGGGAAAAGCTTCATGGACAAAATGTCACCTAATCTTATGATAAAAAGCAAAGAAACAAAAAGGGAGGGGCTAGAGGGGCAGAATCTCACATACACCTCTTGTGATCAAGGCACTGAAAATGGCTTTATTATCCATTAGGAAGTTTGGAATTCTTTGGCAAAATCACCAGGCTACATCAATGCCCTTACGAATGTGGCCAAATAATTATTATGCTGTGTGATTTAACCATTTAAATTCAGATAAGCTGGAATCTTTAACAGGGTTGAATAACAAGTAACCAGTACACTAATCCTTCTCAGCCTCACTGCTGTTCAATTATTTCTTTTTTAAATTAATACTTCAAAATTCAAGCTCTAAGCCTCTATCATTTCCTAGTGTTTTGTCCAATTTATAAACAAACTCTGGTTGAAGAGCTCTTTATATCCTTATGAGACTGTTTCTTCCATAAGCAAACTATTTTTCAGCATACTGTAGAAACTAGTCAGAAGGCCTAGGGTGAGTGAAGAAGCAGAGTGTTAAGAGGACATTTTTAAAACCAAAATTATATGTTGAAATGAATATATTTTCTGTGACATTTCAGCACTAATAGTGCGAAAGCTAATTTGTGTGTCAGCATCTGTGTTGTTTGTTGACTTTTGCACTTCATTTAGGTGAGGACAAGGTGGCTGAACTGGTTAGCTTGAGACTGGTTGTGTCTCTGTGCTTCAGCACAAGGATACATTGTTCATTAGGCTCATGCACTAGCTGAAGAAGTTCAGTTTTTTAAATGCTTTATTCATATTGAGATGTCATAAAATTGTACGTGTGTGTATACACCTTTTTAATCAAGATTATGTATTATGGATGTTCTGCCTGAACCAAAGTATCTTTACAGTCATCTTGCCTAAATTTACTCTGTATCCTATTCAATTTGTCCAATAAGAGGTGATATTTTCCCTCCACTGGGGGAAAAAGCAAACAGAGGCTATAATTCACATATTTGTGTTCCAAGCATCTACATATATGACACTCAATAACATGGACAGAGCTGAAAAATTACCTGTCACACATATACACCTCATTATCTGAAAAGGTTTCCTCTGGGTGCCAAGTAGGGGGAGCTTTTCAAGGTCGTATCCCAGAAAAAAAAATGCAAGTCATTGTTATGAAACACAGGGGTGCCATCTCAAGCAGAACATCTCCAAGTACCCCTAGACATGACTACACCAAAAAGCTGGGACAGATGACAATAGGTGAAGGAGGTTCACTCTACCCATTCCAGAGGCTCTGAACACCCTATCCTCCACCACCACTGAAAACATGCCTAACACATTCTGAGAAAGCCAGTGTTTACCAGACCAGTCTTACCCAACATTTTGTTTTACTGTTTGCATTCATTAAATGCCCCGGTGGTAAGCACTTTGCTCTGCCTCTTCCTGTGGTAGGTTTCATGTAAAACATGAAGGGCAAAAACTGTAGTTAGCATCATCAGCAAGCATCCTCAGAGAACAATCAAAAGACATAAACAAAGAAGCACTAGAAAGAATACACAAACCATATGCAAAGGAGGAAACAAATTACTCATCTTTCCCAATTCCAGGAATATAAATAACAAAATATTGCAACACAATGGAAAACTTAGAGAGGGGGCATTTTTTTCTTTTTTAATTTAGGATTTCAAAGTTCTGAACTCTTGCCATTAGTTGCTGCTGGGGGGCAATAACCCTCTCAAATACTTCACATCACAATGACGTTTGTACTTGGGAGATGACTTGCAAAGAAAACAAATTCTACAAGCAGGTGCAGGTGTGCTTTTTTTTTATAATCTTAGACAAACATCAATTGTCTTTCAAAAAAAATAATAATAGTTTTAACTACCTAAGCCAAACTCCTGGCACCCCCCCCCCTTAATATATCTGCCCACTTTAATATACAGTGAAAAAGAGAGAGATGATCCTTCTGAATTCAGTGAAGTTGAAATGATTCACTCCTCTGCATTTTCATAAATTTTGAATATGAAGTGAATTAATTCTTTACTGTCAAATAGACATTCTTCTCCCAGAGTCTAAGTTCATACTTGGGTTTAAGTATTTGGGAGAGGAACTAGTTCCAGTTTCTCTGGCATTCTGCTGTCGAATAGACTTTCCCAATTTAAAGCAAATTCTTTCCCTGAAAGCCACACGTGGTTTCACATGTAACCAGAATAGGTGCTTTGTGACTGGAAGTTATTTTCTCCACCTCCTTCTCTGTAGCACAACAAACCTCAGGGGATGTCTTGATATTGTATTCCCTTCATCCTTCATTTGTTTCCTATCTCTATATTCTAAAGCACTGTTTAACAGTTTATCTCCCTGACTACACACTCAGCTTCCATGTTGCTCCAGGGGCCCCCTGCTCCAGTCCCTACAGCAGTGGGGTTCCATAACACTGTATGGGGAAACCAAGATCTTGCTTTTTGACAACCAACTTTGCAAAAGGAGTTCTTTCCTCTTACGGCTAAGGGGCCTTCGGGAATCCAATGGACAAATGGATAAAACAGAAGAAGAAAGAACCACAAGATTCTTTATTGCCTGCTACGTTCTGAGTTCAAGGATTCTGCTGACACCTACAATCAGCTCAAGAGCTGGTTTTCCAGCATTTGAAGCAAGTATCATCTCTAGTAGCCCAGAAAAAAAAAGCCTTCCTTGAACTCAATCTCAGCAGGTAAGTGAAAGAGGACCTAGTTTACTATTTCTCTCTATGAGGGATGCATGTTTAGGAAAAAAAAAAGTTTGAATCATAAGGGATTATTAAAATCTTATTTGCTTCACCCACACACAAAAAAGATTACTTTTTAAGCTTCTAAACAGCCTCAAAAGGGAAAATTAAATTTTCTGTCAGCAATTCTAACCTTTTTGTTGTAAATCAAAACAAAACGACAGGGTTACACTCCTCACTCTTCAAAGGGCCCTAATCTGGCTCAATAGATGCATGCATCTGCAAATGGGTCTGTTTAACTTAACTTTGCACTGCTATCCTAAACAGGGCTGCCATTAAGCCAAAACCCGCTAGCCTTAACAAGCTACTTCTTTGAAGATGTTCCCATCTGATATTTTCAAAGTTCTTTCTTTTTCTGTCTTCCACCCTCTAAAATACCAAGATTTCTTCGACTTTTAATGCTGCTGCTTATCTACCTCTATCTACAGCCCAAAAACAAAACCACCCAACATAAAGCAATGTAGGTTCCTAGCTGGTTAAACTAGTTAACTGGTAGCATTGAAATGTTCATTTCTACTGAGCCGTCTCATCCAAGTTAAACTGAGATATAGAAAGGTATGTTAGAGAATGAGCTAGCGCACTCCCTTTTTCTCCCCGCCCATGTACCCAAAGTGAAGCCCACAATCCACTCAGCCACCCCCAACCAGGTCCAAAAGTTCTATCCCAGTGCCTCTGACCAAGGGGAAAGAAGCATGACTGGTCCCAACTTACCTGTTTGTAAGCATCCAGGAGAAAGCTTTTCCAGACACAGCGTAGCCCTTCTGAGGTCAGCATGCGCCGCCACTCGCCACGAGTGGACTTGGACCGGCTCAGCAGCAGCACCACGTGCTTCAGGAGGATGACCGAGTCATAGAGAGCCAGGAAAAGGCAGTTGGAGAAAAAACCTGGCAGGATTTGCAGTGTAATCAACAAGTCTATGCTGAGTAGACCCATCTTCTCCGCCTCCTTAGTCACTTTGCTTGAGTTCTCTGGTTTCCCTTTTGCACCCTCATTTAAGGGAAAGGGGAGGGGGGTGTTAAGAGGAGGAGATGGTAGTAAAGGGGGGGGGAGAAAAGAAAAGAAACTAAGATTGCAAATAAACCTAAACTGTCACCTCTTTCAAATGATCAGAAATGGCAAAATCCAGTCAGCTTCTCAAATCCAGCAGTTAGAGCATGCCCATCAACTCATTTAACTCTAAACTGCTACTTTCCCCCAGAACTTAAGATGTTAAAAAAAAGTCCCTGATCCAGTAGCCTGAGTCCGTTAAAGAGAGACACTGCTGCACTTTCAGTTCCCAGCCACTATAAAATTGAAGTACACATTCCTAAATTAATTTCAGCTTTTCATTGTCTTAATTATTCAGGTTATCCCGTTTCTTTTCTGAACTTACAAGGGCTTCCAGGTTGGTTGGTTGGTTGGTTTTTTAAAATAGTGCTTAGAATATAAGGGGGCTGTTTTCTTTGTACACAACTTTCTGTTTCTCTTTCTCCTTCTTTCTCTCCCTCAGTCCCTTTCCGAGTGTGTCCTTCTATTTTTTTCTCTCCCTCACTCTATCTTTTCCTCCCTTGCTATCTGTCTGTGGTGCAAAGTGCTTCTCTCTAGAGCCCAGTTTGTTTCCCTGAAGCCTTTTATACATTCCCTGGCTAATTGCTGCAATAGAGAAATGAAAGCCTAATCTTGGTAAAGATCTTGACGTCATTGAGAAAGAGGGCTTTACTTTGGCCAGAACTGCAATGAATAGAGAAGCAAAACTCGAAAACTTTTTTTTTTTGAGAAGGGGGGAGGGTAGAATTTTGCTTTGTTATTTAAAGAGAGAGAGACGAGAAAAAAAATGTTCAATACCTTTGACTGCTTTCAGGAAATGCTTTCAAATTTAGGGGAAAGAATTTGAATGTGACCTGCAGAGGGATACAGCAATGATACCCCATTGTTGGGGGGGGTTGTATTTTTTTCAAAGGATTTGGGGAGGGGAGTCCAATGTTAGAACTTCCTTTCTCCTTTTCCTGTAAATGTTCAGCAGTTTTCTAGAGAATTACTAACAATCCAAATTACCTTTTTCATTCATCCAGTTTGTTACCTGGGATTTTTAAAAAATAATCATTCATGTAATTTTCTTTACATTTATAGAAAAGTAAAGGTGGGAGAAGAAAGTGTTTTAAATACATAGACTATTTGGTAATCTTAGATTATATGTGCAAAACAAACAAACAAAAAATAATTTCCTTTTAAGCTTCAATGCAGAAGCCCCAGAGCAAAAAAAAAAAAAAAGGGGGGGGGAAGAATGAGGAAGAGAAAGAGTTCTTCCAGAAAGAAACAGACAGCTTCTTTTAATCATGTTTTGCCTACATGCAGATACAAGTCAAACTCTCCATTGAAAAACTGATTGGCATTTTAATGTCACAAGGACAACTGAATTCTTTTTTTTTAAATAAGGAAATTTTAAAGATCTACATTTTTGCTACCTCTTTTAGGCGTTATGTGAATATTTTGTCCCCTAAGGAAAGCTTGCTTCATTCTTTATACATTTTTTTTCAAATTAAGTCTTCAGAATTCTAGGTGCAGTTAGTGTTGGTCTGAGGTACCAACCATATCAACAGGTTTTACAGTCAGAATCTCCTATTAAGCCTCCTGGCTATGTAAGTCAGAAGCAGCCCTTTGGCCCAACTCTTATCACCCCACCCTTTTCATAGTGTTCTTTCTCACTGACCTAACAGCCCACCTCTAGGAAATATGTTTTCTTGGAAGAAGAAGTAGCAAGTACAAACACTGGGGGAAGGGGCAGAGAGAAAAACCTTAATTGAAAGGGTATTCCCTGATTTTTCTCCATGTACAGAGTTCTCATTGATTTAGATGTGAACTGAGAGGAGCATCCAGACCTTTGGCAGATTGGGTTCTGCATTTGCTCCTGTTTAATCTCCACAGACACAGGAAGGATACCATAGCTTAAATCTGTTAGGAGTATATCATTGTGTGGGCAAATGAAGAAATCAGACAATATTTTTTACCCAAAATTGATACTAGTAGGTAGCAAGAGTATACTATTTTATATTTATAGTGCTTTTAAAAAGACAACAATGATTTTTGTCTCTCTTCTTCCTTTCCCCTCCCCCACATTTTCAGCCTCCCTTACCAAAAAAAAAAAAAGTCCTAACAAGAGGAGTGGAGGAAAGAGACTACAAATGGTATTTTACATAGTACAGAAGGAGAAGGGGGAGTGGGAAAAACAGAGAGGCAGAGAGAGGCTGCTTAGCACTTGCCTGTAGTGACAGTGGAAGGCAGGAGCCAAGTTGAGGACGGAACCCAGGATGTAACTCCTCCATTCTCTAGCCTAATCACTAAATCATGCCTCTTCTCAGACACCACCTCTACTTTATGATTGGACTTAAATATTCCTCCTCCTTCGGTAGACTCCAACTCACAAAACACAGCAGAAAGGCAGCTTCTCCCTTTCATTTGAGCTTGAGAGGGGAGGTGTGTTTAGAAACGGTAAACTGAAGAGAGTGATTGGTAGGAAATCAGGAAAGGTTTTCTCTTTAAATTCAGGGTTCAAATGACAAAACCAGATGAGGAATTTTGTCTGGATTACCATTTTCTAGAATCTCTATTTTGTTTCACCTTAACTCATCCCCACCCCCCAACACATGCAAACACCTCTCTTCCACCTCCCCCTGCCCTCGGGTCAGAAGAGTAATTCAGGAAATTTCTGTGGTGTCAAGAAAAATATGGGAGAACAAACTTCTTAGTCAGGAAGCTTCTTAGCGTTCTTCTACCTTTTCTGAATGAATGAATAAGCCCTAAGGCTAAGGAACTACATTTGCTTTACCTAAGGGTTAGGCAGGTCCTTCCACCAATGCTCTTCCTCCAAGGCTGTGACTTGTACAGCATCCAATTCAGAAGTTCCATATGCTTTTTATTAATAGCACTTTAATCTTCAAAGAACTTTATACCCACTAAGTGACTAATGCATGCACAGACCCATAAGGTAGATGACTTTGATTAATCCCATTACACAGATGGGTGAATGAATCATTGAGGCCCCTAGATTCTGAGTTAGTGGAATTAGCATTATGTAATTTTCCCAGTTCAGAATCCTACCTTTTTTTTTGTATTCAATTATCTCATGGATCTCTACTAAGAACCAGAGCCTTGGCTTGAAGGTGGCCGTCCTTAATACTTTTACCCTCTGACATTCATGGACACTTTTTAATTTTATTTCATTTCTGTTCATATTGGCCCAACTGAGCTTCCTGCTTCAGGTTTCCAATGATCATTAAAGAGACTTATAAAGTTTCTTGGGATCAAAGTAGTCTTAGCAAAGAACATTTTGATGAGTTAAATACAAACAAATGTGAGGCATATGGATTGCATTTCCCTTCACAATCCTGTACTCAGAGTTTTTAATTCCAGGGGAAGGGACCTTGGGCAAAATGCTTTAGGCTTTTTACTAAATACGGAAGGGGGGGGGGAATGATCCAAGACAATTTTTTTTCCAGGGTATGACACTGCTGAGCACAGTCAGTGCTTCCCTCTGGTTAGGAAAATAGCAGGTGTGCCAGTGAGATGGCTCCTTTATGAGGTCTTAGGATGCATTGCTAAAGGAAATTCAGATGGTTTTCCTCCTCAAAAGAATCTGAGGAAATTCCCATGATGCTACAACTGCTGGCCCTTCTTTCCTCCTTCAACCTTAGCTAAAAGCACACAAAGACCAGGCTAGTCATCAGTCTACTGGGTGAATGTTTGTCCTCTTGGCTCCTGGAGTGGCACTAACCAGGAGCTAACTCTTTCTCTACGGGATAATTGACTTTCTTCCTCTGGTCCCTTCCAGCTTGGCCCAGGATGGGGGTGCAATGAAGTATCAATAACTTCTCCAATAACTACTATTATTGAAAACAGGAGTTCAAAGGCATAAAGGAAGTTCCCACATACACCATATTATTAGCAGCAAGGAACTAGAAATAAAGTAGGTGCCTATCAATTGGAGAGCAGCTATACAAATTATGGTATGAGAAGGTAATAGAATATTTCTACACCATGAAAAATGATGAATGTGAAGAACTGAGAAAAGCATGAGAAGCTTTGGATGAACTGATGCAGATTGAAGAAAGCTGAACCAGTGGAACAATACACAAAATGACTGCATATAAACAAAAAGAACAAAATCACCAAATACTGCAGAAGTATGATGATCAATCTTGGTCCTGGAGAAAGTCTGAAACAATCTATCTCTCCTTTAACTGCAGCACTGGAAGATTATGTGGATGTGGAATGTTGTACATACGGTCAGACACAGTCCATTGGTTGATATGAATTGATTTTTTTCACTCTTTTCCTGTCATCTTTATTTCAAGGAACAGCTTACTGGGCAGGAGAGGGTAATGATGTACTTGGAAATTAACATGATGTAAAAACAAGTATCAATAAAAATTTAAAAATGAAATACACAGGCACTTGGAGTTTTATATGGGTTCAGCCACGTCACAAATAAGATAAGGTCCCTGCCTTCTAGAATCATGTGACAAAACAGAAACCAAACAGATGAACTTGGACACACCTTTAGAAAAGAAACTGGGATAAGGAAGGCAATCTTTGTGTGAGATAAGAGCCTTAAATTCCAGCTGACTTTTTGGGGCCCCTTGCAGGCTCTGACAGATACTATAATGTTGAGATCTCACCCTCTTCAGCTATTTTGACTCATTTTTAAGACATTTACTCAAGTAGAAGAGAGGGAAAAGGGTAGGAAGAGATCCCTCTTTTTAAAGATGAGGAAACTAAAGCTTGGTATAGGAAATTACTTCTTATCTGAACACATATAGGTACTAATTAGAAGATGGAGGATTTGGATCTTGGGCCTCTGACTTAGGGGGGAAAAAAGTAGATAAGGAAGAGCAAGAGGTTACTCACTGACATGCCTGCTGAGGCTGCCAGTAAGAGTGCCAATTAATACCAATTGTTATACAGTTTTTGTGAGGAAGACAGCTGTCCACCAGGAACTGGACTGTATCCATCACCTCATTTCATATAGGCCACTGAGCAGCTGTTAAAAGACAAGAGCTTTCATTCATTATTGACCTAGCCTGGAATTAAACTGATGGCCATTTCCCCACCCCTAAGCCACCTAAACCTTACTTGAGGCCCTAGGATTTTATTATTTTAATTTTCATATACACATGAAATATAGGCATGTATGGGGAACAGGGAGTAGGGAATAGAGGAGGAAAACAGGGAGCTGTGGAAAATATGCACAGGGTGAATCACTTCTAGATAAAGTCATCACTCAAAGAGGAAATGAAACCAACTGCCCAGTCTCTTCTGAAGGTGAGTGAAAGCTGAGCTTTTCAACATACTCTCTCCTCTTTTATCACCCACCTACTCAAAGCCACAGACTAAGAGAAACAGAAGTTAAAAATAGCCTTTACTTCGAAATGGTTCCTTCCTCTAATCTGTTTCAATCTAGCTCAATGAGAACACCAGACCATGTTCCAATTGAACATGAAATAGGTCATTCTTACTGTTTTTTTACAGTACCTTATAAGAAATGGATTGCATTTTAAGTTATGAACATGGCGTTCGTGAACTTTCAAAAATATTTTGATTATTTCAATATATAGCTGGTTTCCTTTGTAATCCTGTGTGTTTAATTTTATGTGTTCAAAACATTATTCTGAGAAGGGGTCTATAGCCTTTACGTGACTGCCAAAGGAGTCCATGATATTGAAAAAGAAAAAGGTTAAGAGCCCCTGCATTAAGCATAATAGGCACTGGGCATGGCGATAGAATGTGGTATACACTGCTCCATGCCACTGAAGAAATAAAGGAAAAGTTCCTCCTAGTAAGGGCTGAAGGGCTGATCTTCTCCAGACGCTAAACATCCATAAAAATGAAGCTAATCAGCTATTCTCTACTTCTTCTAAGGCTGGAATAGGATTGAACAACAACAACAACAAAATTCAGGTTAGATTTTTTTAATGAATTTTTTTTAGGTTAACCTCCTGGGTAAGTTCCCCAGGAAAGTTATAAAAACTTCACTAGAGAGCATAAAAGTTTAAGGCTAAAAAGATGTTTATGAAGACAACTTCTCAAGATCCCATGATTCTATTGAGTTTTCACATGAACAATAAAGAGTCAGTATCAAAGCCAGAAAGACCTGGGTTTAAGTTTCACCTCTGATATATACTGGCTATGTGATTCTAGACAAGTCATTTAAATCCTTCCAGGGAAACTGATCTGCATTGGTAGAGGGAGTACATTATAGCAGTGTAAAGACAAGTCTGGTTCCTATCCATATTCCAGAATACATATCTTTGCTGACATAATATATACATGTTCATTATCACCCTCAAATAGTAATAGCAAACAAATGCCATATTCATAAATCACATTTCTGTTTACACCTAAATTACTCAGACCAATTGTTTACTAGTACTATATGAATATATTGACTTAATTTGGACTCCTGGTATGATAAGCAGTATTTGTGAATTCCAATATATTTCAGTTTCATTAGTTAATGGCATCTAAAAAATTAGGAGCAAAATGCAAGCACACACACACACACACACACACACACACACACACACACACACACTTAGCCAAACAAGTACTTTTTAGAACTGAAGTGAAAACAAAAGAATCAAGTATAAAAATTTTTCACTTCTTCACAATAACTCAGTCATATTTTAAAGATTCTAAAAATATATATCCAAAGGAAAACTAGTAGTCTTTTCAACATCAGGATGAAGGACTAAAGTATGAATCCACCCAAATTTCAAAATCCATAGGACAAATATCTATTCATCTTCTACAAAAGTTAAATAGTAATAATAATAGTTAACAATAGCTAACATTTATAGAGTGTTTACGATGTGTCAGGCACTACATTAAGCGCTTTGCAATGATCATCTCATTTGATCCTCACAACAACCCTGGAGGTAAGTGCTGTTGTTTTATCCCCATTTTCCAGATGAGGAAACTGAGGCAAATAGAGTTTAAGTGATTTGCCCAGAGTCAAATACCTAGTCTCAGAGGCCAGACTTGAAGTCGGGTCTTCCTGACTCTAGATCCAAGCTGTATCCTCTGTGCCACCTAGCTGACCCTAAATAGTATTAGGAAACTTTGCAATTTCATATTTATCTCCATAAACAGGTGTCATAGGCTAGTAAAAAAAAAATCACAGAATGTCAGGGTTGTAAAAGCCTCAATAATGGCTCATAGGTGAGGAAACAAAAGACCTGAGTGATTAAGAGATTTTTCCCAAGGTTGCAGAAGTAGTTAACGGCAAAAATAGAATTAGAACCTGGGTTTTCTGACTGCTATTCTGCATCCAAAGTCTCAGAGTCTTCTATTTTGGCTGCACTATTGCCTATGTGAGTAAGTAGGAATTGTCTGTGCCTCAGTTTATCCAGGTGTATGATAGAGGTACAAATGTCTGGGCCTGTAAGTGTTGATGGTCAACTAGTTAATATTTCTTTCAAGCACTCTAGCTCTGTCTGTGGAATCCCCTCTTTAAATATAAGGCATTAGGCTTTTGACTGAGGAAATCAGTCTGGATCTCAGTCAATAGATTTTTTTAAATCAAATCTTTGGAAAAAACATTCCTGGCAAACAAAATCATGGTTTTTGCTATTAATTAACTGATTTACTCCACCCAATTTGATTGAAACATTGGTCCTCTGAAGGAAAACCGGAAGGATTACTTGTAATTGGGGTTAATTATTAGGGATGGGCAAACTTTGCATAAAGAAGAATAATCAACCTGAACCTTTGCCCAAATTCAACCCTGAACCTAACCTTAAATGAGAGACATGTAAGAATGTGGCTTTCTTTTCTTTTTAGTATTCACATCCACTCCCTGATTCCAGCTAAGATTGAAAGGAAAACTGTTCAAATATTCCTCTTGTCCCTTGGGGGGAAAAAATGTTTTACTCATAGTTGTTTGGACTGAAGAAGCAGCAGAAGGTTAACTGGCTACTGCATTAGAAAACTCCTTGATGTTTGAAAGGGTGAATTGCTTAGCTAACTTAAAATCCAGTGCTTGCTATGAGAAGTGTTACTAAACCGGTAAATAAGAGAGAAAAAATGATCACCCATCCTACAAAATCATGTGTCCATTCAGGGACGTTGGTGAGAAATGAGCTAGAAATGTATTTCTGTGCATCTATTTTCGTGTAAGGATTATTTGTAGTGAGAAAAAGAGGCAGCACATGCTACATACATAAATAGAGTGGGAGAAGAGACATAATCAGACTAAAGGGGAATTAAAAGATAGCAGGATTGAAGTTAGTAATGTAACAAGGAAAGGGATTTTTTTTTAAGGGAGACAAGGTAACATAACTCCATAGCCTAGCTCCAAGTAATGTGTAATAAGCACTACATAAGTGTTATAATTTTGACAGATACTTAGCATTCTTGTCAGATATTGAAAAGCAAAAGAGACTGTATGGAAAAAGAGACATGAGGAAGAAGAATGCCAGTCAGCGACAGTAGATGAGGATCTATGTTCGGAGAACAAGAGTAATAGTAGCTCACATTTATTCAGGGCATCCAAAAAGTCTTGCTGCAGTAAAATACCTTAAAACTACACTAACACTTTTGGGACTCACTGTATAGAATTCTAAAGCTTACAAAGAACTTTTCATAAAACTTGCCCAGAGATACACAATTAAGAACTGGCAATGTCTGCAATCAAATTAATACCTTCTTAGACATCTTCATAAAGTGGTCATCCAGCCTTTGGTTGAAGACCTCTAGTGACAAGTAGCCTAATTTAAAGGAGTTTATTCACTCTTAGATCACCCTAGTTGTTAGGAAGTTGGGTGTTTTGTTTCGTCTTTTTTTTTCCTCACTATCATGAGCCAAAGTTCTCTGCTCCTTCCATCCACTGATCTTTGTTCTTCTTTCTATATTCAAATAGATGAAGTCATATTCCTTTTCTACATGACAATGGTTAAGAATAGCTTACCACTTCCCACTCCACTGATAATTCTTCTCTTCTCCAAGCTATATGACCCTATTTCTTTGACTCATTTTTACCTTTTTTAGGTTTCACTTGATTCTGGAATCTGTATTTCAAAGTTTCTACTCAGCTCTGGCCTTTTTTAATCAAGAATGCTTGGAAGTCCTCTACTTCATTAAAAATCAATTTTCCCCCTGTAGGCTTTATAGTCTGTTTTGCTGGGCAATTTTAATCTAGGGTGTAAGCCTAGATCATTGGAATATCTTTTGTCTTTCGGAATATCATATTCCAAACCTTTTCTTTAATAGTGGTAGCTGCTAGATCTTATACGATCATGACTGTGGCCCCTTGATATTTGAATTATTTTTTTTTCTTGCTGCTTGAAGTATTTTTACTTTGACCAGGAAGCTCTGGATTTTGGCCATTACATTCCTGGGTGTTTTCATGTTAGCATTTCTTTCAGGAGGTAAGTAGTAGATTCTTTCTATTTCTACTTACCTGCTGGTCCTAAAAGATCTGGGCAGTTTCTTTTACAACTTCTTGAAATATTATGTCTAGGTTCTTTCTTAGTAGTTTCCAGGTAGTCCAATAATTCTTAAATTCTTTTTTCCTTAATCTGCTTTCCAGGTCAGTTGTTTTTGCTATGAGATAATTTAGATTTTCTTCTATTTTTTTCCCAGTCTTTCAACTTTATTTAAATATTTTTTTGTCTCACTGAGTCACCTACTTCTACTTGGTCCATTCTAATTTTCAGTTTGTTTTTTGTTTTTTGGTCTTTCATTTTTTTTTAATTTGGTATTTTATTTTCCCCCAGTTACATGTAAAAAGCAATTTTTAACATTCGTTTTTAAAACTCTGAGTTCCAAATTCTCTCCCTTCGTCCCTCCCCACCACCCCTGATTGAGAAGGCAAGTAATTCAATATAAGTTATACATGTGTAGTCATGTAAAACACTTCCATAATAGTCATGTTTTGAAAGACTATATTTCCCTCCATCCTATCCCATCCCCCCATTTATTCTATTCTCTTTCACCCTGTCCCTCTGCAAAAGTGTTTGCTTCTCTGATTACCCCCGCTTCTCCAAACTGCCCTCCCTTCTATCACCCACCTTTCACTTTTCCCCTTTCTCCCTACTTTCCTATAGGGTAAGATAGATTTCTATACCCAATTAAGTGTGTATGTTATTTCCTCTTTAAGCCAATTCTGATGAGAGAAAAGTTTACTCATTTCCTCTCATCTTCCCCTTCACTGTAAAATCTTTTTCTTGCCTCTTTTATGTGAGATAATTTACCCCATTCTATTTCACCTTTTCTCTTTCTCCCAATACATTCCTCTCTCTTACCCCTCAATTTTATTTTTAGATACCATCCATTCATATTCAACTCACACCTGTGCCCTCTGTGTGTGTGTATACATATATATATATATATATATATATATATATATATATATATATATATATATATATATATTCCTTCTAGCTACCCTAACAATGAGAAAGGTCTTAAGAGTTACAAATATCATCTTTCCACATAGGAATGTAAACAGTTTAACTTTAATAAGTCCCTTATTATTTTTCTTTCCTGTTTACCTTTTCATGCTTCTCTTGAGTCTTGTATTTGAATGTCAAATTTTCTATTTAGCTCTGGTCTTTTCCCAAGAATGCATTAAATTCCTCTATCTCATTGAATAGCAATTTTTTCCTTTCATGGATTAAACTCAATTTTGCTAGGTAGCTGATTCTTGGTTTTAATCCTAGCTACGTTGACAGCTAAAATATCATATTCAAAGCCCTCCAATCCTTTAATGTGAAAGCTGCCAAATCTTATGCTATCTTGAATGTGGTTCCACAGTACTTGAATTGGGTTTGGGGTGTTTTTTTGTTTTGTTTTCTGGCTTACACCTGGGAACTCTCCTTGACCTGGGAACTCTGAAATTTGACTCTAATATTCCTGGAAGTTTTGGTTTTGTCGTCTCTTTCAGGAGGTGATCAATGGATTCTTTATATTTCTATTTTACCCTCTAGTTGTAGAATCTCAGGGTAGTTTTCCTTGATAATTTTTTGAAAGACGATGCCTAGGTTCTTTTTTTGATCATGCCTTTCAGGTAGTTCAATGATTTTTAAATTATCTCTCCTGGATCTGTTTTCCAGGTCAGATGTTTTTTTAATGAGATATTTCACATTGTCTTCTATTTTTTTCATTATTTTGCTTTTGTTTGATAATTTCTTGACTTCTTGTAGAGTTATTAGTTTCCATTTGCTCCATTCTAATTTTTGAGGAATTACTTTCTTCAGTGAGCTTTTGGACCTCCTTTTCCATTTAGCCAATTCTGCTTTCTAAGGTATTCTTCTCCTCATTGGCTTTTTGGACCTCTTTTGCCATTTAGTATAGTCTATTTTTTAAGGTGTTATTTTCTTCAGTATTTTTTGGGTCTCCTTTAGCAAACTGTTGACTTGTTTTTCATGATTTCTTGCATCACTCTCATTTCTCTTCCCTGTTTTTCCTCTACTTCTCTTATTTGCTTCTCAAAATCCTTTTTGAGCTCTTCCATGGCCTAGGACTGACTCATATTTTTCTTGAAGTCTTTGGATGTAGGAGATTTGACTTTGTCTTCTTCAGAGTGTATGTTTTGATTTTCCTTGTCACCAAAGCAAGTTTCTATTTTTTCCTTTTGCTCATTTTCCCAGCCTATTACTTCACTTTTTGAACTCTTTGTTAAGGTAGGGCTCTGCTTCCAGTGTGGAGGGTGAACTGTCCCAAGCTTCAGGGGTTTTGTGTAGCTGTTTTCAGAGATACTTCTAAGAACAGGTTTTCATTTCTTCCAGGGTGATATGATCTAAGGAGAGATGTTTGCTCCTCTCCTGGTCTGTGCTGTGGTCTGTGAGTGACCACAAGCACTCTTTTCTTACCTGGAACTGCGAGGAAGGTCCTCTCGCCATTGCTGCCACAAGCTCTGCTATGCTAGTGTTCCTCTTCACCCCAGCTTTCTAAGTTGTTTTTGGCATTTGTGGACTAAGAAGTCTGGAAACTGCCACTGCTGCCAGTGATTCAGTCCTCCGAGGTCTGTTCTGGCTTTGCTGGAGCCCAGTCTGCACTGGCTCAGCCTGCTCTGAGCTCTCAGCCTATTGTAACAGACCTTTCCTGCAAACCTTCCAGGTTGTCTTGGGCTGGAATTGTTTCACTCGGTTTTTTTGTGGGTTCTGCTGCTCTAGAATTTCTTTAGAGTCATTTTTTTAAAGGTATTTGGAGGGGTTTGGAGGAGAGCTCAGGTGAGTTCCTGTCTTGACTCCATTTTCTTGGCTCCATCCTCAGTTTGTTTGTTTGGTTTTTTAATAATGTCGAGTGCCTCTTTTTCCAAACTTAGTTCTCTTTTAAAAACTTTCTTCCTTAATTCTCATTTCTTTTCCCATTCTTCCCTCTAGTGCTTTCATTTGAATTTTTTAAATAATTTTTAATTCTTTTTTAAATCCTGCTTTATCTCCTGGAGGAATTCTACTTATGCCCAAGCTATGTTTTTCTTTGAGGCTTCCCTTTGTAAATGTTTTGTAGGCATTGTCTTCAAGATGGTGTCAAGGTTCCCTATCATCATAATACCTCTTTATGATGGGATTCTTTTTTCTTTGTTCATTCTTACAGCCTACTTCTCTACTTTGGCTTTCATGTTCATACTGGGCTCTGAGCATTTGTGGTTCTCTAAGGTCCTACTCCTGCTTTCTTGGGGCTGTTGAGTGGTGTTATTTTGTGATCTCAGGGACAGCTTGGGGAACTTGCAAGCCTTCAGTGCTCCCAAAGTGGTTCAATCCAGGACAAAGTCTGATCAATGTCATCTTGTTCTGAACTTTGCAAGTTCCTATCTTCATTTTTGGTCTGAGTAATATTCCTGTTGGCTTGCTACTGGCTGAAAGTTGCAGTAGACTGCTGCTAGATTTAGTGAGCTAGAAAGCTCTGAAGGTTCAGATTGATAGAACTGCTGGCTTCTCTTTGGTCTGAAATTCCTTCCCTCATTATTCTGCTGGGCTAAAGATTACAATAGCGACCATGCCCAGAAGCTACTAATTGCTTTTGGTACACAGACTAGGGCCCATGACCACTTTTAACCATAGAGCATTAACCCTGGGTACAGATCCCCTCCTGAGTTTGTCCTGGATGTCTGATCCAGGACTGGGTAGTGAATGGCAGAGTTCCAGTTGACATCTGGTCCTATATCCTATACAAGATCAGGGTCCTTATATATGTATCTGGGAGCTCTTCTTGCACTGATGTACAACCTTGATACTTTTTCAGTTACCATACTCTGGAAAGCTTCACATGGTACCATTCACTGGAAATCCATTCCCAGTATCCATAGACCTCTATCTCCCTATGATGAGTTGGCGTAGAAATATGACTCACCATTATTTTTTCCTTGGTTTTCCCAATCAAGACTCAATCTAGTGGTTTTTCCAGATATTTTTAGGAGTTCTAAAGCTGTACTTCTTCCAGCTACTCTGACATATTGGCTCTCTCTCTACCACCTCTAACCCGACTTTATCTTTCAACCTGTGCTGCTATAACATGGTACCCTGGCCTCTCATCACTTCAGTTGTCCACCTTTTAACAGTGAGTAGTTTGCTGATGTCCTTCTTAAAATGTGGCCCCTAGAATTGAACACAAAACTCCATATTTGGTGTAACCAGGGCAGAATACAGTAGGATAAACACCTTTTCTGTCTTGGACATAAACATTTTAATGAAACCTAGATTTACATTCACTTTTTTCACTGATCTATCCCATAGGATACTTTTGAAGTTGATTTTTTAAACACAAAAGTAAAAATTTATATTTATACCTATAAAATTTCATTTTATTGAATTCAGTTGATTGTTAAAGATTCTGAGATATTTTATAGACCTTGAATTCACCATCCAATTTATTAACTATTCCTACAGTTATTCGTCTTAAAAGGTATTCTATGGTAGAAGGAATATCCACCATTGGTCCCTGGCAGGTAAGCTAAGCAGTTAATATTTTTTTTTCTCTAGAAGGCTGGAAATCTGTTTAAACAGGTAGAGGGTAGTAATCAGGCTCTGGCATCGTATATAGCAGTAGCATCATCCACAGGCCCTAACACAGAATTACGGTAGTCCTTAAGCCCTGGCATTGTGGTGGGCCCAAGCATCAAACAGGAAGTGGGGAGAGCAGTGATGCAAGCATTGGCAGCAGAATGGTCAGTTACCTAGGCAACCAGTCTAGTGGACTCTGGCATATGTACAGTAACAAAGCACTGGTTTGGGTAGATGTAGCCCCTCTTGTCTCCATATGGAAATGTGCCTGATCAGGAGGATATGCTAGATCAGTGCTGGTATATCCTACTTTCCTCATGGAATCAGCGAGTCACTTGATTATGAGAAGCACTTTGGATCATTGCTCACTCAGTGCTCCCTGGCCCACCAGACAAGTTTTTCCTTTCCCTGAGAGCTATGAATCTTTGCCCCCTTGGAATAGTCCATGGGATTAATGCTTGAACTATTGATAGGGCTTCTTGATAACCTAAGTCACAAAAAGACCAGTCTACAAGGAGCCAGGGTCCCATGTTGGATGTCCCACTGAGATGCAAGTAAGTCACCATACCCATTTGACCCAACACACATTACTAACCAGAAACATTTCCATATGGAGATGAGAGGATCTATATCTAACTGAACTAGTGCTGTATCTTTGCTGAGTATCCTTTCCATGCTGTTGTTAAGTAAATGTTGACCAGTCTATGAGTATCTTATTTCATTTCAATCCTGAGGCTTAGGGGCAGAGTCAAGATGGTGAAGTAAAAGTAGTGACTTGCTTGAGCTTTCCCCCAAATCCCCCAAATACCTGTAAAAAATGACTGTAAACAAATTCTAGAGCAACAGAACTCACAAAAAGACAGAGTGAAACAAATTTCCAGCCCAAGACAACCTGGATGGTAGATTGAAAAGGTCTATTGGACTGGGCTGGGAGAGGAGCATAGTTCAGCACAGGCCCTGCAGGCAAAGACCAGACCTCAGCGAAACTGGAGCAGGCCTCAGGGGACTGAATCTCAGGCAGCTGTGGTGGTTTCCAGACTTCTCAACCCACAAATGCCAAAGACAACTTAGAAAGTCAGTAGGAAAGGTCTGTCAGACCTGGGTGAGAGAGAAGCTTGGTCCCAGCTCCAGGCCTGGCACAGCCCAAGGGTAGCAGCAACTTCCAGAGCTCTCTGCCCACACATGGAGTGGGGATCGAGTGGCTGATCAGAGGGGGATTGCAGGAATCTCTTTTATGGTGCTAAGGCAGGATTCTGTTGCTTGGCCTGCACTTGGATATGGGTCACAGTTTTGGGTGGCAGTCCTGGGGCAAGGAGGAGCACTGGCATGGTGGAGCTTGTAGTGGCAGTGAAGAGAGAATCCTCCTCATAGTTCCAAGGGAGAAAAAAGTGCTTGTGGTCACTCATAGACCAGAGCACAGGCAAGGAAAGGCGTAAATACCTCACCTTTGATCATAACACCTTGGAAGAACTAAAAATTTACAGGTCCCTAGAAGTATCTCTGAAAACAGCTGCACAAAACACCTGAAGTTTGGGACAGTACATTCTCTACACTAGAAGCAGACTCCTACCTTAACAAAGAGTTTAAAACTCAATCCTGAGCCTTAACCTACTATTCTATCCAGAGTTAGGCCTGGTCTACAATACATACCACTTATTCTTTATCTAAAATAACTGATAAAAATATTGCACGAAATACAGTCAAGAACAGTTCTCTGATATACTCACTCCATTAACAATCTCTTTCCAAGTTGACATTGAGCCATTAATGACTATTCAGTTCCAAATTCCCTTAACTGTGCTATATTCAAGGCCACATCTGTCTACATTGTCAACTTACAGAATATGAGAAGACTCTCAAATTCCTAGGTTAAATCTAGGTAAACTCTATTCCCCTGATCAGACAAGTTACCCTGTCAAAAACAGAAATTAGGCTAGTCTGGAATGATCTGTTCTCAATAAAGCTATTATGACTTTTTAAGATTCTTCATTGTCATTCAGTCATTTTAGTTATATCTGACTCTTCATGACCCCCTTAGGGATTTTCTTGGCAGAAATACCAGAGCAGTTTGCCATTTCCTTATCCAAATCATTTTACAGATGAGGAAACTAAGGCAAGCTGGGTTAAGTGACTTGCCCAGGGTCACACAGCTAGTAAGTGTCTGAGGCCAGATTTGAACTCTGGAAGATGAGTCTTCCTAACTCCAGACTGGGCACTTTATCCACTGCACTATTGAGCTGCCCAGTCAGAGAATGACATGTACCCAAATAATGAGGATAAAAAGGAAAGAGTGATTTAAGTGTTGGAATTGTAATCAGAAGAGCTCAGATCAAATGCCCACTTTACTGCTTGCTAGCTATGTGGCTTTGGACAAGTGACTTCATCTTTCTGAATGCCCCAGTTTCCTCATCCTTGGAATGAATGGGCTATTGGGCCTTCTTTGTGCCTTTTTAATTGTTCATGGGCCACAATGAGTCCTTTGAATCTCATTAATTTTCTTTTGTGTTGAAGCAGTTTAACATTTGATTTATTTAAAAAACAAACCACAAGGAATGCATTTGACTTAGATGATATCTATAACTCCATGGCATGGGGGTATAAAATGTAAGTGGAAAGGGGGGGAAGGGATACTGTCAGAGATATTGCCAAGAAGGGATCTATAGGAACTAGCAATTGATTACAAGGCAGTAGGGAATATCAGTAAATGAGAGAAAAGAGTCCAGTCTATGTGACTTGATGTTTCCAAGTCTTCAATTTTAGGTGCAGTTAAGTGGTGCAGTGGATAGAGGACCAGCCCTGGAATCAGGAGGACCTGAGTTCAAATCCGGCCTCAGCCACTTGACACTTACTAGCTGTGTGACCCTGGGCAAGTCACTTAACCCCATTGCCTCACCAAAAAAAAAAAAAAACAACCAAAATCTTCAATTTTATAGGTCACAACATAGAGGTTACTCACTGTTCAAAACCTAAACCATCAGTACCTTCATGTTGCATGGTAATTCCTTAGCCTAGCATTTAGTCCACACTATGGCTCTAATCGGCCTTTACAGCTTTACTTCATATGACTCCCCTTCACAAAGTCAACATTCTAGACAAACTGGACTGACAACTATGCCCTGATCTTTTTTTTTTAACCTTTCTAACCTTTTTAACCTTCAACCTCTTTGCATTCATATGGGCCATCTTCCATGCCTGGAACTCTATGTCTGTGTATGTTGAAATCTTGCTCTTTTAAAGGATATTGAAGGGTCCCTTTCCTTTGAAACCTTCTCTGGTCTCCTCCATTTCCAAGCTGAAAATAACCCTTCTTAATTATTTTGTTTTTGATGGCATTTTCTCTGGATCTGTCCTTGACCTTGTACCACTTTAGCTTGAACTATGCCTATTTATGTATGTTACATTGCCCTTTTACCATTAGTTTGGAAGTTCAAAGAAGGAGGAATTCTATTGTTTTTCATCAATCTGCAGCACCTAGTAGAGTGCCTTGCATACAAGAGGAATAGTGTTAGGTATAGGGACTCAGAGAACCCCCTCTGCCAATACAGGTTAGCACCTAATAGTCTTAGAGAGTTGGCAGAAAAAAAAAACACTGAGAAGTTGAATAAGCAGGATTTCACCACTTGTATTTGTCAGAGGCAGGACATGAACCAAAGTCTTGCTGACTCTGAGACCAGCTCTCTATTCACTACACCATGATCTACCACTAAGATATACTAAGTCCTTAATAAATGATTGTTGGATTTAAACTCAAGCCATAAAGAGATGTTGGGAGTAGAGATAGAGATTTGGTTGTTTATTTCCATAGATATGGCCACTGAAAATCTGGGAATTATTGAAGAGACAGACCAGGCAGACACTTGGGGGATAGCACTGCTTAAGCAATGGAAAGAGGATGAGGTATCAGCAAAAATATAGATATCAGTAGGAGAATGTCAAGAATATGGCCCCAGATAACCCAGGAAGGAGCAGACCTTAAGAAGGAGTAGGTAAACAGTGTCAAATGATACAGTGTCAGGGAGCATTAGAACAGAAAAAAAAATGCCATTGGATTTGGGAGGTCATATATGACCCTAAGGTGTAGAGGATTAGTATTGAGTGTACTCACAGTAGAAGGCCTCAACATTTGCAATAAAGCCCAAGACACAATTATGCTGAATGATGAGAAGGCTATGAGGGCTTGAGAGGAAGAAGAGGTTTGGAACATGTGTTGTCAGGAATGTGATAGAGAGCAAATATAAAGGATTTGTATGAAGCAGTGAAGGACCAGTTGGTGTTAGATGGCACAAACTGGTAATTGACCCAATCACTGTTACTTTATTTTTTTAGTAGCATTTAGCTGCTCAAACATAGGGGCAAAGGAAATGGACGACAGGAGTTACCCAGGTATTACAATAGACAAGAGCTATGAAAATCCAAAAGCAGAGAAGGTATTACTGTAAATGGCTGATCATAAGGTCAAAACTAAGAAGGGAGGAAAGTGAGGTCAACACAAGTTATAGGCTTGGAAAACAAGGAGGAATAAAGGGCCATGATGAAAGATGAAGAATATATTTTCAAGGAAGATTACAGTTTGAGAGGTGAAAGAGTAATAGGTTGTGGTGGGAGAGAAAATCTCAGGGGTTTCAGTTTGGGTAGTTGAACAGTTTTTAGAGATGGTGAAGTCTTAAGTTTTGACCAGGTTGGTACGTGGCTGAATTCTAGAGAAGATAGAGATTATAACAGTAGAGAGACATATCAAGGGCAGGGGATTTATCCAAAGAGTCAGACTACTGCTGAAGGATTTAGGATCTCTGGAATTAAAGGAATAGCAACTGTAAAGCAACCCTGGATTCCAATTGGAAACGGTGGAATTCAATGGATAAGGAAACAAGAATAAAACTCTTTCATTTTGGCATGTGCATATCTGTAACAGCTTAACAAAAATCTCTATTAAGAAGTTTGTTATGTTACTTTCATTACCTTGGAAGGTAGATCCCTTCTTAATAGATATCCTCCTCGTAGTAACCACAAAGTCATTATACACGATGAAAGAGCTTGTTTAGAGTTTCACCATGACATAGTCTATCAATAATAGCAAGGAATGGGGAGCAAAGTAATTCATTTTCCCTTTCTCTTTTCCTCCTCATAGAGAGTTGATACATATAGGTTAATATCATTGACCGTGTCCATTTAGGAACGTTCTTGAAGGAAAAAACATTGGCTCTGTGAAGCATTTTTCTTATAGTATTCTCTTGTAGTAGGCAATAGAAACCCTCAGTAACAGGAGCAAGGATATTATTCAGAATGTAGAGTCATAATTAGAAAATAGGTCCTTCAAAATTCCAATTCTACACCAGTGAATTTACCATGTGAGCTTCAGCTGGTTATTTCAGCCATCATATCTGAAGACTGTAGTAGTTCCTTACTTCCCCACATTACAAGGCACTGCACCTCACTCTTTGACCCTGAGCAAACCACTCACCTCCATGGGCCTCAGTTTCTTCATCAGTAACATGAGCAGGTTGCACAAGATAAAAAGATCCAAGGCAGTTGAGCTGTGGAAGTGTTAATGAGCAGCTATTCAAAATGGAGTTGAGGAATGAACCAAAGTTTTTTACACTCCAAGTTTACCTGCCAACAACAGAGAAAAGAAAGGATAAGCAGAACTCAGAAACTCAGGTTTGGCAGGTTGATCCATTCTATCGTTGTTCTAGAGCTATTTGTTTTGAAAGGTGAGACTGAGACAGATGAAAACACTCATCAAAGTTCAGAACAAGGATCTATTATTTGTAGGCAGCTTTTATTATATCTATATGTGCCCCTGGGTTGTGGTCATTGTAGGGGAAGTCTTATGTGCTAGGCTATGTTGTTAAATGCCTGAGGTCTTGAGAACTCCATCAATAAGATCCTGATTTAAAAACATATTAGTTGTCCCTTTAAAATTGGACAGTTTCTTTCTTCAGAGGACCTACAGACTGTTGAAAATAAACAGGCTTCATAGAATAGAGTTTCTGAAGCCCTGAGCACAATTCCTTTATTCCTACCTTCAGTCCACACCCAAGCATAACTCTGCCTGTAGGTAGTTTTCTTTTTTTCATATTAAAAAAACCTCAAATAATAAATCACAAAAAATGAAAATGATATGATTCTCCTAATTTATATATACAAATGCCAGGACAATCTACTTTCCACGTCCAGACACTAAAGAGCTAAACATTGAGTGATAAACAACTTTATTTGCGGTATCTGTTAACCATCTTCCTCTTTTCCAAATGATCATGCCAACAGTATAGTAATGGAAGAAAGAAGAGACTAGTCCCTGCGTTGCTGTGTGCCTGATTGTGTAAGTCAACATTTATGCAGTACTTACTATGTGCAGCCCTGCACCTACACTGTATAGGAAGAAACCACTGTGTACCATTTTTTTTCTCTTTCTATATATGTCTTGTCTCCCCTAAAAAAGATTGTAAGCTCTTGGAGAGCAGACATCATCTCTTAAACTTGTTTTGTACCTTGACAACTAACAATGCCTTGCACATATATATTACTCAAATGTTTTGTTGGTTTTATTGGTACATAATGTTTACTTCTTTGACAAGTGCCAATCATTCATCTACCATACTATTCTGAAGAGAGGGGGAATAAAAATTTATCCCCACTATTTCTGTGCTAGAATCATATCTTTTGTCTTAGCACCTCAGCGCTTCAGTGATGAGTTACAAAAATGTACAGACACATAATAAAACTGTAACATTTTTCATAAATTATTGAACTAAAGTCATTTCCTTTTTTCCATCCATTTTTAATGGTATGCAGTACACATGCTGACTCAGAGTGAGATTACTTTTTAAAATATGAGGTGGTCTCAGTTTACTCATTTGCATATATCCCAGAATGCAATAAACTGCAATGTATGCTAGGAAATTACCAATTATGTCATAAGAATATGAAGACTAGGACAGAAATATAAAGGAAGAAGATTTTTATCAATAAGATATGCAGATCTATTATTTTAGGTTTCCTGAAGAAAATAAGCTTTATTACCATATAATTGTTTTGTTTATGGTAAATTGCATAATTTTCCTTTTCTATCAATGAAATCTCCCAATAAGTAAAGTCCCATTAAGATACACATTAACTTCTCTTTCTATAACCTCCACAAATATTTACCATATGCTACAATCACCTAACAATTTACACAGGTAATTATTTCTCCCCAATCAGTTATTTTGCATCTTTTCAACTATTGATTATTCCATACCCCTTTAATAAAGTGGTGAATGGATGGGGGTGGGTAATGAATCAGACAGAGGAAAAAAAAAGAATGAATGACAAAAAGCCTGAGATGAGGTTAAGTATGTGAATTTGTTATAAGTACGCAGAAAATATACCAGTCTCTATCCCTGTTTGTAAATGGAGAGTACCTTCATTTGGTTCTCTGCTTTTTTCCTCAGAAAAAGGCGCTGAGTTCTCCTTGTCATTATCAGAGTATAGTGTAGCTATATTTGTATGTATATCAAATTTTGTAAGTAGTTTTTGCCATATCGAAAAACATTCAAATAATAAATCACAATAAATGAAAATGACTTGCTTTCCCTAAAGTATATAAAAATGCCAGGGCAATCTGCTTTCCATGTTCAGACACCAAAGATCTAAACATTGAGTGATATCCAACTTTATGAGACACATAAAAATGAAATAAAAAATGAGTGAGAAGATAAACATTTGAGGAGATAAACGTCACCAAACAGGAATGATTACAAAGTTTGTAACAATCTGCATTTTTCTTTGTTTCCTGTTTTCTTGATTCTTCCCACCCAACCCTTTAGCTAACTGTAAAGCCTTTAATAACGTATATTACAATTTTCCACAACATTAGAACAAAAGATTAAAAAAAAGCTCAGGCTACATTTATAGGACAAAGTATACAGAATTTGCAACTATCTTGAATCTGCTTCATTCATCTGTTTTCTCTTCATAAGGACTAGGTATAGGGATGGGACTGGACCAGTGATTTCATCCGTAGCAAGAAAGCCCAGATTGAGGAAATGCACTCTACCAAAGCAGATTGGTACTTTCTTTGCAATTGATAATCTTAGAACAATGGTATCAAACTCAACTAGAAACAGATCCTTATTTCTCCACATTGACTTAGAAGACCACAAAGGAACATTATCTATACTTTATCATATTTTATTTTGTTAAACATTTCCCAATTACATTTTAATTTGGTTAAGACTTCACTAGGTAGTTTTGCATTGATTATTTGACTCTTCTGGCCCAGACCACAGGAAATTTAAATGAGTTACCTGTGGTCACACTGTCAGCATATGTCAAAAGCAAGGCCTGAACTCACTTCATCTTTCTGTCTTTGAGTACAGCACTCTATCCACTAAACTATACTTACCCTTTTCATAAAAGCTGAAAGTGAAGCCAGATTTCTACATGTTCATCAGAAAAAATCCAGCTATTGATTGTATATTTTATGATAGAATATTAAGAAAGGATAAATCTGAAGAACTGTTTCTTATTTCATATCCTTTGACATCATGCCTAAAAAAGAAAAGGGGAAAGGTATAAAAGAATATAAAAGGAAAAGAACTAGTAACATTGGTCAGTGATGTGCTCTACCATGTATTATTTGTTGAGGCTCATAGGCTGTGTAATGAATAGGGTGCTGGGCCTGGAGTCAGGAAAACCTAAATTCAAATCTAGCCTCAGATATGTACTAGCTGTGTGACCGTGGGGAAATAATTTAAACTGTGTCTCAGTTCCTCAACTTGCAGAGTTGTTGTGAGAATTAAATAAGATAATATTTATAAAATACTTAGCCCAGTGTCTGGAACATATTAGGTGCTATATAAATGCTTATTCCCTTTCCTCTACTTCTTTTTAAGAGGGAGGGAGAGAGGGAGAAAGGAGAAAGGGAGAGGGGAACAGAGAGAGAGGGGGCAAGAGAGAGAGAGAGGGAGAAAGAGAGAGAAATTTAGGGTTAATATTAGGAAATTTACTTCCTAACAACTAGAACTATACAAAAGTGGATTGCCTTGGAGGGTAGTTGATTCTCCCTCATTGGAGGTCTTTGAATAGACACTAGACGACTACGTGTTGGATATGTTATTGTGAAGATTCCTTTTGAAGTATGGGTGAAACTAGATGGCCACTAAGCTAACTTGAAAATTGTGAGAATGGGCGATTCAAGTTCTAGGGCACATAACTAACAAGGTGGAAGATAATACATTTTCTTGGATCCTCACAACCTCTCTGCTACACTGGCCACCCTACCCACAGGGTTGCAACAAAACCAAACCCCATATACTAATCTCCCTTCCCTCTTTCCAGTGCAAGAGAGATCTAAGTTCCAAACTGCAGAAATTTGCTGACGACCTCATAGTCAGTCACTATGACAGCATTCTGTGCTGCAAAGTAACAAAGGGAAAGGGGCAGGGCACATGTCTGTCTGGACTTCAAATAGAATTCAATCCCATACCCTAAACTCTCAGAGCTTCAGCGATCCAAATTCCGAATGGCAGAAATCACCTGAGGTTACAATAGCATCAGTGTGGCAGCACTCCGTACTCAAGCCAGAGAATAGAAAAAGAGAAAGAATAGGAGAAAACATAGTATATAGGGAAGGTCTTGTAGACCCCAAAAATTATGTGGAGCAGAGACATGGTCTGATAAATTATGAATTTCATGGCATAGGAAGAGGCTGAGATGCTTTGAGATCCAGCCCCCAGGGAAACTACCAAGAGAGGGGAGGGAATGTAAAAATGAGCAATAAGGGAAAATAAGAAAAAACAGACTCAAATTTCCAAATGCAAAGAAAAGAACATTCAAATAACATAAGATGGCTCTTGGCCCACCAGAAAAAGCAGGAGTCTGTGATTCTGTGTTAATAAAATGGATATGACTTTAATAAAGAAAAGAGGTAGATTATGGTACAATTAAGTGGTACAACAGATAGAGCATTGGGCCTGGAGTCAGAAAGACCAGAGATCAAATCTATCTTCAGACATTTACTATTTATATAACCCTGGGCAAGTCATTTGACCTCTGTTTCCCTCAGTTTCCTCAACTCTAAAATGGAAAGAATAATAGTACATCTATTTCTCAGAGTGGTTGTGAGGATCAAATAAGATAACAAACAGTAATACATAGTGTCTAGCACATAGTAAGCACTATATGAATGTTAGTTCTTATTTATTATTATTATGCTCATTTAAGATCATAGAGGTAAAAAGAAAAGCCCAAATTTAAGTAGAAGATAATATTTAAGCATAGAAAAGCAAAGCATGGAGGAAAATTGAATTTAACTCAGTTCAATAAGCAAGGTACTACTAACATGCAAAGTACTGTGCTAAGTGGTAGTGATTTAAAGACAGTCTCAGCCCACAAAGAGCTTTCATTCCATGTAGGGATACAATATATGCACAGAAAGATAAATACATGGTAGTTTGAGGAGGAAGAGTACTTTTCACTATTTATTTCAATGAAAAATACTGGTAAATTCATTTCGTAAATAAGAAGTTGAAAAGACTGATCAACATTAAAAAAATATCTATGAATCTTTTTTTTTCTGCAAGACTAGCATCTCTGTACCTTTTCCATAGCTGTTATTATTGGAAATAAACTTTTCTAAGGGAATAACTACCTCATCTGTGTTATCTATTCCATTTATAGATTCATTTGGTTGTACCTTGTTTTGGCAAGTTTGGACAATTACCTAAGGCAGGTTTGGCAAATTATTAAGCAATCAAGTATATTAACTGATTACTATTAATAAGTCCATAATTAAGCCATTAGGCAAACTATTCAGAGGTAGCAGTCCCTTATCTATCTTCTTCCTTCCCTTCCATCTCTCTCTCTCTCTCTCTCTCTCTCTCTCTCTCTCTCTCTCTCTCTCTCTCTCTCTCTGTCTCTCTCTCTCTCACACACACACACACACACACACACACAAAATCACTTTTAAAAGTAAATGTTACTAGGCTACCAGACAAATGCCTAGTTATTTTTATATAAAGCCCAACAATTGATTGTATGCTAACACAATGCTGGAATCTTAGGTTTGAAAGGGCCCTGGAGAGGTCAACTACTCCAGCCTTTAGTTAAGGCAATCAAATCAACAAATATTTACAGAGTACAAAGAGTTCTAATTTTTGTTGGTTTTGTTTCTTTTCACAGAGGACAGAATATCATCTACTACAGTTATAGAAGTAGCTGACATTATAAATTGACTTAGACACTGGCAGTTTTTAAGCCAATCCAGGTACTCTCAAAAAAATAATTTGACCACCCCAGCATGGTAGGGCTACTTGTACCACAGCTGATATGATCAGGCCCGATAACTCATTCGCCTTCATAAATAAAGTGGATTAGGGCCATACGGTTCTAATATTATTGAACCTACTTGATATGAATATAACAAAGGGTGAAACAAGAGGCCTATTCATGGTATAAAAATATATTTTCAAATAGCTGTGAAAAATTTAATCCAGTATGTCAAGAAAATCCTTCATTTGCTTATTTCTTTTGTCTGCGGTTTCAGAGCTAGAGAAATCAGTTGTTGGAAATGAGAGTGAATGAAGGAAAAGATCATGAAATATATTTCTTGGGGAACTACATTAACAGAATTAATAGTTTAGAAGTGAAAACAAATTAGAAATATTTATATTCAATTTATATTCATTTTTTAAAAATGAATAGTGATAAGGACAATTTTGTGGCCAGGTTCCAGGCTAAAGGGTAAACCTCCACACTATAAAAACAGATCTTCTAGATAGATTTCTATACTATTGCTACAAATTTCAACAGCATTGACATCATACCTCTTAAAGTAAAGACATTATAGCTATAAAGTCACTGGATAAAGAGCTAGGTTCAGAATCATAAAGTCCTCAGTTGAAAGCGGCTATGTGAGATGCTCAACAATTCATTTAACCTCTCAGTGCTACAGATAGAACTCTTGAAGACTGAACATTGAAGAGAAGGTAGGGACTTGCTTTGGTAAAAGGACTTTCCTCCTCTAGAAGTTCCCTACACACAGGAAAAAAAAATCACAAGTTAAGTCCTTATTCCTCTACTTTAACTCATTCTTGTAATAGACTACATCTTTGTACATTTATATGTATAGATATATTTTTTTGTTGAGTTGTTTCAGTTGTGTCCAGTTTTTTGTGACCCCATTGGGGGTTTTCTTGACAAAGATACTGAAGTGATTTGCCATTTCCTTCTCCAACTCATTTTCTAAATGAGGAAACAGAGGTAAACAGGGTTAAGTGACTTGCCCAGGGTCACACAGTTAGTAAGTGTCTAAGGCCAGATTTGAACTCAAGAAGATGAGTCTTCTTGACCCCAGGCCCAGTGCTTTATCCTTACTGCCCATACATATATATATATATAAGTACATATATGTATTAAAATATACACACATCTAAATAGTGTATGTATCTGTATGTATTATATATTGCATATGCAATATATACAATATAATATATAATATATACATACATACATAATACACATACAATATAATATATAATATACACATACAAATATATAATACACATAACAAAATATATAGTATATACAAATACAAATTGAATATATTTTATATATTATAAATATACACACACACACACATAATATTTACAAGTACACAAGATACACACACATATAGAATCACCAAACAGGAGTGTCAACATTAGTTTCCACATTTGGGAGGGAGTTCCTTATGTCAATGAAATTATAAGTCCAATTCCCATCCCTGTACCTATGTGCCCTTTACCCAGATGTATGCAATCAAACCAATTCCACTGACATGCATATCTGATTGTCAGAGCAACACAAATATTGTTGCAGCAAACACAATCCCTTTCATTACTTTAAGTGGCTGACAGTTGCAGGTGTTTTCATAACTTGAGAGGGAGAAGGAGAGGAGGAGAAAGAGTTATTTACCTCAGAGGCCAAGTGAGGAGTTTTCTCCCTGGGTGCTCCCAGGTTAGGCTGCTGGGGTTTTCCTATAACAAAGATAATTCCCTGGTATCAGATTTGGAGTTATTTTTTATGCTTCAGCTGAAACAATAAATTCTTCTTCAGTCCCATTACTAACTATTTTTGAACACAGTCACTAACTGCAAGGAAAGTACAGACTCCTGAATTTTGGCCAAGGAAAACATATAAAATTGATTTTCATCTATTCAGTTGAAAAGGCACTTGTGAAAGACACAAGGGATGCTTACCTCCCCATTCAAATCAAAGATTGTTACAAAGAATTCTTCTACTACATTTGCAAAGGTGGCAGTATTTGAGGTAAATTACAAAGCCACATTGTGGTATGCATGGCTATGTTATGATATTGGAGCCAAGATGGCAGAGTAAAAGCAGTGACTTTCTTGAGCTCTCCTCTAAACACCCCCAAATATCCATAAAAATGGCTCTAAACATATTCTAAAGCAGCAGAACCCACAAAAAGACAGAGTGAAACAAATTTCCAGCCCAAGACAACCTGGATTTGGAAAGATCTGTTGCGCTAGGCTGGGAGAGGAGGACAGTTGAGTATGGGCCACACAGGCAAAAACCAGACCTCAGCTAACCTGGAGCAGGCTTCAGGGGACTGAATCATGGGAAGCTGTGTTGACTTCCAGACTTCTTAACCCACAAATACCAAAGACAACTTAGAAGGTCAGTAGGAAAAGTCTGTCAGACATAGGTAAGAAAGGAGCTTGGTCCCAGCCCCAGTCCTGACACAACCCTGGGGTGGTGGCTGCTTCCAGAGCTCTCTGCCTACAGATGGAGGGGGGACCAAGTGGCTGATTAGAGGAGGATTGCAGGGATCTCTTTGCTGGTGCTGAGGGAGGATTCTCTTCCTTTGCCTGTGCTAGGATCTGGGTCATAGTTCGGGGTGGTCCTGGTGCAAGGAGGAGCACTGGTGTGGCAGAGGTTGTGGCACAGGTATAGAGGGAATCCTCCTCACAGTCCCAAGGCAGAAAAGAGTGCTTGTGGTCACTCATAGACCAGAGCACAGGCCAGGAAAGGAGTAAACATCTCACCTTTGATCATACCACCTTAGAAGAACTGAAAATTTATAGGTCCCTAGAACTATCTCTGAAAACAGCTGCACAAAACCACTGAAGCTTTGGACAGTTCACCCTCCACACTGGAAGCAGACCCCTACCTTAACAAAGAGTTTAAAAGTCAATTAATTGGCTGGGATCATGAGCAAACAGTGCAAAAAAGTAAGACCATAGAATCTTACTTTGTTGAAAAAGAAGATCAAACAATACAACCAGAAGAAGACAACAAAGTCAAAGCGCCTACATCCAAATCCTCCAAGAAAAAGAGGAATTGGTCTCAGGCCATGGAAGAGCTCGAAAAGGGTTTAGAGAAGTAGAGGAAAAACCGGGAAGAGAAATGAGAATGATACAAGAAAATAATGAAAAACAAGTCAACAAGAGACCCCCAAAAAATACTGAAGAAAATAACACCTTAAAAAATAGACTAACTCAAATGGCAAAAGAGTTCCAAAAAGCCAATGAGGGGAAGAATGCCTTCAAAAAGCAGAACTGGTCAAATGGAAAAGGAGGTCCAAAAGATCACTGAAGAAAATACATCCTTTAAAATTAAAATGGATGTTAGGATAGTTGGAAGTAAAAAATGATAGATAGATAGATAGATAGATAGATAGATAGATAGATAGATAGATAGATAGGTAAAGGGCACAGGGTGAGTTGAAGATGAAGGGGTGATATCTGGAGAATAAAATTAAAGGGTGAGAGAGGATTATACTGGGAGAAGGAGGAAGGGAGAGGGAGAATGGGGTAAGTTATCTCACATAAAACAGACAAGAAAAGGATTTTACAGTGGAAGGGAAGTGGGGGAAGGTGAGAGGGAATGAGGGAATCTTATTCTCATAGGATTTGGCTTAAAGAGGGAATAACATACACACTCAATTGGGTATGGAATTACCCTATAGGCAATTAGGAGAGGAAGGGCACAAGAGAGTAGGGGGACAATAGAGGGGACGGCAGATTAGAGAAGGGGTAATCAAAAGCAAACACTTCTGAGGAGGGACATGATCAAAAGAAAGAATAGAATAAATGGGCAGGGCAGAATTAAGGGAAATATAGTGTTTTGCATAACTGCACATGTATAACCTGTATCGAGTTGCTTGCCTTTTCAATGAGGGTGGGTGGGGAGGCAGGAAGGGAGGAGATATGGAACTCAAAGCTTTAAAAACACATATTAAAAAAATTGTTTTCACATGTAACTGGAAATAAGAAATACAGGAAAGGGGGTATAGAAATCTATCCTACCCTACAGGACATTGGAAGGGAAAGGGAATAAGAGAAAGGAGGGGGAAGAGATAGAAGGGAGGGCAGATTAGGGGAAGAGGTATTCAGAATGCATGCCATCTTGGGGTAGGGGTAGGGGCAAGAAGGGGAGAAAATTTGGAACTCAAAACCTTATGGAGGCGAATGTTGAAAACTAAAAAAAATAAATTAAAAAAATAGAATGGAGCAAATGAAAGCTAATGACTCTATGAGAAATCAAGAAATTGTAAAACAAAACCAAAAGAATGAAAAAATAGAAGACAACGTGAAATATCTGCTTAGAAAAACAACTGACCTGGAAAATAGATCCAGGAGAGATAATTTAAAAATTATTGGACTACCTGAAAGCCAAGATCAAAAAAAGAGGTTAGACATTATTTTTCAAGAAATTATCAAGGAAAACTGCCCAGAGATTCTAGAACCAGAGGGTAAAATAGAAATGGAAAGAATCCACCTATCACTTTCTGAAAGAGATCCCCAAAGGAAAACCCCTAGGAATATTATAGCCAAATTCCAGAGTTCCCAAATCAAGGAGAAAATATTGCAAGCAGCCAGATAGAAGCAATTCAAATATTATGGAAACACAATCAGTATAACACAAGATTTAGCAACTTCTACATTAAGGGACCAGGGGCTTAGAATATGATATTCCGGAGGTCAAAGGAGATAGGATCACAGCCAAGAATCACCTACCCAACAAAACTGAGTATAATCCTTCAGGGGAAAAAATGAATATTCAGTTAAATATAGGACTTTCAAGGATTCTTGATGAAAAGACCAGAGCTGAATAGAAAATTTGATTTTCAAACACAAGACTCAAGAGAAGTATGAAAAGGTAAACAGGAAAGAGAAATTATAAGGGAACTTATTAAAGTTGAACTTTTTATATTCCTACATGGAAATATAATATTTGTAACTCATGAGACCTTTGTCAGTATTATGGTAGTTGGAAGGAAAATAATTATATGTGTAGATAGATAGATAGATAGATAGATAGATAGATAGATAGATAGATGGATGGACAGACAGACAGATAGATGGCACAGGGTGAGTTGAAGATGAAAGGGTGATATTTAAAAAATAAAATTAAGGGGTGAGAGAGGATTATACTAGGAGAAGGAAAAAAGGAGAGGTACAATGGGGTAAATTGTCTCACATAAAACAGACAAGAAAAAGCTTTTGCACTCGAGAAGAAGTGGAGAGAAGTGAGAGGGAATGAGTGCATCTTATTCTCATTGGATTTTGCATAAGGAGAGAATAACATACATGCTCAGTTGGGTATGGATATCTATCTTACCCTATAGGAAAATAGGGGGGAAGGGGATAAGAGAGGGGGGAAGGATAAAAGGGATAGCAGATTGGGGGAGGAGATAATCAGAAGCAAACACTTCTGAGGAGGGACAGGGTCAAAAGAGAATAGAATAAAAAGGGGGTGGGATAAGATGAAAGGAAATATAGTTTTTCACAATGTGACTACTACAGAATTGTTTTGCATGACCACACATATATAACCTTGCCATCTCAATGAGGGTGGGTGGGGAGGAAGGGAGAGAATTTGGAACTCAAATTTTTAAAAACAAATGTTTAAAATTGTTTTTACATGCAACTGAGAAATAAGATATACAGGCCATGGAGTACAGAAATCTATCCTGCCCTACAGGAAAATAGGAGAAGAGAATAAGAGAAGGGTGATAGAAGGGAGGCAGATTAGGGGAAGGTGTATTCAATGCATGCCATCTTGGGGTAGGGGGAGGGACAAGATGGGGAGAAAATTTGGAACTCAAAATGTTGTGGAAATTAAAGTTGAAAACTGAAATAAATTAATTATTTTTTTAAAAAGAGTATTGGACTTGGAGTTAGAAGATCTACGTTCAATTCCAGGTTTGTCGCTTAATGGCTCCATGTCACTTACTTATTAGGGCATGTCAGAAACTCCTCTAAACCAGGGGTCATATGCATACTTGTTTTATATCTATCTATCTATGTCTATATATCTGTATATATGTATAATTGGATTTAGTATATTTAGCAGGATTAAACAAAAAAGGGATAACCTTCTTCAAAAGGCAAATCTTCCTCAAGGGTCCCAAACATAAACAATACCAATACTCTTCCCATTACCATCAATAGTGAGAAAAGCTGTACTATAGTGCCTGGCTTTTGCTTCTGTTGTACATAGTCAGCAAATCATTTCTATCTGTCTATCAACAGTATTGCACGTACAGATGAGCATGCGTATTGTTTTTCTTTTTTATCAGATACCATTTAAGCAACTGAATAGGCCAAGCTGCTGTCGCCTTTGTATTCCTGGTATCACACCACTCCCTTCCAAGTCATAATCCTTGGGCCATGCCCCAGTACTAGCAAGCTACATGCTTCTGCAGATCACCTTATTCACAGTCATGCAAGATGGAGGATGGTAGAAGACATATTGAGATGGGTAAGGCCAATTGCTCCTGCTAGTGACCTGCCCCTCCTGCTGAAGTTTAGCCCTACTTATTTAACTGAGAGTATAGTAGAATATGAGAAAAGTAACCATTTAATTGGCATTTCTTAATAGAAAACTGACATTACTAATAGAACATGGTCTTGTTACTAACTGTCCCATCTAGGAAAATTGGTATTTTTTTTGTGATTATGAGAAACACAAAGGCATTCTTGTCTGCCAATACCATTTTGTGATGAAGATAAATGTGGTGAAGATAAAATATTGGCATTAAAAATAGTATCTTTATATGTCATGAGCTATTTACTCGGGTGTCCTTGGGCAAGTGATTTAATGTTACTAGTCTTCAATTGCTTCTCCTAAAATGAGGGTATTGGGGTACATGATCTCCAAGGATCCTTCTAGCTCAAAATCAAGAATATTACAAGTCTAATTGACTTTGCTTATCTTAGACACTGAATGAGAAATTAGCAGGTCCCTTAGTCAACTTTTGTGTAGGAAAAAAGGGTATAGCTAGAGATAACAGAGAAGACTTTCCCCCTACCGACCTCATCCCATCCTGTCCTATGCCAGAGTAAATAGAAACCTACAAATCAATCAATTAATTAACAAAAAAACATTTATTGGGTGCCTACAATGTTCCAGACATTGGGCTAAGTTCTAAACATACAGATAATAATAGAACACTACCTGCCAAACACAATGCCTCCTACTCCACCCTCAGACAATAAGGTTTTGTAGTATACAGGAGAGATGTCTTGCCACTGGACTTCTATGATTCTGGGGGAGAAAGCGAGGCTGACAGCTTTCTGCAGCCTCACATCCAATTCACACTCAAGTCAAAACATCCGCCTCATGATGTCATTGGTCCTCTTTGAGAATGAAGGACAAACAACAACAAGGCAAAATTAAGGAAAATTTTAGGAATGAAGGCAAATTATAAAAACAAAGCATAATAATAATCATATTTAAATAGTACTTCAAAGTTTGCAAAATGCTTTATATGTGGTACCTCATCAAACCATATATAGTTTAAGAGAATATTCAAAAGTAGAGACATGCTCCAAGAAAGAAAAATGAACCCATGTGGTTGAAAAACTAACCTCAGAACATTCTGTATGCCATGAGCAATGGGTATAAGAAGGACATGTGGCCCAATTCCAGGCAACATGGTGTAGCAGGAAGAACACTGAAGTTGGAATGAGAAGCACCACCTACACTTCGAGAGATACAAAAGAAGTATAAAATGTTACTCCTGACCTTAAGTAACTTGTAATCTAGTTGAGGATCTAAAACTAATACGGTAAAAATAATTAGAGTTCAATTAAGTGCTAAACTATATAGTATCAGGGTGAAAGTACAAAAAAACACACTCACAGGAAAGTGGAGTATAGACTGGAATAAACAGAGGAATTTTCATGGAGGAGGTGAGATTGATGTAAGTAGGATTTGGAAGATAGTACAAAAGGGAGGGATTAATCAGAGAACGTTAGAGTTGGAAGGTAATATAGGCCAGACTCCTCATTTTACAGTTGACAAAATTGACATTAAATGCCTTACACAGTCACACAGCATTGTTAGCGAGAGAAAGTAGAATTGAATGCACCTGTGGACTCAACTCCTGATACACATCCCAGTGCCATTTTTTGCCACACTATTTACACTTTTCACAATATTAAGAGCATAATATGAGTAAAGGGTATATTTTGGGGAGTAGTGTCAGATACATTTACAAAAGGAAGATTAAATCTATAAGTACACTTCAAAGCCAGAAGCCCTTTCAAATCTAGCCTAGAAGTTTAGAATTCATGTGGAAGGGAATAAAAGTCTTTGTAAGCTCTGGAGCAGGAGAGCAATATGTTGAAAGCAAAGTTGTGTTTTCTTTTGAATTCTTTATTAATTAATTTATTTTTAGTTTTCAACATTCACTTCCACAAGATTTTGAGTTCCAAACTTTGTCCCCATCTTTCTCCTCCCCCACCTCAAGATGATCCACATTCTGAATACCCCTTCCCCCAATCTGTCCTCCCTTCTATCATCCCCATTCTCTTATCACCTTCCCCTTCTGTTTTCCTGAAGGGCAGGATAGATTTCTATGTCCCTTTGCTTATTATATATCTTATTTCCCACTTGCATGTAAAAACTATTTTTAACATTCATTTTTAAAACTTTGAGTTCCAACTTCTCTCCCTTCCTTCCTCCCCACTCTCCCTCACTGAGGAGGCAAGGAATTCGATATAGGTTATACATGTGTAGTCATGCAAGACACTTCTATAATAGTCATGTTGTGAAAGACTAACTATATTTCCCTCTATCTTATCCCACTTCATTTGTTCTATTCTCTCCCTTGACCCTGTCCCTTCTCAAAAGTATGGCTTCTGATTACTCCCTACCCCAATCTGTCCTCCTATCTATCATTCCCCTCTCTCTTATCCCCTTCCCCCCTATTTTCCTGTATGGTAAGATAGATTTCCATACCCAATTGAGTATGTGTGTTTTCCTTCCTTAAGCCAAATCCAATGAGAATAATATTCACTCATTCCCTCTCACTTCCCTCCTCTTCCCCACCACTATAAAAGCTTTTTCTTGCCTCTTTTATGTGAGATAATTTACCACATTCTATCTCTCCCTTTCTCCTTCTCCCAGTACAATCCTCTCTCATCTCTTAATTTTATTTTTTAGATATCATCCCTTATATTTAATTCACTCTGTGCCCTCTTATGTGTGTATATATATATATATATATATATATATATGTATATATATATGTATATATATACATAAATATGTATATATGTGTGTGTACATACACACACACATTCCCTCCAACTACCCCAATACTGAGAAAGGTCTCATGAGCTACAAATATTATCTTTCCATATAGGAATATAAACAGTTCAACTTTAATAAATCCCTTATGATTTCTCTTTCCTATTTACCTTTTCATGCTTCTCTTGAGTCCTGTATTTGAAAGTCAAATTTTCTATTCACCTCTGTTTTTTTCATCAAGAAAAAGTCTTGAAAGTCTTCTATTACATTAAATATCCATTTTTCCCCATTTACACTCACTTTTGCTGGGTAGGTAATTCTTGGCTGTAATCCTATCTCCTTTGACCTCCAGAATATCATATTCCAATCCCTCCTGTCCCTTAATATAGAAGTTGTTAACTCTTATGTTATCTTGATTGTGTTTCCACAATACTTGAATTGTTTCTTTCTGGATGCTTGCAATATTTTCTTCTTGACCTGAAAGTTCTGAAATTTGGCTATAACATTCCTAGGAGTTTTCCTTTGGGGATCTCTTTCAAGAGGTGATCACTGGATTCTTTCAATTTCTATTTTGCCCTCTGGTTCTAGAATCTCAGGGCAGTTTTCCTTCATAATTTCTTGAAAGATGATGTTTAGGCTTTTTTTCATCATGGCTTTCAGGTAGTCCAATAATTTTAAAATTATCTCTCTTGAATTTATTTTTCAGGTCAGTTGTTTTTCTGATGAGATATGTCACATCGTCTTCTATTTTTTTCATTCCTTTGGTTTTGTTTTACAATTTCTTGATTTCTCATAGAGTCATTTGCTCCATTCTAATTTTTAAGAAAGCATTTTCTTCAGTGAGTTTTTGGACTTCCTTTTCCATTTGGCCAATTCTGCTTTTGAAGGCATTCTTTTCCTCATTGGCTTTTTGGACCTCTTTTGTCATTTGGGTTCGTCTATTTTTTAAGGTATTATTTTCTTTCGTATTTTTTCGGGTCTTCTTTAGCAAGCTGTTGACTTGTTTTTTTTATGATTTTCTTGCATCACTCTTATTTTTCTTCCCAATTTTTCCTCTACTTCCCTTACTTGCTTTTCAAAATCCTTTTTGAGCTTTTCCATGGCCTGAAACCAATTCATATTTGTCTTTGAGGCTTTGGATGTAAGAGCTTTGACCTTGTTGTCTTCTGGTTATGTTTTAATCGTCTTTATCAATGAAGTAAGATTTTATGGTCTGACTTTTTTTGGTGCTGTTTGCAGGCCCCTACCTTAACAAAGAGTTTTAAACTCTTTGTTAAGGTAGGGGTCTGCTTCCAGTGTGGAGGGTGAACAGTCCCAAGCTTTAGTTGTTTTGTGCAGCCGTTTTCAGAGATACTTCTAGGGACCTGTAAATTTTCAGTTCTTCAAAGATGGTATGATCAAAGGAGAGGTGTTTACTCCTTTCCTGGCCTGTGCTCTGGTCTATGAGTGACCACAAGCACTCTTTTCTGCCTTGGAATTGTGAGGAGGATTTTCTCTTCACCACCACCACCACCACAAGCTCTACCACATTAGCACTACTTCTAGCCCAAAGACCCCCACCCATATCCAAGCACAGGCAAAGGAAGACAATCCTGCCTCTGTGCCAGCAAAGAGGTCCCTGCAATCCCCCTCTCATCAGCTGCTTGATTCCTACCATCTGTGGGCCAAGAGTTCGGGAAGTAACCACTGCTGCTGCGGCCTCTGCCCAGGGCCTGAGCTAGGCCTGGGGCCCAACTAGGTCTCTCTCACCCAGGTCTGAGAGACCTTTCCCACTGACCTCCTAAGTTGTCTTTGGCCTTTGTGGGTTGAGAAGTCTGGAAACACCACAGCTTCCCATGATTCAGTCTCCTGAGGCCTACTCCAGATTTGCTGTGGCCTTGTCTTTGCCTCTGTGGCCCACACTGAACTGTACTTCTCTCTTAGCCTGGTGCAATAGACCTTTCCTATCAACCATCCAAGTTGTCTTGGGCTGGAAATTTGTTTCACTCTGTCTTTTTGTGGGTTCTGCTGCTCTAGAATTTGTTGTCATTTTTTACAGATATTTAGTGGGGTTTGGGGAGAGCTCAAGGAAGTCACTGCTTTTACTCTGCCCTCTTGGCTCTGCACCCCCACCCCAAAGCAAAGTTTTCAAAAAGATTAGCCTGGTAGTAACGTATAGGATGGAACAAGAGGTAGGCCTAGAAGTAGCAAGATGAACTAGGAAATTGTTGCAATTATCCAAACAGACAATTATATTGGAATAGTGGGAACGGAAAGGAGAAATAAGCCAAAGAGATATTTTAAATGAAGACATGAAAAGTTTGTGGCATACTAAATTTAGGAGCTTCAGAAAAAAAGGAAAGAGTCAAAGATGACACTAAGCTAAGAATCTGAAAGCATAATTCATTCCTGCATAAAAGAAGCATTTGTTTTAACTAGGTACTGGGGATACAAATATTATTTAGGAAGTATGGTATAATGGACAGAGAGTCTCTGAGACTCTTCTTGTTGTGGGGTCCTTAGCAATTAATTTATATAACTTTTCCATGTCCTAGGCAGCCTTGTAAAACTATAGTGCAGAGCACTCATCTATTTCTCTCAGAAAAGGTAGCTCCGGGGTAGCTAGGTGGTGCAATGGATAGAACTTTGGCCCTGGAGTCAGGAGGACCTGTGTTCAAATCTGGCCTTGACACATCTTAGCTGCATGACCCTGGTCAAGTCGCTTAACCCCAGTTACCTCACCCCCCCCAAAAAAAAGTATCTCCTTAACTGAGAGTTCCATGGACTGATAAAATCATAGAACCAGATAAAAAGTGTTGATAATATACAGATATTCTAATTTCTTTGTAGGTTTATTTTATATCTTGGTAGTTGACTAGAGATATTGATTGTTTCAATTACATTTTTCATTTAATTTTATCATCTTCAAAGAGAGATAATTTTTTGTCCTCTTTGTCATTTGTCTAATCATTCTCTAATTTCCTTTTCTCGTCTTACTGCTTACTTACTTACTCATCTTACTTACTCCTCTTCTCATCTACTATTACTAGCACTTCTAGAATTATATCAAACAATAGTGCACACAATGGAAATCCTTGCTTTATTTCTGATCTTCTTGTAAAGGTTTCTAGTGTTTTCCATTACTAATAATGCTAAGTGTTGGTTTTAGATAGATACTGTTCATCACATTAAGAAAAAGTTTCTTTATTCCTATACCTGTCAGATGGTGTTCTCCATGTAAATTAGTACTTCATTTTGTCTATGGCTTTTTATGTATCTGTTGATACAAGCATGTATTTTTGTTTATTAATATATTATATTTATAATATCCTTATTGTTAAACTATCCCTTTACTCACAATATAAATCCAATCCAGTATAAATGAATAGTCATTTGAATACGATGTCTTTGTAATATTATTTAATCAGATATTTTCATCAGTATTCATTAGTGAGGTTGGTCTACACTTTTTCTCCCTGCTTTATGTCTTCCTGATTTCTTAATCAATTGATATTTGTCTTAGAGAAAAAGGCAGTGAAACACTGTGGAAAGATCACTGAAGTTAGAGTCATAGCACCTGAGTTCAAATCCCAGCTCTGACACTTAATACTCTTATAACTTTTATCAAACAAACCAATCAATCAGTTAGCATTTATTATGTGCCGGCTATGTGTCTGGCACTGCGCTGTGGCTTGGAGCAAAAAGATCAAACTTCTCTGGTTCTGTTTTTTCATCTATTGGATATGATAGTCTAGAGTCAGTCCCTTCCAACAGTATAGCTATGATTTTATGATCTGTCTTTTTCAAATAATTTATATAACATAGGAATTAGTTGTTCTGTAAATGTTTGATAAAATTCACTTGTAAGTCTATCTGGACAGTTTTCTTTCCTGCCTTTGGAAGTACAATTAAAACTTTCACTTTTTGTTTTTGAGAGTAACTTATTTAAATTCTTTATTTTTATTCTGTTAATCTTACTATTTTATACTTCTATAAATATTTAATATTTAAAGCAAGGTTGTAGTCGGTTAGCTTTCAACTGGAAATAATAATTTTTAATACTTTCCTTTATTTCCTGTTCATCTGCAGTTAATTATACTTTTTCATTTTTATTTTGATAATTTGGTTTTCCTTTCTCTTTTATCAAGTTAAATAATGTTTTTTTCACAGTCTTTGAAAAAATCTGGTTAACAAATTAACTAAGGTTGTCTTTACCAGTTTTTATTTAATTTTGTATTTTCTTTAATTTTCAGAATTTCTATGTTTATGCTCATTGAGGGGGTTAATTTGTCAGTTCATTATTTTTTTTAAAATTCCAAACTCAATTTATTAATATTTTTTTCACTCCTTGATGAAGAAAGTGTTTAGAGATATAAACTTTCCCCTAAGGAGTGCTTTGGCTGCATCTTGAAAGTTTTGGGATATTGTCTTATTGTTATAATTTTCTCTGGCACAATTATTTATCATTTCTATGATTTGTTCTTTGACCTACTCATTCTTCAGAATCAGACTATTTTAGTATGAATCTTCCTTTCAAATCCCACTTGTTGATCATAATTTTATTGTTTGTGATCTTTAACATATTTAACGTCTTTGCTTTTCTGCCTTTATTTGTGAATTCTTCACATACCCAAACATGATGAATCTTTGTAATGGTATCATGTAAAAAGCTGAGAAATATATATGCCTTATGATTCCTCTCAGGAACTTCCAGGTGTTTATTATATCTAAGTTTTCCATAATAATATAAATATCTTTTATTTTATTGTTTATCATTCAATTAAGTTTGTCTAAGTCCAAAGGGACCAAATTGAAGTAACCGATATTGGAGAATTCTCTATAATTCTTTGCTGAGTCAAGTTATTCTTTATTCAACCAACTGGAAAGGGAGGAAAAAGCTGAGCCAAAATTATGCTAACAGGCTCCATATTCAGGTTCTTTCTAGAACAAACCATTAAGAAGATATTTGCACATTTCTAGGAATCATCCAATTCCAACCCTCTTATCCTACATTCTCATAAACAGAACAAACATTGTGGTTAATTTTTGAGAACTCGTGGTATAAAAACAGGATGTGTACAACTGCTATGTTGGCACATACAGGGCTTATGCATACTCTTTTACAATTTTCAGCAAAGTCACGCTCTAAAATTACAAATTGTGAGGGCCTAGAATTTTGTTTCCACATCAACAATTGTTGTTTTATGATTTCTTCTTGTAGTTAAAATAGCTTTTCCTTTAGGTATTTCTATGTAATTACATATGTATTTAATGTTGGTATTGTTTCATCATCTGTGGTTCTTTTAGAATAATGAAGTTTCACTACTTTCCTCTTTTTCCTGCTTACTGTTGCCTTCTCAAAGATCATGATTGCCATCCTTGCTGTTTGGGGACTCAGCTGAGATATAATAGACTCTACAATAACCTCTCATTTTTAACTCAGTGTGAGTCTTTATGTTTTAAATGTGTTTCTAGTAAACAACATATTGTGAGGTTTTGCTTACTGATTCATTCTGTCACTGTCCTGTTTTATGGTACAGTTAATCCCATTCCCACTCACAGTTTGTTTTTCTCTCCATAGTAAGCTATTATATGGTTTCCTCTCCTTGCACAGTGCCCTTTCTCTTCTCTTTTATTTACAAGAAAAAAGGAAGCTAGAGAAAGAGGGGGGAAATGAAATTAACATTAGATATCTAGAGTTGTAATAGTCTGAGCATAACCCTTTCCATCTAGCCCAACATTGTTGTCTGTCTCTCTCTCTACACCCCAACCCTGCCAGCACATTTGTGTAATCTCTTTGCGCCTAGTTATCACAAATAATAAGTTTCTCCTTCATCCACATTCCTTCCATTATGTATTCCTTTTTTACTCCTTTTCTTTTCTCTCTTGAAAGAGAGAAGGAAAGAAAAAAACTTGACAGATGCTAAGCTTTATCTTCCTTTGTTCTTTTGTCCTTGCTTTGACCATTGAAAATGGTGGAATTCTGAAGGGTCAATAATCTTGTCTCTACTTCAATCATCATTTAACGCTTTCAAATTGCTCAAACTTTTATTTTTACTTTTCTAGGTTTCTCTTATATTCTGCAATTAAATTTCAAAGATTCTACTCAAATCAGTGTGGAACAATGGAAAAAGACCTAAAATTCAGAGTGAAAGGACCTGAACTTGAATCCTTGCCCTGCTACTTATTACCTCTTTTACATCAGGAAAGTCATTTGAACTTTCTGGGTCTACATTTTCTCATCTGTAAAATGAGTTGGTTGGACTAGACGACCTTGCTAAAATCGAGTGAACTATGTGTATAGCATCCCTCTCACCTACCAGACAAAAAAGCAAAGTGGTTATCTGGCATAGCTTCTAAAGTCCTATATAACTCTAAATCATCTTATGATCCCGATTCAAAGAAGGGATGAGACATTACTCAGGGATGTTGAAATTATAACAATGGATGAAAGAGAGATGCCTCCCTTTTTTCCCCTCTGCCAAAGGTAGTGATCTTCAGACTAGTGAGGATGAAAAAATATTAGTTGAAAGAAATGAATCTGAGATTACTAGAGAGGGCATGAAAGCCACTCGCTTTTCCTAGAGACTTCAATCTAATAGGCATAGGCACCAGATTTCAGAAATTGCAGATATGACTGCCAAGTCACCACTCATCTCTAGAGAAAAACAAAAACAGAGAATATATACAACTCTAGCTGAAGATATGTGTATATCTTCTCTGTTTTCAAAAAAGAGGATAGTAGGATTCTTCAAACTGCAGGGTAATGAGCTTAACTCATTCTTAACAGATTTCTATAAAGTATTATTAAAGAGATGGCTTATGAGCACATAAGAAAGAAGTAATCACTAAAAACCAACATGATGTCATCAAGAACAGGTCAAGAACAGGTCACCTCATTTCCTTTTTATCAGGTTACCAGACTGGTGGGTTAGGTGAATGCCATCAACATAGTACTCCTCAATTTTGGCAAGAAACTTTACAAGGTCTCTGATGAGAGATCTGGAAGAAGTTTCTAAGGGCAGATCCCAGGGATCAGTAGTCCTTGGTCCAACATTTTTACCACTGATTAAAATGATAGGCCAAGTCAAATTAAATGAATTTGATAGGAAGACAGGGAAAGTTTTAAACTTAGGTCAAAACCCTCCCAAAAAATAATATGCAAGTACAAGATGGAGAAGATCTGACTAGATACAATTCATGTGAAAAGGAACCTAGTTAGTGCAAACTCAAGGTGAATTAATGGTGTGACATAGCAGCCAATGTGAACTTAGACTGTATTAACAATTGAACAATTCTATTTCATCAAACATTTATTTATTTATTTATTACCTCCTATGGTCAAGGCAAAGAAGCACTGTGTTCATGATAAAATTGAAAATTGTCCCACTCTGATATGACCTGATCAATGAATCAATTAACAAGTATTTATTAAGCCCTTACAGCCCTCAGACACTTTGCTAAGTGGTAAGGATAGAAACAAACATCAAACAATCTGGAACTTTTGGGAGCTTATACACAAATACGTGTGTACTTATACTTACTATACAGAGTAAACACAAGGTTAGAAGGAAAGACACTAGTAACTTTGGTAACTGGGAAGAACTCCTGTTGAATGTAGCATTTGAACTGAGTCCTACCATATCTATAATGTCAAGCTGAAGGATAACCAGAAAGCTATGAGAAAGTAAGTAGAAAAGAGTATGATTGGAATTGTAATTCTTCCTGAGGACAAGAAACCATGGAGCTTAGTAGTTTCAAACTCAAATAGAAATGGATCCTAGCAGGCAAACTATTGACTTAGAAAATCATATAATTAGCATTACCTATGTTGTATTGTATTTTTATTTATTTTAATAAACATTTCCTAATATCTTAATGGGTTCAGAAAATACTCAGGGCTGTTTACGGCCCCAGATAATTTGACACCTCTAAGGTAGATAATTTGCCAGGATTTGAACTAGCAAAATAAGTCAAAGGTTGATTTTGGTGAGGAGAAATTTGTTAAAATTTAGGAAAATATGAGAAAAAATTGGATGAAAATAATCTCCATTCCTATATAGCGATCTAGATTCTACTTCTAATATGAAAAAAGAACAAAACTAAGGATAATTAAGGAGGACATAAAAGATCTAAGGAAATTAGATTAAGGAGAATTGGGAAGTGTAATCAGGAGAGAGAAGTAGAACCTCAAAAAGAAGAAGAAGGTAGTTGACAAGACAAAGTTATCAAGAAGAGATAAGTGGAACATTTAAAACTTAAGACAAATATGCATAAAATTTATTAGTCGGTTGGGAATGAAACAAGGATGAGGTTGGATCAAAGCTTAAGTAGAAGTGGATATAGCTGTAGGGGTAAAGGACCAGAAGAGGAGTAAGATTCTCAGATAGTTAAGAAGTGATAATCATCTATAGATTTTTTGAAGTGGTACTTAGGTTTGAGATGTAAACATCCACAAGTACTTTAAAAAAAAAAACAGAACCTCAACTAGTATGGAGGGCACGGAATATTATTCAGTGACTTGCATTTAAGTGTGCAATGTTTATTTTTCTGCCACAACCAAGTAACTTTTATCAGTGTCCTAAGTATAGGATGACCTCCTTGCTGGAGGAGAAAGTAAAGGGGCTTGGAAGAACACTTCTGCTCCAGGCTGCTAGGGGCCTTTAAGTGAAAGGACAACCTGTGCTGATAAGGTGTTTGTTGCTGTTCATCCTTCATTCTCAAAGAAGACTAATGAAAAATAGACCTCTCTATTGTTGTTATCCAGTCAACAAATAGCTATTTCAGTGCCCCTGAAAAGGGAACCACTAACTACTTTTCTCTTCTTCCTCTGACTTTTACTAAATGATATCTTACCCAATAACTTCTGTGGCTCCATTGTTGTCATTCTTTGAAGAACAAATAACATTTTTAGTCTCCAGAGCATCCAGCTCCCTCCTTTTCAGGAAGACTCAGTTTTTTTTTAGCTCTGATTGAAAAATAGTACTTTTCTATCCATTTTTCCTCCAATTCACACTGTTCTGGCATTCTGAGAAGGGTCAAGTCTCTTCTCTTTCACCTGAATTCTCCATTTTTCCCCTTTAAGACTTGACTAAAATAATCAACTCAAAAAGTAGGGTTTTTTGTTTGTTTGTTTGTTTGTTTATTTAAAAGCCTGAGTCTCTCTATTTTTTGCCTGGGTTAGAAGTAGAGGTGCTACTCAAGGGCCCTATTCCACTCTGATCAGTGCAGGAGATTTGACCTGCTCCATTTCCAACCTGGCTAGTCTTCGTTCTTTTTTAAATCATGACTTTGGTAAAGACATGCATCAAATCTGCAGATGGCCCAAAGCTAGGAGGGATACTAATATACTGGATGAGAGAGTTAGCATCAAAAAAGGATATTGAAAGACTAGAGCGTTGTACTGAATCTAATATGGTGAAATTCAAGAGGGATTAATATAAGGTCTTGCCCTTTGGTGCCAAAATAAAATTAACTTCAACACTACAATCTGGGGGAAACATTGTCACTAAGTAGTTCTGAAAAAGATTGGTGGTTTCTATGGACTGCAGGTGCAATAGGAGTTAGCAGTGTGATTTTTAGTCAAAAAGCTAGAGCAATCTGGGGCTACATTAAGAGGGATATAGTTTCCAGCATTAGAGAAGTGATGTAATCCTACTGAATTGTCTTTTCATCAGACTTCATCTGAAGTGTTGTGGTCAGTCCTGGGTGCCACAGTTCAAGAAGTACATTGATAACCTGAAGAATGTCCAGAGGACAACAACCAGGATAGTGATGAGCCTTGAGTATGTGTTATATAAAGATTAGATGAAGGTACTGGGAATGTTTAGCCTAGAGAAGATTAGGGGTGGCAGGGAGAATGATAGCTGACTTTTTTCTCCATCATGCCATAGCAGCCTTCTTAACCTGAAAGATCATCAGTCCTGCAACCCTTTCTTCTGACTGGTCAGTTTCTCTAAGAGCCTTCGTTTTAAGGAAAGTGTCTAGGACAGCCATGTTAATTCTTTCATTACTCTTTAGTCTCTGCTCCAGACTCTCTAGACTTCTTTCAGTACCATGCCCTTGCTTTGATACTTCCCCTTCCACCATCACCCCACCAACTTTTCAGTTTTCTTCTAAGTTATATTGTCCCCTATCAGAGTACAAGCTCCTCGGGGCAGGAACTATCTCTTTTTGCTTGTACTTGTATTCCCAGAACTTAGCACAGTTTTTGCCACATGGCGATTCCTTAATAGATGTTTCTGCTCTTGGGCATGATGGCATACGTCTGTAATTCTATCTGCTAAGGAAGCTGAGGATGAGAGATCTCTTGAGCCCTGGAGTTTTATATTGCAATGATATAAACTAAACATTGTTACGAAAAATATGGTGAACCCCTGGAAGTGAAAAGGGAGGGAAGGGTAGCAGGTTGCCTAAGGAGTTGCAAAAGAAGCCCAGGTTGGACATGGAGCAGGTCAAATCTCCCATGATGAGCAGAGCAGGACAGGGCCCATGAGTAGTGTCTATGCTTTCAGCTTGGACAAAATAGAAAGACCTCATTTTTTAAAAATGCTTTCTGATTTTGTTTTTTAGCAAGGAATTAGAAACACAGTAAACTTCCATTAATTTGGGGAAATGGCTAAACTAATTGTCTTACATTAATGTAACAGAAAAGTATTATGCAGAAGAAACAACAAATACAAATGAATAGGAGAAGCATCAAAAGAATTTTATGAACTAATACCAAATGAAATAGGGTCAGGAAAACAATGTACTTGACTGCAACAATGGAAATAGAAAGAACAAGAGCAACAACAAAAATAATTGAAACTCAATGCTATGAAATTACAACAAGGTTCGATGCCAAAGAAGAAATATGAAAAGATATCTCTCTCCATCACCCTCTTCATTACAGCGCTCAGGATGTACAGGTACTGATATACAGGACATACTTTCAGACTTTCAATGTGTTGATTGGCTTAGCTGAATTTGTTCTTCTCTTTTTTTAAAAAAATTCTTTGTTATATAGGATGACTTTCAGGAGAGTGTAGGAGGATACAAGATGAAATATAGTTGATGCAAAAACAAAAAAAAATCAGTGAAAATCTAGGTTAAAAAGAAGAGTAAGTCCCCAAAGTCAGCAGAAGGAATATGTAAAGTATATTCTAGATGCTGTAGCTTCAAGATTGTGTTCTTCTATATTCTATGACAGGGCTTCATGATCCATTTCAAGCGAGACCTAATTTAAACTCTCAGTGAGAAGAGAAGAAATAACTTTCTTATATGTGAGGAACATTCAAAAAAAAAAACTACTTGCCAGCTGCTTGTCTATCTCCTTTGTTCTCCTTCATCACTCAGGGTCCAAAAGAAAAATTACAATTAGAAGAGATAATAAGGCAAGTAAGGACACAGGTTACAATACAATCTAATAATAAAACAGGCAATCATGGGGAAAGAGGGTATTGCTTACTAGTTGGGCTGATCCATTTGATAGCCTGAGACCTGAACTGTGAAGAATTGATACCTTAGAGGTCTAGAACTAAAGATTTCAGTGACATTTTGGAAGTTAGGGAAGTTAGGACTTCCCTAACCTTTATTTGGTTAAAGATCAAGCTAGAAATGGCTATTCTCAGATGAGTTTAGACAAAGAAAGAGAGGGAGAAAGAGAGAGTAGGGGAGGGGGAGGGAGGGAGGAAGGAAAGAAGGAAGGATGGAAGGAAGGAAGGAAAGAATGAAGAATGGAAGGAAGGAAAGAATGAAGAATGGAAGGAAGGAAGGAAGGAAGGAAGAAAGGAAGGAAGGAAGGAAGGAAGGAAGGAAGGAAGGAAGAAGGAGGAAGGAAGGAGGGAGGGAGGGAGGGAGGAAGGAAGAAAGGAAGAAAGGAAAGAAGGAAGGAATGAAGATCTATTTTTCCACATCTCAGGAAGAAATATGCATCTTCTCAGGAAAAAAAGAATAGGAAAGTGGAATCCTAAAGAAATTTTGGGCAAAGAGAGGTTAGATGATTAGAACATGAACCTGGACATTTAGAAACTAAGTTCCTCCATTTAGGAGGATTTAGCAGGAATAGGTCAACCAATAGGACAATGAAACTGAATTTTCAGAATTTGGGCTAAGCCCACTAATCATCAGACCTATTGAATCTGCTAAAATAAAGGGGGGGGCAGTTAATCTAAAGAAGACTATTTTTTTACCTTTCTCTTTTTCTTGTGTTAAAGAAGTGACTAGATAATACTTTAACTTGAATAACCCTCTTCACTGACAGGTTAATCTTGAGATCATTGTACTTATCAGCTAACTTCTAATGTGTGTGACAGAATTACAGAATGTTAGAACTGAATCTTGGAGCTCTTCTAATTCAATATGCTCATTTTACACTTCTATGTTATTTAATAATACTACTGACCTGGATTTTCAAAGTTTTCTGCAGAGTTATAGTGATTAATTAACCTACTTTCTCCTCTTTTTTTTTGACATGGTAGTAGAATGTGTGTATGTTTGTGTGCCCATGCATGCATATGTCCTTAGAAATTATTTTCAAGAAGAGATAATGTCATCTGTGGTACAACAAACATCCACCTTCACCTGGGACTGTACAGTGAAGAGCAAAGTCTTAAAACTAGACAACCAGATTGCTCTTGAAAGATAGGCTGACAAATGAGTGCAGCTGGTTATAATGTACTAACCACATTAGTGTGAAGTCATGTTGGTTATAGCAGTTAGATGTGGAATATTCAGTCTACCCATAATCTCAAACCTGGAGTCCTCCTTTACTCTTCACTCTCCACCCAATATTCAATCGATCTATTGCCAACTCTTGTCATTTCTACCTCCACATCATATCTAACATCCCCACCTTCTTTCCACTTATACTGCCACCACCCTAGTGCAGGTCTTCATCAAGACTGTTGTTACAGCCTTCTAATCAAACCCCCTCCTACATCTCTAATTCATCTAACCCCTAGCGACCAGAGTGATATTCGCAAAGCACAGATCTCATCAAATCATTGAATTCCAGTTCCCTGTTCATTGAATTCTGATGATTCTATTGCCTCTAGGGTCAACCAATCAATAAGCAGTTAGTTATTCAGCACTAACTATATGCTAGGCACTGAGCCAAAGGCTATATAGCAAATGCAGTCTTCTCTATTTGGCATTTAAAATCCTTCATAATGTGATTCCAAGCTACTAAAGATTGTGTGAAAGGGAATGATGTATGACAAGGCTGAAGACATCCTTATCATATAACCACTACCTTTCATGAGCTCTGCAATCCACTCGAACTTGCCTGATTGATGTTCCTTATGCACAACCTTCCATTTTTTCATCTCCATGCTTTTGCAGAGGCTAATCTCATGCCCACGATGAGCTATATCTACACCTCAGCCTCTTAGCAATCTAGATTTCTTCAAAGCTCAGTTCAGTCATCACCTCTGGCATCAGGCATTTGCTGTTCTCAGATATTACTGCCTCCACCCAATATGTCTTGCATATATTTTGTATACATTTATACACATACACGTCATCTCCCCCAAAGTAATACAAGTTCCTAACATAATGACATCATCAGAAGGTATTGATGGGTCTGGACATCACAGTTATAAGCTTCTTTAAAAAAAAGCATAAGCACCTTGAGAAAGGTACTTTTTCTTTTTTTTTTTCTTTATATCTCTGGTACCTAGCTGTGCTTCCCATAATAAGTGCCTACTAAATGCTTGTTAATTACATGAGTGATGGTAAAAAGTATCACTAAGTACCAAGTGCTAGCCTAAATGCTCAAGGGACAAATATCAAAGCAAGGCAGTCCAAACCATCAAGAAGCTGTAATAAATAACAACAATAATGGCATGTAATAAGTGACAAATAAGTGCTAACCATTAATATTAAAAATAATGCTAGGTAGTAGTAGTAGTAGTAGTAGTAGTAGTAGTAGTAGTAGTAGTAGTAGTAGTAGTAGTAGTAGTAGTAGTAAGAATCATAGCTATTATGTAAAAACCTAGATCTTAGGGTTTGGCTTATCCCTCATACACTTATATATTAGATACTAAATAAAAACTGTGCTTCTTTAAGTATTTTTACTTTATTTTTAATAATAATAGCTCGCATTTATATAGTACCTACTATGTGACAAGCATTGTACTAAATGCTTTAAAAATATTATCTAACTTGATCCTCACAATAACCCTGGGAGGTAGATAATATTATTATAGTCAATGAACTGAGGTAAATAGCAGTTAAGTGACTTACCTAAGGTCATATAGCTAAGGAAGTATCTGAAGGCAGATTTAACCTTTGGTCCACCTGATTCCAGGCCCAGAACTTTATCTTCTGCACCATTTAGCTATCTAGCTGAGACTACATATAAGAGAGGGGTCACCAGGGGAGGGTGAATTATTTTAGGAAGTCATAGGGATGCTGGGTGGGAAAATGCTCTTTCTAGTAGCAATGAAAATACTAATTGATTTGTGTTTCCAGTACTAGAAAGCAGAAGTGGGGAAAAGTGGTCAAGTTCATGCATGCAGAGCAGATAGTAAGATCCAGTGGTCTGGAGGATGCAATAGCAGGCAAGGCAGCTGATCATAACATGTCAGTGATGAAATGTAATTGAGTGATTATAGGCATTGTTCCCACAAGGAAGAAGTACATGGACTACTTGCTATTAGATGGAGAAGACCTGGAGAACCCCTTTACTAGATAACCAAAATCACTTAATATTGCATTTGAAAATTCCTTGAAGTTCTCTCATACATGTATTAACAAAGTCTAATGCCTGCCTGTTGGTCCATCTACTGATGCAGTCACCAATGATACCAAACTATACAATATTTCAAATTTGGTCCCTGTGAAGGTAACAAGAGATAAAAACACTCTAGAAATAAACTCCTCTAGAATTTAATAACTCTGATAAACCCAATTTTTTTCTTACAGAGGGTTTTATTTTGTTTTTCTTCCCAATTGTATTTATAATTTTTCCCATACGTAGAAATCATGTGTTCTTTTAATGTTATTGCTTTTTACTTTTCTTTTCCAGATTGTCTTTCACTCCAGAATATTTGTATTCTCAATCAATTGTCCTCTCTCTCACTTCTTTAGAGAGACTCTCCACTGTGAATTTAAGTTCTTTGATTCTGTTTATTATTTCTGTGATATGTCATAAATTCTGCCATTTATCCTGTTTTAACTTCTTTCTAGATTCTGATTTCTCTCTTAAGCCAGTTAGAACATCCTGCTGTGGGATTCCATGCTCTTTGAAATCCACAAGGTTCACTGTTTCATTAGGTACTGGTTCAATTTCCTTTGTCTTATAATATTTAGAGATATTTGTACTCATTTAGATGTTTTAGCAATCACCTTTCCTTCTATTATAATATCTTCCCTATTGATTTATTGGTTTGTCCTCTGAGTTTTTAACTGAGTTTCCTTCCTCCTGAGATCTTTGGTTTTAGCATTTTTCCTTTTATTTCTCTATAATTCCTTTTCGACTCCTTCTCCTCTAATGGGTGGATGCCATTGGAGCTGAATTTTCAAAGTATCTCAGTCTCCTCTTGGGTTAGGGAATTCATTTTTCACCACCCTTTTTTTCTGACCCAAAAATGACTTCTTGGGGGATAGGACTGGTGCAGTTCCATATGTGTGCTGGTGTCCTGCCTCAGACCCCCATGCTCTCTAGTTTGTTGGTTCAACACTGCAACTCCAGGAAAAGTATGCTCTCTTCTTTCTATTCTTCTGCCTCCTCTGCAAAAGGGTAGATAAACCTGAGGTTTCCTATTTGTTGCCATAGCACAATAGGGTGAGGCTAGGGGTATAGCGGCAGCACAGAAGTCATTGAGTAGATCCAGAATGTGTCAGTGGTTTGAGTTGTGCATTGTGTATTAGAGATAAGCATTCTCTGTTATTGACTTATAAGTTTTACTTTATGATTTTGGCATCTTGGCCTGTGGAGACAGCTGAAAATTGATGTACTACTGGCAAATAATTACACTTTTAAGAAGTTTTTGAAAGTTAAGGGAGATTAAAGAACATATCTAGTTAGTAGTCACCTGACCCAGAAGTGAGTTGTGATAATTTTTTTTATCTTAAATTATGAAAATTTCTTATGCAATATGATCTTCTTAGAAGGATCACCATTATTTTTAGGCTAATAAATTACTATTAAGTTTAAATTCCGGGAGTGGGCAAATTCAAATTCCAGAATTGAAAAAAAGTTACTCTTCATTACTTTCTCTTGATTAGTGGATGAATTCCCGATCATTCTACCTGAAAAATTCATGATACGTCTATAGATTGGACTATGTTAAGATTTAGTTCCTCTACTAGCAAAATAAAGATAGCCAAAAAGAAAAATTTAGTTTTCAGAGAATCCACTGTGAATCAGTTATAATCTAAAATTCACAGATTCAAATCCTGGCAGGGTCTCCTCAGGGTCTCTCAACCATCCTTGCTTCCAAGTTACATAAATGGAGCCATTTACTAAGGAAGTGGTTTGTTTAATTAATTAGTTAATTAATTTTTAGTTTTCAAAATTCACTTCCACAAGAATTTGAGTTCCAAATTTTCTCCTCATCTCTCCTCCCCCACTCCAAGATGGCATGCATTCTGAATACCCCTTCGCCTAATCTGTTCTACCTTTTATCACCACCTCCTTCTCTTATTCCCTCCCCCTTCTATTTTCCTGTAGGGCAGGATAAATTTCTATACCCCATTGCCTGTATTTCTTATTTCCCAGTTGCATGTAAAAACAATTTTTAACATTTGTTTTTAAAACTTTGGGTTCCAAATTCTTTCTCTTCCTCCCTCCCCACCCACCCTCAATGAGATGGCGAGCAACTCGATACAGGTTATACATGTGTAGTCATGCAAAACACCTCCATGGTAGTCATGTTGTGAAAAACTAACTATATTTTCCTTCATCCTATCCCACCCCCTGTTTATTCTATTCTCTCTTTTCACCCTGTCCCTTCTCAGAAGGATTTGCTTCTGATTACCCCCTCCCCCAATGTGTTCTCCTTTCTATCATTCCCCCCTCTCTTATCCCCTTCCCCCTATTTTCCTGTAGGGTAAGATAGATTTCCATAACCAATGGAGTGTGTATGGTATTCCCTCCTTAAGCCAAATCTGATGAGAATAAGATTCACTCATTCCCTCTCACCTTCCCCATCTCCCCCTCCACTGTAAAAACTTTTTCTTGTCTGTTTTATGTGAAATAATTTACATATATATATATATATATATATATATATATATATATATATATACACATACATACATACATATATATACACACACACACATACATACATACATACACACACACACACACACACACACACACATATATATATATATATATATATACACACACACACATATGTATTTCTTTTCCCTCCAACTACCCTAATACTGACAAAGGTCTCATGAGTTACAAATATCATCTTTCTATGTAGGAACGTAAACAGTTCAGCTTTAATAAGTCCCTTATGATTTCTCTTTCCCGTTTACCTTTTCATGCTTCTCTTGAGTCTTATATTTGAAAGTCAAATTTTTATTCAGCTCTGGTCTTTTCATCAAGAATGCTTTAAAGTCTTCTATTTTACTGAATGTCCATTTTTTTTTCTCCTGAATAATCAGTTTTTCTGGGTAGGTGATTTTGGCTGTAATCCTATCTCCTTTGACCTCCAGAATATCATATTCCAAGCCTTCTAGTCCCTTGAGGTAGAAGCTGCTAAATCTTGTGTTATCCTGACTGTGTTTCCACAATATTTGAATTGTTTCTTTCTCACTGCTTGTAATATTTTCTCCTTTACCTGGGAACTGTGGAATTTGGCTATTATTCCTATGGGTTTTCCCTTGAGGATCACTTTCAGGAGGTGGTTGGTAGATTCCTTCCATTTCTATTTTACCCTCTGGTTCTAGGATCTCAGGGCAGTTTTCTGTGATAATTTCTTGAAAAATAATGTCTAACCTCTTTTTTTGATCTTGGCTTTCAGGTAGTCCAATAATTTTTAAATTATCTCTCCTGGATCTATTTTCCAGGTCAGTTGTTTTTCTAAGCAGATATTTCACGTTGTCTTCTATTTTTTCATTCTTTTGGTTTTGTTTTACAATTTCTTGATTTCTCATAGAGTCATTACCTTCAGTTTGTTCCATTCTAATTTTTAAGGAAGTATTTTCTTCAGTGAACTTTTGGACTTCCTTTTTCATTTGGCTAATTCTGCTTTTTAAGGCATTCTTCTCCTCATTGGCTTTTTGGACCTCTTTTGCCATTTGGGTTAGTCCATTTTTCAAGGTGTTATTTTCTTCAGTATTTTTTTTGATCTCCTTTAGCAAGCTGTTGACTTGTTTTGCATGATTCCTTGCATCTCTCTCGTTTCTCTTCCCAGTTTTTCCTCTACTTCTCTTACTTACTCCTCAAAATCCTTTTTGATCTCTTCCACGGCCTGGGACTGATTCATATTTTTCTTAGAGGCTTTGGATGTAGGAGCTTTGACTTTTTTGTCTTCTTCTAGTCATATGTTTTGATCTTCTTTGTCACCAAAGTAAGATTTTATGGTCTGACTTTTTTGTGTGTTTGCTCATTTTCCCAGGCTGTTACTTGACTTTTAAACTCCTTGTTAAGGTAGGGGCCTGCTTCCAGTGTGGAGGGTGGACAGTCCCAAGCTTCACTTGTTTTGTGCAGCTGTTTTCAGAGATACTTCTAGGGACCTGTAAATTTTCAATTCTTCAAAGGTGGTATGATCAGAGGAAATACCTTCAGTGGACTGAATCACGGGCAGCTATATTGGTTTCCAGACTTCTTAACCCACAAACCCCAAAGACAACTTAGAAGGTCAGTAGGAAAGGTCTATTGAACTACAGTAAGAGAAGAGCTTGGGCAGCCCCAGTCCTGGCACAGCCCCAGGAGGGCAGCTGCCTCCAGAGCTGTTGGCCCATAGACAGAGGGAGGATCAAGCAGCTGATCAGAGGGGGGATTCCAGGGATCTCATTGCTGACGCTGAGGCAGGATTCTCTTGCTTTGCCCATGCTTGGATCTGGGTCGCAGTTTTGGGTGGCAGTCCTGGGGCAAGGAAGAGCATTGGCGTGGTGGAGCTTGTGGTGGTGGTGAAAAGAGAATCCTCCTCACAGTTCCAAGGCAGAAAAGAGTGCTTATAGTCACTCATAGACCAGAGCACAGGCCAGGAAAGGAGTAAACACCTGTGGAAATGTTTTTGATGAGACTTTTGTATTAATGCAAAGTTGACAGACATTTGCTTTTAAGGGATAAAACTTTTTTTGGTGAAAGGACAAGTTTGTCTGAGTGCTATCTGGCAAGAATTTTAGGATTCTGGTGAAAACCTGGAGTTCAAAGCTTGACTTATCACTCATATATGTGTATAATAGACACTGAATAAAATGGGTACTTCTTTATTTAAACCTTCAATGTTATTACAAAGTAAGGGAAAATGGATACTTCAAAACAATTACACTTTTAAAAGCTCTTAAAGTCTATGTCAGACCAGTCTAGATTTTCAGATTCCAAAAATACTCACTGTGTTCTTGTACCCATTCAGGAAATAAGATGAGTTATCAGATTACTTTTCTATCACGTAAGAACTTCCTCTTGGCAACATTGTTTAAAGACTTTTATATCCAGACACAAAATATTCTTGCTGCTTCTCACCAGTCTTCCAGAGACCATGCCCTAAAGGAGACCTGGAACTCCAGCTCTGGAAGTCAGTTGTCCTGCTTGGAAAGACCTCACCATATCTTGACCACCTCTCCCCCCATACTTCCAGTGAGGCCATTTCCTAACCTAGCATCACCTCTTATAATTCTTATTCTGGGAAATGGTAATTAAATCAACACTACCACTGTTTGGGGCATCTACGTGGCACGGTGAATAGAGTGCCAGACCTAGTTCAAATCTAGCCTGAGACACTTACTGGCTGGATAAGTCACTTAACTCTGTTTGTTTCAGGAAATGGCAAACCACACCGGTATCTCTGCCAAGAAAACCCCAAACAGGGTCACAAAAAGTTGGACACAACTAAAAAATGACTGAACAGTAAAACTACTGTTTATGGACAGGATATATCAACTGACTGCCCTATTGTTCCACTCACTATACCAAAGGCTTTCCAAACCAAAATACTCTTCACCTAGCTACCACTTCCCCAAACAAAGGAAACAAAGGAAAAAGTTATCACGTGACCAAAATCATGAAGCAACACTAGTAGGAGGGCCAGGAATACATGCATTTATTAAATGTCAATTGTGCTTTAGGCATGATACTAGGCACTGGGATGAAACTACAAATGAGACAATCTATATCCTCCTAGAGCTTACATTCTACTTAATTCATAGATGTGTAGTAAGCAAACTATCACCTAGCTTTGTGTCTATCACTGTGCAAAGCAGAATTAATTTTCCTAAATAGCTTCTATTTACAGTAAATATGTGACACTTGGAATTCATTATTTAAAAAAGTAAAGTTGTAGGGCAGCTAGGTGGTGCAGTGGATAGAGCACCAGCCCTGGAATCAGGAGGACCTGAGTTGAAATTCAGCCTCTGACACATAACACTCTAGCTATGTGACTCTGGGCAAGTCGCTTAGCCCCAATTGCTTCATCAATAAATAAATAAATGATAAAAAAATAAAAAATAAAGTTGAAAGGGAGTTAAGATTTTTAATTAGGATAGAGTTTTGGAAAACCTACTTAGGTAATACCTAGGCTCCTGGTGCCTAGTTGTTAGACCAAATTATTTCCAAAGATGTATTGTGAATTAATGAATATTAGAGATGAAGTAAAGAAAATAAGCATAGCAAATATCTGGAGCTGTTTGTAATTGGGCCAAGGGATATCTGGTTTGTTTAGTTAAATAATAGCTTTCATCTTATTAAAAGCCCTTAGCTCACTAAATTGCTGTTTGTCAATTTTAGTCAAATGAAAAAAATATGCTTGTTTTCTCCTTTCTTCTTAATGGTATGTGTGTTTGAAAAGAAGGGGAGGAGGAGACAGAGAAAAACAAACAGGAAGAGACAAAGACTTTCTGACTGGGACTGGAGGGGAGCACCTTTTGAGTTTCTATGGGTTCTTAAGAAGAACAGACATAATAAATCTTGTTTAGGTTACAAGTTGAAATATCCACAGCTATTAACTGGTGATCATTGATGGACAATAGCTATTTGAGGAACTTTGAACTTTAACCATAAGCAAATATACACACTGAAATAGGGCTGAGAAAAAGAACAGTGAGCATGTGAAGCCCATGCTTCACATTGTGGAATTAGTCCTTATAGCCATGGCTACTGAACATTGCTCAGAATGAGCCACCCTGCCTCTGATTACTGTCTGCCAAGATGGGCTATCAGCAAATAGTACTCTCTGACAGAACACAGCCTGGATGCAGTTAGGAAGGTGGGGCTTTAGAGTGGCCATGCTATGCATTTCCATGTACTCAGCAGCCATGGAGAAGCTCCCTGGGCATTCTTATTGCTGTCTCTCTTCTTCTCTTCACCTTCTACCCAGAAATGCTATATTGCACTCAGGTTCCTTTACTTCAAGTAGCTTGGCTGTGTTCTAGAACCTTATTTATATTATGAGTATGGTCTGGAAATTATACTAATGCAACAGAGGCCAGGAATATGAAAAACTCCAGTTATGTAGAAAATGAGACATGGTCATCATAATCATAATTAACAGTTACATAGTACTTAGCATGTACCAAGCACATAGAGTTGTTTGGGGATTTTTTTTGCTTGTTTGTAGGCAATCAGAATTGAGTTACTTGCCCAGGGTCACACAGCTACTAAGTGTCTCAGGCCAGATTTGAACTCAGGTCCTCCTGACTACAGGGCCAGTGTTCTATCCACTTTGCTACCTAGCTGCCCCACACAATTATCGTCTCATTTGATTCTCCCAACAATTTAGGAAGGTAGGTGCTATTATTATACCCATTTTACAGATAAGGAAACTGAGACAAACAGAGGTTAAGTGGCTTGCTCAGGGTCATACTGCTAGTAAGTATCTGAGATAAGATTTGAACCCTGGCCTTCCTGATTCCAGGCCCAAGCTTTATCCAATGTGCCACTTAGTTGTTCCATATGAGAGTGGTGTAGTGGCTGCTACCATGACAGACTTGGAGTCAAAAAGACTTGGATTCAAATCCTACCTGTGACACTAATTGTTTGATGAAGGGTTAGTTACCTAACCTTTTTTGGCCCTCAGTTTCCTCATCCATTAAATGGGGCATAAAAATACCTGTACTACCCCTCCATATAGTGTCACTATAATGCTCAAAGAAGATAATGTCCATCAGACACTTTGCAAACTTTAAAGCACAATGGAAATATGAATTATCTTTATTTCATCTGCTCTTAGAGACCTTCAGTTTAGTCTAAGAGCATAGAGTGCGTGACTTCTATGGCAGAATCCAGTGACAGCAGGCTCTGTTGTTCCAATAAGACTCTTTGGCATTATTTAGAGTAGTAATGCTGTCAGCAGGCTTATTATCAAGTACAAATAACAATGATGTCTCCAGAAAGAAATTCCTAAAATGTGTTCAAGGATCCAGGAAGTCAACTTCTGACTCCACCCTATCAATCCAACAACAAAGGACTTTGTTTCATTAGTATAAAAATAGCAGCCTGGATTAAAGGCCAAAATAATTTACTTGGTAGGGAAAAGGTAAGTAGAAAATAACAAAAGAGATGAAAGATGAACAAAAGGGCCAACCCACGCAGAAATATTCAGTAGATATCTAGATATCAAGTTAGAATTAGCTTTATACTTAGTGGAGTGTAATGGAAATGCAATTAACAGACTCTGGTTCAAGTCTTGAATCAAAGCTCAGCAGAACAGATAACAAACTCTCTGAGCCTCATCTTCATAAATCTGTAAAATGGAGATGATAATACCTCATTAGAATTGTTGTAAGAAAGCCCTACCAGTTATAAAGGTGTGAGTTTTTCTTCCTAAGGATTAGACCAAGTTAGAAACTGATAGTACATTCACAGCTGGGAAGGGTATTAAAGGTTTGGTTATGGTATTTGCTAAGAACAAATAATTGTATGATGACATATTCAAACAGGTGTACCAGACCTTTCCAGGCAGTAAGAGAAAGATCAGGGGAAGCTAATTGGCACAGCAGATAGAGCACTGGCCCTGAAGTCAGGAGGATCTGCATTCAAATTCGGCCTCAGATCAAACACTTGACACTTACTAGCTGTGTGACCCTGGGCAAGTCACTTAACCCCAATTGCCTAAAAATTAAAATAAAAAAAAGAAAGATCAAGTACTGAGTTGTACAAAGATGAAGAGGATGATGATGATGATGATGATGATGGTGATGGTGATGATAATAATGATGGTGAGGGTGAATATAAACATCAACATGCACTTACTAAGAACCAACTAGGCATGTAGCATTATGACTAGCATTGAATAACATGCAAATACTCCATGAGACATGGCTCCTGTACTCAGTTGAAAATGGTACACAATAAAAGCATAAGAAAGACACAAAACAAGTGCTATGTAATGGTCTAAGGGAGAAAAGATTATTCCTGGATGGGGGAATCAGGGAAGCTTCATAGGGTTATATATTTAAAGGTGGACAGAGTGCCAGGCCTGGAGTCAGAAAGATTCATCTTCCTGAGTTCAAATCTGGCTGTAGGCACTTACTAGCTTTATGACCAGGTCACTTCACCCTGTTTGCCTCAGTTTCCTCATCTGTAAAATGAGCTGGAGAAGGAAATGGCAAACCACTCCAGTATCTTTGCCAATTAAATCCCGAATGGGGTCAAGAAGAGTCATAAAAAATGACTGAACAACAATATTCATGTAATATGTTATATAAGCATAGAGATTTCAACTAGCAGAGGAAGTTGGGGGTACACTGATGGGCTTAGGAAATGATGTGAGCAAAGGCACGGATATAGGACAATGTAGGAAGGAAACTGGGATAGAAGGCAGTTCAGTTTCATTGGACTATGGTGACTCTAGAAGGAAGCAGTGTGAAAAAAGGCTGCGAAGGTAGCAGATGAAGAAGGGCTTTGAGTACCATGCTAAAGAGTTGGAAGCTTATTTGGTAGGCAATAATGAGCCAAGACATGTTTTAGGTTTTGAGAAGTTTTGGTCAGAAGATGCACTAAGCATAAGGAAGGAAATGAAGTTGACCTCCAAATTGAAAGAGGTGGAAATGGGGTGATACATAAGAAACAAAGTCTATTTTACAAAGATGATTATGCTGGACAACTGCAAGGTGGACTATAAATATCTCAAAACAAAGTGGGCAATTTCACAATAGGGTCATAACTACTCTGAGGTTGCTGAGTCATTCACTTTCGTATTGTGGTATGAAAATTGGAATTTGGACTGTTTAATGATTTTTGTCTAAAATCAAAGGGAACACAGTGGGGTGGGGGAACTCTAATGCCTTGTGCTTCAAAGGTGATTGACAATACCTACTCACTTCTGAGCAATAAGACTTAAAGCATTTCATGTTACTGAGAAACTTTTTTAGAAGTAGAGTTTGGGAAAGCATGGGAAGTAATGGAGGGGTTATGGGGGAAATAGTACAGAGTTGCTGGTGCCCTCATTTTCAATACACTGACTTTTGCAAGAAGCATTATTTTTCTTGGTTTCTGGGACAACTCAACTGAGAATGTGCATGTGTGTGTGTGTGTGTGTGTGTGTGTGTGTGTGTGTGTGTGTGTGTGTGTGTGTCTTTTGCTCTGCAGTTTTAAATACAACGCAATCTTACTTATGTTATGGTCAAATAAGAAAATATTTATAAAATGTTTAGCACAGTGCCTAGCCCAAAACAGCTGCTTAATAAAAGTTTGTTCCTTTCCACTCTTCCCTTCATTTCAAAGATACTCTTAAATACTTCCTACTTTTTTCTTGTGTAAACCAGTGTCTATTAGCAATAGAGGGGTTAATGAAGAATTTCTCAGTTTGAGTGTTTAATAGTTTCACTTATTTCTTTAGGGTCAACAGAAAGAAGTCTTGAGAAGATTTAACTGACGTTTATGATAATTGCATTTTGAGATTAAAATAATTTTTGGGGGTTTTTTTGAAGGGGGTATAATTTTACACACCAAATTTGGCCTCACACGATTACAGCTTTGCTTCATATCATTTTAGTTGGGTGTTGAAATCCATTTGACATGAACGTAATAGTCATTTTAATGGATATCGTTAATTCCTTGTTTTCAGCATAACAGATAAAAGGGATTTTAATTAAATTCATTTTTTGAGTGCTTATCAGGAGTAAAAAAGGTTCAGAAAATTGTTATTGTAGGGAGCAGGGCACAGAAAGGTCCCTGAAAAACATTGTTAAGAACTTCTTTAGAGTGAAGCTGGCATCCCAACACAAGCCAATTCTCTTCCTGTGGATTATTTGGTGGCACTTCAAAATTGAAAGATGGGTTTATCCCTTCTATAGCCAGTGATTGCTAGAGATGTGTGTATCCTTCAGTTTTCTTTGCTATTTGAATCTGTTGAAATCCTCTAAGTTCAAAGTTCAAGTTTCTCAAGGCACCCAAGAGTCTCAGTACTGAGCCAAACTCAAGGGTCCATAAATAATCAGTCTGAAAATCTGGCTAGAAAAAGCAAGAGAAGTTTATTTTTGTTTTTGTATTTCCCCTAATACTTCCTCTTTCAGTGTCATCCCAGAGTAATACAAGAATAACATCTCCCTTGATATTTTGAGATACTACAGATTATAATCCCAGACAGATTAAAGGACTACAAAAGTAACTGTCTATGTTAAAAAGGAATCAGTTGGCTTTATAAAAATCTGTCCAGAAAAATGATGAGTTTTGTTGGTAGGTAATGAATCCTCTGGTATGGAGTTCTTCAATCAGAGGCTGGGCAACCACTTGTTAAGATTCTTGCTCACATATTGATTGAACTATATGACCTCTGAGGTCCCTTAGAATTGAGCTTCTCTGATCCTTCTTTATAATGGGGATGAGAATACCAAACCTGTCTACTTCTCAGGGATAATTATGAGGATCTTAATATCGTAGTTTTTGAGGCTATCTAGTTCAAACCCCCTCATTTGGTAGATGAGGAAACTGAGGCCCAGAGAGGTGAAATAACTTAGTCACATTGTCAGAGGTAGAATTTGAACTTGGGTCTTTTGCCTCCAAAGGCAGTGCTCTTTCCACTGAACCACATGTGTAAAAGCTATTTGAAAGCCTACTTTTGTACACAAATGTAACATAATACAATTATAAAAATAACTGGCCTTGACACAAAGATAAACATTAAGTTCACTTGTACTTATTTGTATCAGGAATTAAGCAATCATGTCTAAATAGGCAATATAGACACTATGTTTCATCAAAAGTTCTTTAAAAAAACTACATACTTTCTAAAAATAATGAGCATGCCCTTTGACCCAGAGATTCCCCTGTGAGAAATATGCCATAAATTCAGTGATTAAAAACTAATATACTATTTATACCAGATATTTATAGCAACATATTTTGTAGTAGGAAAGAATTGTAAATAATGTAGATGCTCACCGACTTAGGGAGTGACTAAGCAAGTTCTGGCAAATGAATGTAATGGAATGTTACTGTACTATCAAAAATGGTGACTATAAAGAAGCATAAGAAGGTATAGGAACCAATACTAAGTAAACAGAACCAGGGAACCAATATCTACAATGATTACAACAATGTAAATGGCAAAGAACAACAAAACAAACTGAATACTATGAAATTATAATGACCGCATGTGATTCCAAAAAACATATATGAAAAGGTACTTCTACAGCATTCTTTACAAAGGTACAGAACTATAAATGTGGGACACTGCAAATAATATCAGACATTTCCAATGTGTTTCCAAAGATAATTTTTATAATTGTATTGTCTTACATTTGTGTACATTTGTGAATTGTCTTTTCCCCCTGCTTTTTTATTCTTTGTTGTAAGGGATGACGTTCTGGGAGTTATGGAGAGAGGTACATTAGGAAATGGAGGTGATAGAGAAACAAAACTATTAATAAATGCATTTTAAAAAATCAATTTTAAACAAACAAAGCAAAGTCCTTGGGAACCCATTCCATGAGACACATATGCCGGAATGCCTAATTTAATCAAATTGTGAAAGACATATTTGCTAGAAAGTATAAGAATTAGGTCCCTATCACTAAAGGAGTTATTTATGGACCAGTTTTGCACTTCTAAGTTTCTATTCTAAAATAATAATTTTTGTCAAAATAATTCAGTCATTAATGCCCATGGCTTGTTGGGTGGTCTCAGTAGGAGGGACAGCCACTGGCCTACAAGTACCAATGGACCTTTTGAAAGTCTCTGAAGGGATGCAATAAAAGTAATTCTATCCTGTTTAGAATATATTTGGAAAAGCCAATAGTCTATTCTGCGTTCTGAGCATCAGTGTCTAGCAAAAGCTTTTCCTTGAAAATTCATGCCAAGAGATGCAAATATTATTCAAAAAATAGATCAGACCATTTCCAAAAACAAGACAATTTTGGTTGCTTATGAATATATGTTATTTGTTGACAACGCAAGATGTAAGTCTGCATAACTTCACATTTTGTATATTAATGAAGAAAGATAAAGCAGCTATCAGTAAAAATATGTAACCAGGTTTTATTTTTTTGGGGGGGGGTTGCCTATGTGAACTAACCAAAGAGACGAGGCTTACAATTTTTTATTCTCAGTGGACAGAGGATATGTTACTTACTAGCTGAATAATGTTGGAGAAAGTGTTTCCCTCCCTAGGCCTTAGTTTCTTTCACTGTAGAATAAAGTAGTTGGACTAAATAATGCCTAAGGTCCCTTACAGCCTGAATTCCTGTGATTCTCTTTTGTGATTGCTTCTCTTTCCTGTCACTAAACCATAAATGGAGAAACCTGGTGATTTTGGACCCTGTTCTATCCTAAGCCTGATAGAAGCTCAACCCTTACATCATCACCTCTCAAAACTCACGGTTGCTGGCACCCACAGAACCGAAAGTCGCCCAAAGGGCTGCCAGGGATTCTTTGGTCGGTTTTTCCTCCCTAACTGGGTTTGTGTCAGGACTGAACAAGCCAACAGCAACCAAAACAAAACAAAAACAAAGCCCAGGGACCATGCCAATGTGAACTCACTGTTATAGTACCTGTGCTGAGCACCAGCTGCCAATCAGGCTGTTTCAGTTTCACTCCTGATTCTCTAAGAGGGGGGTCACCACTAGCTCCTGGGTTTGGTCCCTGTGGGGGAAGAAAAAAAAAGCAAATTGATATTTAGGGGGAAGACCCCCAAATTGTAACATCTCAAGCAAATGTTTGTGTTTTAGTGTGAGTGATTATTTAAAATACCATTGGGGGAGGGAGCAGGAAACAGCAGCCGCAGTCAGTGTGTCTCTGTCTTCAAATCAGTATTTAAGCTATTATAATATGTTTAGATTTATAGGTCTTTGGCCCTTTGGTTTAAAGCAAAGTCTTAATGAAAATTATATTCGTAAAGGACTGATCAGCCTCACATTAAGATGACAGGAGAACAATCTGACCATCTAAGAATTTCAGAACTGGCCTAAAAATTCTGAGTTCACACTGTATTATCAAGTTTCAGTCCTTCACATTTCCAGTCCAAGTCAGAAGGGGAAGGGAGAAGAAAAGGAGAGCTGAGTGAGATTCAGAGACCCACTTTGTTCACTTAAACATGGGAGAATTCTTACATGACTTTCAATTGCAGATAAATTTAAATATTCCTATTACTATATTATTATATCATTCCAATTTAATCTGTTTCTACCATACCCTAGAAAGTTAATTCCATGAAGTTAACTTTTCTTTGGAAAACCTCTTATATGTACAACCAGTCCATAAATTCCTTCTGATAAACCAGAGGACAGAGTAGGATTTTGTCTCTTCTCACACACCTCTTAGAGTGTGGATTACCCTATCATGCCATTTCTCTTTAGAACCAAACATGAAGACATCTATTCCTTGGCAAAACTTCCTGTCCAGTCTACTACTACCTCTTGCCATGAGAAACTAAATCTTACTTGCACACTGCCCTAGCAGGGGAAAGTCCCTGCATATATCCAGGCCAAGTCTTGCTAAAATGTGCTCATACTCCTAGCACAATTAACCCACTTAAATAGCAATTCAGCTTGGTGGTTTCTTGTTCTTTTCCCTATGTCATATCTCTCTTGGCTCCATGATCTTCTCTTCTAAAGGATCCACCAAGTGAAATGGCCATTTCTAATCTTCTCCCTCTTCACTGGCTAGTTCTTTCAGATTGCCCCTGGCAATTGGACCTTTCTAAAGGATGCATGTATCTTGATTTCTGTCTCCTCCATTCTTGTCTTGTTACTTATTTCTACCAGGCATTAGGGGGAGGGAAAAGTGCAGTAAATGATTTGTAATGAAAGACACTACAGCATAAAGTGGTATAGTCTTGCCTAATCCACTGATGAATAGCAAACATAATGGGTTCAAACATCAGAACAAAAGAAAGTCATGAGAACTGAAAATGTGTGGGCACTGAAATATTTCACGAATGGAGGAGATTAACCTAGTGAGTCACAGTACCACGCTGATTGAACATTACAGGATACATGGAGAGAAGAAAATAGATGAATTTCTATATTAAAATACTTTATCTAGAAATTTCACTTTCCTACTGTGAGTAAAGAAAGCTAAAACTTTGTTTTAAATCTAACACAGAGTATGATTTTATATTAACCTATAGCATTTTTGAGCATTTAAGATTAATGAAAAAGAGCGCTTTAGGAATCAGACATTTTATTCAAGAAAGCAACAGACTCACCAGATGTTCAAATTGACCTTAGAAACTGAACAGCATTGAGTTTATTTCTAAGGAAAGTTCCTATCTTGGTAATAGTTCATTTTGATACATTGGGAATCTCAATAATGCTGTTATGAAATTAACATCAATATAATTTCTTGATGATAACAGTTTGCCATAATAAATCAACAAAAACAAAACAAAATATCACACATTATAATATGTAAAGTTATATATGTATGTATTGTGATCAATTGACAGTAAATATTATTCATATATTATTACTTCCAATGCAGTCCATTTTCAATTATTTTTTTCTATATGTTTATTTGGCTAGATGAACTGGAGTATATAGTAGCAGAATGATCAGAGGTTAAGTCAAAATCTTTATCTCAAATGGGATTTCCATGAAATATTCCTGTTTTCTGACTGAACCAAGCCACAGAAAACTGCATGATCACCTCAATGATACCCATAGCTATTTAAAAGAGATTGTCCTAGCAATCCACACAAGACAAAACCAAAGTCTATTGCCATGATTACAATATTCAATTGGCAGGGCATTTAATTGAGATAATCTATCTTGAATGAAAACTGTAAAAGGACAATAAGTTGGACTGTGAGTTGAATAGGAGCAAGAAAGTACTCTAAATGGTATTTGGAAATTTCAAAACCCTTCCAACAATGCCAAAATGCTCCCTAATGCCAATAGTCTCACAGTAATGCCTTATAACTTCAAATCATTAATACCATAAAACAACACAACTTCTAAGGAGTCAAAATTGCAAATTGCAGGTGCAGGAGAGATATATGGTGGATGTAAGTAGGCTATGCCACAGTAGCAAATGATGACTCGAATACAAGTGGCATAAACAATATTACCAAGGCATGGCAGAAACAAGAACTAGTTCTTTATGTAGTGATTAAGAAATGAAAAAAAAGTGTTAACACTGGTATCCACAAAATATTAAAATGCCCAAAGGAAGTTTGCTAATGATTTAGGGGGAAAAAAATATCTATGATGGACTTATGGAAGGACAAGGAAGAACCATAGAAGATGAGATAGTGTAGCTGTGTTGAAATCTTTACTTAAACAATATCAGAAAACAACAACAACAAAAAAAGAATATGAGAAAATGGAGCCATTATCATCATATCAAACTGAGGAACCACACTAAACCTAGCAATCTAGGGTTCTGTCTACACAACAAAATGAAAAGTGAAAATGTCAGTTAGACCAAATACCTGGATGAGTTACCTTTTTCCATTTTCCAGCTGGCATTTTTACAGCCTGGAGAGACACTTGATGATGAACATTTCTAGAATCCTAGACAGTGAGAACTAAGAGGAACTTTAGAGATTATCTGAATGGCTCACTTTATTTTCTAAATGAAGAGACCCTCAGAAGTGATGTGACTTACTCTAGGTAACACAAATAAACTTCTGATAAAGATGGCAATATGAAAAGTTGCAAATGATCCCAGAACCCCTAAGAAACTCTCTAGCAAAGATTAAAAGAGCACCAGATGAAACAATGCTCAGTAAACTCAAAGGGAAAGACCACTAAGTACCTCTATCCAATAAAATACTGCAAAAGACTTCAGGAAGCCTTCAGGAACTCTGGTCACAGGTATGGTTGAGTAAGACAGCTTAAAGGTCCCTAATTTCAGTCCTAGCCTGTGCTACCCTGAACAGAAAACAAAGCAAGTTCACAGTAGGTGAATGACCAAAGGCACTCGAATATTTGGTTGTTGAAGCAGGTGAGGTGATCAAGAAGACAAAGAAAAAGCAGAGGTGCCTCAAGGTGCTCCAAGAGGCCTGAAGCCAGCACTGTCCCTAATGTCTGGTTGGGGCTTCACAGGGCCACAGCAGGAGACAATGCCAACTCCAGTGGGTGATTGCACAAGGGAGAGGAGACAGAGACTGGGTTTCAGCCAACATCTACATTAGGCAGCCAGAAGACATAGGCAGAAATCAGAGATAGAGGCAGAGAGTGTGTGTGAGCCCTAGTTCCAACCCCATCAGCCTCTCCCAGACTACAGAGGAGATATAGAATTGAGGCTTAAGAGTTCAGAGGGAAGCAAAAAAGTTTCCCCAGAAAAAGTTCCAAGTCAAGATTAAAGCTGAAGGTACAAATAGACAAGAGAAAACACGAAATAAAATGAAGAAATGCTATGGGATAAGATAAGCCAAAAATGTTAACCAAGAAGAGGGAGTAACTCTACAATAAGTACAAATAGGACATAAGGAGCAAGAAATGGCAGTACTATAAAGGAATCCAAGAAGAGACTGGGAAAATGATGCAAGAGATTATAAAACCAAAATTGGAATTAATGGAAATAATTGAAAGGAAAATAAATAACTTGGAATAGAAGACACATGACCAAAATAGTGTAATCCCAGAAAAATAGAAAGGTGCAAACAAAATTTAGTGATTCTTTGAGACAATGAGAAATGTTTAAAAAAAAGGCAAAAGACTACAAAAATTAGAATATGGGAGGTATTTACCATCAAAGACAATTGACCTATAAAACAGATTGAGGAGAGATAATGGGAGAATTATTGGACCCTTTGAATACCGTAACAGAACAAAAAACCTGGATACCATATTTGAAGAATCATAAAAGAAAATTGCCCCTATCTATTAAAACCAGAAGGCAAAGTGTAAATATAAAAAAAAAAATCCACCAGGCACCTCATGAAAGAAGCCCTAAATTGAAAATACCCAAAAAATGTTATAACCAAAATCCAGAACTTCCACATCAAAGAAAGAATCCTGGCAACATACAAAAAGAGTTCAAGTATCATGGAACCACAATAAGATTAATGTAAGAATATGCTGCACTGAAAATAAGAGAGGAAGCCTTGGAATACAATATACCAAAAAGGCAAATGAAAAAGGCTTACAACCAAGAATAACATCCTGAAAAAGTGAATATAGTCCTCTGGGTAGGGGTGGGTTGGGGGTGAGAAGCACAAAGAATAATGTACCTTAAATAGAATAGAGGACTTCCAAGGATTCTTGATGAAAAAGACCAGGACTGCGTAGAAATTTTGAACCAAATACTGGACACAAGAGAAACAGAAAAAAATAAATTATTATTAGGTTAATTAAAAAGAGCTAAATGATATTAAAGTACTTACATTCTAACAGAGAGAGACTAGAAAAAACCTTCAGAATTCCCTAATACACAGAATTACAGAAGAAATAAAGAAAGACAAATTCAGGACCTGGTTATTGTTTTGTTTTATTTGTCTTGTTGGTTTTAAGAGAAGGAAAAGGAGGGAAAAGGGAATACGCCAGGGAAGAAATGAGAAAAAAGGAAGAGGTTACTATTTCTTATAATACAGATTACCAGAAAGATTATAGGAGGTATCAAAAATGATAACAATTTTATTTTTTTAATAACAATGAGATAACATGTAAAAACATTTAGGAAGAAGACAAAGCAATCTCAAGGTAGAATTGTATTTCTTTAAAAACTTTCATCCACAAAAGAAAGAAGTTAATTAGTCATACAGCTAAAGAAACTAGAAATATAGAAAATAAAAAATAAAAACCAAATAAACAGAGAAATAGAAATTCTGAAAGGCATTAAACAAAATGGAAAAATGTTGACTTGAAAAATAAAGAACCATTTTAATATGCTAATAGAATGCACAAATAACTATCTTATTTGGTAAAAAAAAAAGAGAGAGAAATGCAAATTTTAAAATTAACAAAAGAATTCACAATAGATGATAAGGAAATAAAGGATATTATAAAAAACTATCTTCCCCAATGATATGCCAGAACATTGATAATTTAAATGAAAAGGATGACCAATATTTCTTGTGAATACAGACAAAAATACTAAATAAATATTTGCAAAGAGCACAGCAACATATTTAACACTTTATATGTTATTTCCCATGTTGTCTTTGCACCAAGAATGCAGATTTATTCACTATTAGGAAAATTAATATATCATATTAATAACAAAAATTTTTAAATCACATGATTACATCAAAAATTCAGGAAAAAAGTTTGACAAAATATATCAATTTATTTTTAAAAAAATTAAAAGTAAATGTTACACAGTAATTTAAAGGCAGCATCATGAATAACATGTAGTTATTTCTAACTCTTATGTCGCTTTCTCTATTACTCCTTCACATTGCTTTCAAACAAGGTTAGAACCATGATTAATCAGTCTGGGCCTCAGTTTCTTCATCTATAAAATAAAAAGTTTGGAATTAATGGTCTCTAAGTTCTCTTACAAATTAAGCTCTATGATCCCAGATGACAGAACTAGATTGACATTCCAAAATATTTTGCCTTCAACTTTGAGGGTTCTGTGATCTCATCCATTGGAGTATACCTTTAAAAGTGCAAAATCAAAGCTCATCCATACTTTCTCATCCTACAGTAATTGACGTCTATCCATAACCTCCATAGGGTATTAAATGAATCTATTTAACTTCACCTTTAGAAAGCAATAAAAATCCCTATGGCAATGGCTAACCATTGAATTCTCTTGCCTCTAAAAAGAGAAATCAGATTCCATAAAGAATGTCCATGTTATATGATACAAATGTGCCTATCCTAATTTGCCTTGTTCCAATACCAACCTACAGAAAGGACTTTTAAAAAAAAAAACAAGAAAAAGAATCCTTCATGAATCCTTTTGAGTTATAAATAAAAATAAGTTTTTTCAGTTCTCAAGTGATTTTATTTTGCTAAAGTGCATATTACTCTTCCAACAGAATGCTCCCTCTATTATCCTCATTCTATCAATTATTTTCAATCTCTTCCTGTCTATTGCCTCATTTAATACTGCCTAAAAACATGTCCATGTCTCCTCCATCCTGAAAAACAAAAAACCATCACTTGATCCTTCCTTCCCTGCTATCATCCTATAGCTCTTCTGCTCTTTGTGGCCAAAGTCCTTAAAAAGACCATCTACAATAGGTACCTCCACATTCTCTCCTCTAAATTCCCTTCTTAACCCTTTACACTCTGACTTCCTCATTCCACCAAAGCTACTCTTTCCAAAGTTACCAATGATCTCTTAGTTGCCAGATGCAACAGCCTTTTCTCAGTCCTCATTCTCCTCAATCCCTCTGCAGCTTTTGATACTATTAGTCATCCTCTACTGCTTGATAGTCTTTTCTCTGACCACTTCTTCTTTGTCTCTTTAGCTAGAACCTCATCCAGATCATGCCCTCTAACTGTAGATATCTCATTGAATTCTGTACTGAGGTCTCTTCTGTCTCTGTACTACTTCACTTGCTGATCTGATCAATTCCTATGGATTTAATTATCATCTATATGTTGATGATTCTCAAATCTACCTATGTTGCCCCAACCTCCCTGCTAATTTCCAGTCTCACATCTCTCCTTGCCTTTCTTTTTTTTGTTTTTGTTTTTTAATATCTTATTTTTCCCCATTACTTATAAAAACAATTTTAAACTGTTTTTTTAAATTTTGAGTTCCAGGAGGCGGAGCCAAGATGGCTGAGTGAAAGCAGTAACTTGCTTGAGTTCTCCAAACCCCTGCAAATACTCATAAAAATGGCTCTAAACAAATTCTGAAGCAGCAGAATCCACAAAAAGACAGAGTGAAACAAATTTCCAGCCCAAGACAACCTGGATGATTGATCAGAAAAGTGTATCGCGCCAGACTGGGAGCGCAGTGCAGCGCGGTGGGCGTCCCAAACCTGGAGCAGGACTCAGAGGACTAAATCTCCGGCAGCTGTGGAGGTTTCCAGACTTCTCAATCCACCAATGCCAAAGACAATTTAGAAGGTCAGTGGGAAAAGTCTGTTTCTGCAGTGCTGAGACAGGAAGGCGGGGTCTCAACTCCATTCCCCAAGAGCGTGGCCCTGGGGGAGGCAAGTGCTTCCCGAGCTTCCAGCCCACACACTGAGGGGGAATCCAGTGGCTGATCAGAGAGGGATTGCAGGGATCTCTTTGCCAGTGCTGAGGCATGAATCTCTTGCTTTGCCCATGTTTGGATCTGGGCCACAATTCTGGCTGGCAGTGCTGGGGTGAGGAGGAAAGCTGGCGTGGTATAGCTTGTAGTGATTGTGAAGAGGAGCCCCTCCTCACAGTTATGGGGACAGAAAGGAGTACTTGTAGTCACAGGCCAGGAAAGGAGTAAACACCTCGCCCCTTTATCATACCACCTTGGAAGAACTGAAAATTTACAGGGCCCTACAAGTATCTCTGAAAACAGCTACACAAACCCCCTGAAGCTTGGGACAGTACATTCTCAACACTGGAAACAGATTCTTACCTTAATAAAGAGTTTAAAACTCAGGTAATTGGCCAGGATCATGAGCAAGCAGCACAAAAAGAGTCAGACTATATTATCTTACTTTGGTGAAAAAGAAGATCAAAATATACAACCAGAAGAAAACAACAAAGTCAAAGCTCCTACATCCAAAGCCTCCAAGAAAAATATGAATTAGTCCCAGGCTTTGGAAGAGCTCAGAAGGGATTTTGAGAAGCAAGTAAGGGAAGTAGAGGAAAAACTGGGAAGAGAAATGAGAGTGATGCAAGAAAATCATGAAAAACAAGTCAACAGCTTGCTAAAGGAGACCCCCAAAAAATACTGAAGAAAATAACACCTTAAAAAATAGCCTAACCCAAATGGCAAAAGAGGTCCAAAAAGCCAATGAGGAGAAGAATTCCCTAAAAAGAAAAATTGGCCAAAAGAAAACTCCTAGGAATATAATAACCAAATTCCAGAGTTCCCAGGTCAAGGAGAAAATATTACAAGCTGCCAGAAGGAAACAGTTCAAGTACTGTGGAAACACAATCAGGATAACACAAGATTTAGCAGCTTCTATATTAAAGTACCCCAGGGCATGGAATATAATATTCCAGAGGGCAAAGGAGATAGGATTACAACCAAGAATCACCTACCCAGCAAAACTGAGTATAATCCTTCAGGGGGAAAAATGGTCATTCAGTGAAATAGAGGACTTTCAAGCATTCTTGATGAAAACACCAGAGCTGAATAGAAAATTTGACTTTCAAATACAGGACTCAAGTGGAACATGAAGAGGTAAACAGGAAAGAGAAATCATAAGAGACTTATTAAGATTGAACTGTTTACATTCCTGCATGGAAAGATGATATTTATAATTCATGAGACCTTTGTCAGTATCAGGGTAGTTGGAGGAAAAAAATTATATGTATGTATATGTAGATAGATAGAAAGAGGGCACAGGGTGAGATGAAGAATAAGGGGTCATATCTGGAGAATAAAATTAAGGGATGAGAGAGGATTATACTCAGAGAAGAAAAAAGGGAGAGGTAGAATGGGGTAAATTATCTCACAAAAAAAAACAGAAAAGTCTCTTACAGTGGAAGGGGAAATGGGGGAAGGTGAGAGGGAATGAGTGAATCTGATTCTCATAGGATTTGGCTTAAGGAGGGAATAACATACACATTCAATTGGGTATGGAAATCTGTCTTACCCTACAGGAAAATAGGGGGAGAAGGGGACAAGAGAACAGGGGGATGATAGAGAGGAGGGCAGATTGGGAAAGGGGGTAATCAGAAGTAAATACTTCTGAGGAGGGACAGGGTCAAAAGAAAGAATAGAATAAATGTGAGGGCAGGATAGGATTAAGGGAAATAGAGTTAGTTTTTCACAACATGTCTACTATGGATGTGTTTTGCATAACTGCACATGTACAACCTACATTGAGTTGCTTGCCTTTTCAATGAGGGTGGGTGGGGAGGGAGGAAGACAGAAAATTTGAAACCTAAAGTTTTAAAAACATATGTTTTTTTTAAAAAATGTTCTCACATACTACTGGGAAATAAGAAATATAGGAAATGGGTACAGAAGTCTGTCCTGCCCTACAGGAAAATAGAAGGGGAAGGGGATAAGAGAAGGGGAGAGATAGAAGAGAGGACAGACTAGGGGAAGGGATATTCAGAATGCATGACATCTTGGGGTGGGGGAGGGGGGAGATGGGGTGAAAATTTGGAACTCAAAAACTTGTGGAAGTGAATGTTGAAAACTAAAAATAAACAAATTTATATTAAAAATAAAATAAAATAAAATAAAATTTTGAGTTCCAAATTCTGTCCTTTCTACCCTCCTTTCCCACCTCAATGAGAAGGCAAGAAATTTGACATAGATTACACATGTTCAGTAATGTAAAATATATTTTATATTAGCCATGTAGCAAATGAAAACACAGACAAAAAATAATAAAGTTTTTAAAAGTATGCTTCTATATGCATTAAAATCCATCTGTTCTCTCTGGAGATGGACAGCATTTTTCATCTTAATTCCTTCAGAACTGTCTAAGGTCACTGTATTGCAGAGAATAGCTAAGTCATTCACAGCTGACTGTACAATATTGACATTACTATATTACTACATTACTGTTCTCCTGGTTCTGCTCCCTTCACTCTGCATCAGTTCATGTAAGTCTTTCCAGGTTTTTTGAGAGCATCCTGCTCATCATTTCTTCTAGCACAATAGTATTCCATCACAATCATATAACTTGTTCAGCCATTTGCCAATTGATGGTCATCCCCTCTATTTTCAAGTCTTTGACACCACAAAAAGAGCTGCTATAAATATTTTTGTACATATATGTCATTTTCCTCTTTTAACCTCTTTGGGATATAGACTAGTAGTGGTATTGCTGGGTCAAAGGGTATGTACAGTTTTATAGTCCTTTGGGCTTAGTTCCAAATCATTCTACAAAATGGCTGCATAGATTCACAATACCAACAATGCATTAATTAGTGTCCCAATTTTCCCACAACCCTACCATCTGTCATTTTCCTTTTCTGTCATAGTAGCCAATCTGATGGGTGTGAAGTGGTGCCTCAGAGTTGTTTTAATTTGTATTTCTCTAAACAATAGTGATTTAGAGCATTTTTATATAACAATGGATAGCTTTGATTTCTACCACATAAGAAAAGGATTCTTTCTCATATTCTGTATTTAATTGTGACCCCTAATCTCAAAGGAGGGAGGAAATGAATAGTCAAGCACCTAGGTTTGAGTCATGTGGAGTGTTCACTTGCTACAAATGCATGAACAGAACCAGCTATGAACACAGGGAGAGATAAAAGCTTTATTATAGGTTCCAGGCAACAGTAAAATGCATCTCAGACATAAAAGACAAGATTCCTGTAGATAAATGTGTATCCTTTCTAGTTTTTTAATCCATTACAGTGAAATACAATGAAACAACCCCCCTTTCAACATCCTGAATAAAGTGTTTCAGAAGTTTAGTTTTTCTTGCTAACATCCAAATAACCCAATGATGTTCATCTAAAAATGAGGCCAAACAAAGCTATCACACTTTGCAGATGACATGATGATATACTTAAAGAACCCTAGAGAATCAAGTAAAAAACTACTTGAAATAATAAACAACTTTAGCAAAATTGCAGGCTATAAAATAAACCCACATGAATCATCAGCATTTCTATATATTACCAAAAAAGCCCAAAAGCAAGAGATAGAAAGAGAAATCCCATTTAAACTTACTGTAGACATTATAAAATATTTAGGAGTCTACCTCCCAAAACAAACCCAGGAACTCTATGAACACAATTACAAAACACTTTTCACACAAATAAAATCAGATCTAAATAATTGGAAAAACATCAGTTGCTCATGGGTAGCCCAAGCTAATATAATAAAAATGACAATCCTACCTAAGTTAATTTATTTATTCAGTGCTATACCAATCAAACTACCAAGAAATTATTTTATAGAGTTAGAAAAAATAATAACAAGATTCATTTGGAAAAACAAAAGGTCCAGAATATCAAAGGAACTAATAAAAAGAAATGCAGTAGAAGGTAGCCTAGCAATTCCAGATCTTAAATTGTATTATAAAGCAGCAATCATCAAAACTTCCTGGTACTGGCTAAGAAATAGGGAAGTGGATCAGTGGAATAGGTTAAATATGCAAGACACAGTAGTCAATGACTATAGCAATCTATTATTTGATAAACCCAAAGACCCCAGCTTCTGGGATAAGAACCCACTCTTTGAAAAAAACTGCTGGAAGAACTGGAAAAGAGTATGGCAGAAACTAGGCATAGACCCAAATCTCACACCATATACCAAAATAAAGTCAAAATGGGTTCATGACTTAGATATAAAGGCTGATACCATAAATAAACTGGGAGAACAAGGAATAGTTTACCTATCAGATCTATGGAGAACAGAAGAATTCATGACCAAACAGGAGATAGAGAACATTATGAACAGCAAAATGGATAATTTTGATTATATTAAATTGAAAAGTTTTTGCACAAACAAAGCCAATGCAACTAAGATTAGAAGGAAGGTCTAAACTATGTAGAGAATTAAGACAAATATATAAGAACACAAGCCATTCCCCAATTGATAAATGGTCAAAGGATATGAACAGACAGTTCTCAGATGAAGAAATTAAAGCCATCTATAGTCATATGAAAAAATGCTCTAAATCATTATTGATTAGACAAATGCAAATCAAAACAACTCTGAGGTACCACATCACACCTATCAGATTGGCCAACATGACAAAGCAGGAAAATGATAAATGTTGGAGAAGATGTGGGAAAATTGGAACACCAATACATTGTTGGTGGAGTTGTGAAATGATCCAACCATTTTGGAGAACAATTTGGAACTATGCCCAAAGGGCTACAAAAATGTGCATACCCTTTCATCCAGCAAAAGCACTTCTATGGCTATATCCCAAAGAGATCAAACAAATGGGGAAAAGGACCCACATGTACAAAAATATTCATAGCAGCTCTTTTTGTGGTGGCAAAGAATTGGAAATTGAGAGGATGCCCATCAATTGGGGAATGGCTGAGCAAGCTGTGGTATATGAATGTAATGGAATACTACTGTGCTATAAGAAGTGATGAACAGGCTGACTTCAGAAAAACCTGGAAAGACTTATATGGTCTGATGCTGAGTGAATTGAGCAGAACCAAGACGACTTTGTACACAATAACAGCCACGTTATGCAATGACTAAGATTGTTAAACTGAACCCTTCTTAGCATTACAAGGATCTAAGACATCTCCAGAGGCCTCAGGATGGAAAATGCTGTCCACAACCAAAGAAAGAACTGTGGAAGTCGAATCGCTATAACTTATTTTTACCTTCTGTTGAGTTTTGTTTCGTCTTTCTATTGGTTTTAATTTTTACTTACAACTTAACTAATGTGAAAATATGTTTAATGAGTATATAAATGTAAAGCCTATATCAGATTGTGCACCATCTTGGGGAGGGGGGGGGAGGAAGGGGGAGAAAAATTTTCAGCTCAAAAGCATATGGAAGTGATTGTTGATAAATCAAAATAAACTTTAAAAATTTTTTAAAAATAAAAATAAAAAAATTAAAAAAAATAAAAATGAGGCCAAAAGGTATTAAATTCATCAGCATATAAATGAAAGTGGCAAAGAGTTTTTCAGGATGAAATGATGAATCTCTGCCCAAGATTTCCATGATTTCCAATGTTATTACTTACCAGGGGAAAATAAATAAAATAAAATGTTTTCTTTCTTCATACTATCATTTGCAGAATATTTTCTTGAACTACTCTTGATATTATCACTTACTACTTTATGGCTTTCACCAGGGAAACTAAAAATAAAAATGCATGTAACTCAACATTCTTTATTCAGTGGCTTTGCACAATTCCTCTGTCTTGGATTCCCTATTCATCCATCCTCTTAGCAGCCATTTATCTCTAAGGGATGAATGGGGCAGCTATTGGGGTTGACTCCTACCATCTGACAGGCAGCAGTATATTCTCAAGGTAAAATTTAAAGTAACTATTCACAAGGGATAAAATCTCCATTGTGTTTCTTACTTCTGACATTCTAACTAGGTACTTAAGAACTTAAATGAAGAAAAGACAAGTCTAGGGGTTATCTCTAGTCTAGAACGAAACCTAAACAATCCTAACCAATTGGTTTATTCTATTTGTGTTCTTTTAAAATTTTAATGATAATAATTCCTAACTTCTTATTAAATAGCAATAACTCATTTATGGGAGTGGGGATGGAAATAGCTACACTGGGAGTTCCCCATACCAGTGAAGCCATATGTATAAACAAACAAAGAAAAACCCCTTGCATTTATATATCAATCTAAAATTTATAAATACTTTTCCTCAGAATGACTTATATGGCATGTAGTTTAAGCATTATTACCCCCATTTTACAGACCAGAAAACTGAGCCTTAAAGTGGCTATGTGACCAGCCCATACCCTGTCCATATCCTTCAAGTGTCAAAGCTAGGATTTGAATTTAGGTTTCTTGGCTACAATCTATCACTCTATGATTTATGCTAAATCTAACATATAGAATCACCAATAGTAGTAACTTACCCCCTATGTGATAGAACAAAGTTAAGGTGACTAATTTCATAGGGCCTTTTTAAATTCTAAAATGTTTTTGGATTTACTCAAGGGATATGTGATAAGTCTTCTAGGCCCAATATAATCTGGGAAAATCTAGGTAGGTAAATGGGTAGATGATAAAGGATAGATAGGACATTTATTAAGTACTTACTAGGTGCTAATCACTATGTACTTTCTCTTTGGGGACCACAAACCTAAGATAGAGAGGGCTCAGTATCACAAGAAAAGATTACTTTTGGTTGTAGAAGATCTGAGATTCCAGCTGGTGAAGCTATTTCCCCTGCTGCCTAGGAAAGGGAGAGTAGAAAGAGACTGAAAATGGTAGTGATGTAACATCACTTTTATAACAATGAAGACCCAAAGCATCCACTCAACATTAACAGAGTGAAATTTTTAGGAAGTAGATTTTCAAATCTTCTAAAGGTATACTAATGCCTGGACACAGCATTATCTGAGTGCTATCACCCCATATCCTAAACATAATTCACTAAGAAAATACTTGCTATCATGAGAAGGGTAAGAAACATTTAGTCTGGGGAAAAAACGGTCTTGGAATAATTCTGAGGTAACTCTTGAACCTAGCAAAACAAAATCATGAAACAAGATTTTCGAATGAAGGGTGACCTGCCAAACACATCATAGCAACTCAGGTGAACTGAAGGCTACAAATGGGATTTTATGATTTTGTGAGGGTCTTAAAGTTATAGCTATTAATTACAGGTAGTTGCTTATAAATTATCTTAATATAGAAGTATAAATTTATATGTTATGTGTACAAATATACATATACACATATGTGTGCATATATATTCTCACATATATAAGTATACACTAGTTTATATATATATATGTGTGTGTGCATACACACACACACACACACACACACAGACACACACACACATGCTATTTGTTAAAAATAAATCAGAATCAATGAGAGTTACAAGGGACCTCAGTCCAACCCCTACATGAAGTAATCCTCAGTATAACACAACTGATAAGTGGTCATCTAGCAAAAGTTCTTCCTCTAAGGAAGGAGAACCTATCTCCCTCTCAAGCTAACGAGAGTCTTTCTACTCAGGGATAAGTAGAAAGTTGGAAAAGTTTTTCCTTACATTAAAAAATCTAACCTAGCCTCTTTTCAACTTTTGGCTTCCATTGCTTCAGGTTCTGCCCTTGAGGTTCAAATAGCAGAACTCTAACCCTGCCTTTGAAAGGCAGCCTTTCAAATATTTGGACACAACTATTGTGTTTCTCACTTTTAAGCCCATCTTCCTTTCTCCAACGTAAACTTTCCTAGTTCCTTCAGCCAATCCTTATGCGTCATGAACTTTGCCAACCTGGTTGTCCTCCTCTGGACATTCTCAAACTTCATAATGTCCTTTTTCAAACTGCGGCATCCAGAAATGCACACAATATTCCAGATGAAAGCTGATGAGGGCAGAGTACAGTGGGGACATCAGCACCCTGTTTCTGGAAGCTCTCCCTCTCCTAAGGCAGTGCAAAATTTTGGCTGCCAAGTAACACTGCTAAATTACATTGACCTTGTAGTCCACCAAAACTGCCAGTTTCTTTTCAAACTAACTGCAGTTTATCCATGCCTTCTTATATTGTACCAAGGATTTTTTTGTTTGTTTGTTTTCTTTTGGGTTGTATGTGTGTGTGTGTCCAAGTTAAAAAATGAAAATGATATTCATTTGAAGTGAAGCATTGCTGGCTCTTTGTAATTACTGTTTTGCTTCCTATGTATTCAACAGCAATTTCTTTAATGATCCTTTTAAGGATTTTCCCAGAGGTAGAAGTCAAATTCACTGGTCTATAGATTACAAATTCTGTTCTCTTCCTTTTTTCTTTTTTCTTTTTTTGGTGGAGGGAGGTAGTTGGGAGGTGGGATTATGACATTTGTCATTCTCATATCATAGGATACTCTCCCATTTTCCATTATCTTTCATATATCACTCAGAGTGGCTAAGAAGAAGAATCTGCCAATTCTTGTAGCTCATCTGGACCATCTGGTTTGAATTCATCAAGGGCAACTAAGTGCTCTCTTACTCTCTCTTCTTACTTATCTTGGGTAGCAACTCCCTGTTATTCATCTTTATTCTATCATTTCCAGCATCAATGTCATTTTCTTTGGTTGAGAAAACAGAAATAACAATTGATCAGCTCTTCCCTCCACTGTTTGCCAACTATCACTCAATTCCTTCCCATTAAAGGTCGGTTCTCTGAGCCTCCTTTTGCTCCCACTGTAACTAAAGTAGCCCTTGTATTGTCTCACGTTTCCCTTGCCAGCCTCTGTTCATTCTGACCTCTAGAACTTCTAACACAATTTGTATAGGACAGTGCCACACTTATATTCATCTTCTGGCACTAAGTCATGCTTCCATCTTCTGTACATTTGTTTTAAAACATATGTTGGTTAGCGAGTTCCCTATGCAACTACATATGTCTCTTTAGACAAATCTTATATTTTCTTCCTTACCAGAATTACTGCCCTTTATGTCTTCAGAATCTCATTCTTGACTATCTCCCGTCCTTCCTAGGCTGCCCTCCTCTAAAGAATTTTAGTCCATGAGATATTACTTATCTTTCTTATGAACCCACTTAAAGAAAATCTAGGGTACATGTCACTCTATGTCCTACAATCATATCAGACACTGTGCTAGATACTGGGGATGGTACTTCAAACGAGGAGACAGTCCCAACTCACAAGTTTATGTTCTAATGGAGGATGCATAAATATAAGATTAACAAATACAAATGTATACAAAATAGTTAAGTAATGAGTAGTTTGAGAGGGATGGCATTGGTAGTTGAGGGAATCAGGAGATGCTTCATGTAGGCAATGGTATGTGAATTTAAAGGAAGAAAGTAACCTATGAGGCAGAGGCAAGAAAGTAACACTTTCCAGGCAGGTGGGAAACATTGCAAAGGCATAAAGATAGATAGATGACTGAGTATTGGATTCAAGGAACCAAGAAAGGAAAAGGTTGACTGAATGTCAGGTATGAAAGGAGGAGTAATGTCCAAAGAGGTTAGAGAAGCAGTTTGGGGGCAGGTTTTATTGGGCTTTATCTCCATCAACTCTAGAATGGAGTAGTTACTTCCCAGTTCTTTCACATTTGTTTTCATTTTTTCTGCCAGTGCCATATTTAGCTCTGCATTGAATTTCAGAATGTATCATTTACTCACATACCACTGTTTCCCAAACAATATACTGTGATTATTAGACTGTGAGCCCTCAAGGGCAAGACCTGTGTTTTACCTTTTGTTTGTATCCCAATACTTAGCACAGCATATTAGCACATAGTGTGTGCTTCATAAATGTTTGTTGATTGTAGAATACAGCGATCTGTGTAATGCAAATAGGGATTCCATGGCAAAATTTAGATGCTAGACATTTTTCTCTAAAATAGTAAATATAAAATTATAAATGCATCAAAAATACTAGATGCATCAGCATTTTGGGATGGAGTATGAAAGTAGATCTAATTTCTTCTATTTTACTTTAAAATTTCCAAAATGGCCTTTAAAACCCTGAATAGAAGCTGTAGAGGTGGTCAAAGGAAGAGTCATCTTTCACTTAGGGGATTAAAGGCCATCTTGACATAGATGGAGTTAAGGAAGCAAAGAGTCAAGACAGCCTGTGATTGAAATCACAGGGATTCTTTGAAGCCATAGGATAGCACATCGTCACAAACTTACCAGTAGCAATAATTCTGTGGGTATGATTATTATTTACTGAGCAAGAGGTGAAAAGCAAGGTTGGTGGTCATAGGTTGTACAATGGGGCATGTTGTAAATCTCTCTCCCTGCCTGGAGAACTGATGATGTGATCTTCAAAGACAGGATTCACAGGTTAGGGCTGGGCCATCTTCAGTTGTCCTGATCTGTATCTGGCCACTGGAACCAGATAGATCTGAAGGAGAAAGTGAGGCTGGTGACTTTGCACAGCCCTCCCTCACTTAAATCCAATTCACTTGCAAGTCATGGCAACATCTTCCTGATGTCATGGTCCTCTTGCAGAATGAAGGACAAACCCCAAAACACACAATCCCCTGGGTGTATTATATATTCTACATGTAGAGTCATTGGAGCAGAACCTAATATTTCTTTGAGTATATGTTATTCTTTGAACATATCTTAAGGTCAAAAGTTTTGATTGGCAAAATTAATCTGGCAAATTTTAAGATGATATTTTGAAGTTAAGAGGAGATGTTTAACACGCAGAATAGAAGACTTGGGAGGAATGGTACATGACAATCGTTTTCAAGTATATGAGAGACTCTATCAAGGAAAAAGAATAATATGTGCCCCGCTTAGCCTCAGGGGCAAAGTTATGAATAATGGATCAAAATCACAAAGAGTCAGGTTGAGGTTTGATGTAAGGAAAACTTACTGACAACTGGAGCTTTATAAAAGGAGAATGGGCTTACTGAGAGAGTAGGGGGTTTCCTGTCTCTGAAGGTCTTTGAGACAAAAGTGAATAATTACATGCTCAGTAGTGTTGTAGAAGAAAACCATGTTAGGATCAACTCAATCAGATAGTAGCTGATTTTTTTTTTGAACTCTGAAAGTACCTTCTATCTCTAAATGTATGGTCCAACAATGAATTTTCTTTTTTTTTTCTTTTCATCACCAGCATCCTCTTTAATAAAACATGCAAGGTCAAAGGTGATAGGGACAGGAAAGGGGAGTGAAATATTACCATTTACAACTACAAAAAAACCTCCGTACAAAAAAACGCCTGTTAACTGGGGGAGGGGCAGGACTGGCCCCAGCACTGGTGGACAGTAGTGGGCAGGGCCGGGGCTGTCCCACCTATTTGTACAAGATGTCGTAGTGTCCGGTCTGTACAGCAGATACACCTTGGACTCGGAGCCCTCCGGGAAGACGTGAGGGTTGGTGGTGCCGCCCTCATCGTGGTCTATGTACTCCACCTGGATGGAGATGTTGAGGGCCTGCGCCAGCGCGATGATGTGGATGTGGTCACTCTTCTTGCACATGGGCTTCACCTCCTGCTGACAAAACTCCCTGACGCTCAGTCCTCCCTTGATGAAGTGTTCAAAGAACTTGCTTTCGCACTACAGGTAGCGTGAGGTGAGTAGCCACAGGTAGACCACAAGGTAGTTGTAAGTGCTCTAGTCATTGAAGGAGGCCAGCAGTTCATCCACTGAGGTCTGCTTCTCCACCTGCTCAATCAGGTCCATGAACGTGTTGTGGAAATCATGATTTGTGAACTTGGTGAAGCCCTGAGACACCAGGTCCTCTTTGCTCTTGGCAGAGATGGCTTTGAACCTCTGCAGTTCCTTGCTGTCTTCCAGAAGAGCCTCCAGGTTCGAGAACCCAAAGGCTTGGTAGAAGCAGTTGCCAATCGGGCCCGGTCTTTCTGACATAGGAGTATTTTTTCTGTAGGTCCTTGATCTTCTGTTGATAGATATTGTCTTCTGCATACTCCTTATGCAGCACAGAGAGCTCCAGGTGCTCAGAGACCAGTGGATTCTGAACAGCAATCTCTTGCTGAATTCGGTCCTGCTGGGCCATGGTGGCTTCATCGTAGGCCAACAGTTAACTCCTTCGAAGTCACTTCCCAGTGGCTATGGCTTCTGCTGCTGAGGTTCCTCTGCCACCATCTTTAAACAGACTGAATTTTCATTTTTATAGATATTATTTACCCATAATGTACATCAATTGCTTATACCTACATTACTACATTTGAAACTCAAATGTTTTTGCAACATAAATTGTATATAATTACATAAGGATGTGTGTGTATAGTCACAATAGTTATTGATTGCCAAAAAGTATGAGAAATAACAGACATCTAGATACTACACTGGTATCCACAATTTTTTTAAGGGAAGATCTCTTGTACATTAGATATATCATTTATGGAGAATTTATGGAAAGGCATTATAAAATATGAACAGGGAGAAGAGACATGGATTGGTTGCAGTCAACTGGTAGAGGAAATACATTAATGAGAGACATCAAAAATATTTAAATATGTTTGTTAATAGCATACAGTCAATCCTCAATTTTTGTGGGGGTAATATTCCTAGGTATGAAAGTAAAAAACATGAATGTTGATACATTGAACTTATGTGAAATAGGGTGTTAGGTTCCCACAACTACCAAAATCTTTTACTAGAGTAATCTTTTACTAGAGATGACTTAAAAAAAAGCTTTTCTACATACAATTCTTTATAACAAAACAATTCTGATAACACACACTTTTCCTAACACAGGAGCCACAAAATAACCCATAAAACACAGTACACAAAATAAAATTAGCAACATGCAACATATTTTTTCTCACTAGTAATTACCTAAATCTTGTGAACTTTTGTGCTAACATCTAAAAAAGATTTCAGACAATATTCACTTTTCAGAACACATGAAATCTAGAGTACTATACTGTATAGGAAAGGAAATTTTAAAACTAAAACATTTTTTAACCTGCATCTTACCTTCTGCTGTATCAGATGGCACTGTGAGGGCATTGTACCATATACTGTACTGCTATAAAACCTTTGTACTTGGCCACCCTTTGAAAAGCAAGGGAGAAGTTTTTGGAACTTTATTGCTGCTATCAGAGGATGCCTAGTGTGTTGAGGACTTAACATCACCTCTGATACTCTGTCTCACATGCATGATGGATGGCACTAGAAATCAGGAAAGATACATCTGCTTGAAATAATCCATCAGCAATGTTTGTTTCATGAGTTGTTTGCAATCCTTAAAGGTCTCAAAAATGTGGGAGCATAGCAGAGGTGAGTCATTTAACCTTGAGGCTGGGACTGATGATGGGATCAGCAAACTCAATGTCTCTAACCAGCTGGTCAATTAGGCTGCAGATTGTCTGGCATGAAATTGATCTAACACCTTTATTTTCTTACTAAGCCATATCATTGACTTTGCATGTTTGGGCTTACAGCCCAAAGAACTACACTACATTTTGGAGATATGATTGCAACACAAAACTTGAGTTTTTCCTTAGTATTTTATTTTTCCCCAATTACATGTAAAAATAATTTTTAACAGTCTTTAAAACATTAAGTTCCAAATTATCTCCCTTCCTAACCACAGCCTTTATTGAGAAGGCAAGCAATTCAGTATAGGTTATACATGTGTAGTCATACAAAACATATGTCCATATTGGTCACATTGTGAAAGAAAACATAGACCCCCCCCCAAAAAAAAAAATCAAGAAAAATTAAAAAAGGAAAAAGTATGCTTCAATCTGCATTCAAAAACCATCACTTCTTCCTCAGGGGATGGATGGCATTTTTCATCGTAAGTCCTTCAGAGTTATCTTGGATCACTGGATTGTAAGAATAGCTAAGTCATTCATAGCTGATCATCTTACAACATTGCTTTTACTTTGGACACAGTACATTACATTTTGCATCAGCTCATATAAGTCTTTCCAGGTTTTTCTGAGAACATCCTGCTCATCATTTCTTGCAGCACAACAGTATTCCTTCATAATAATAAATTATCACAATTTGTTCAGTCATTTCCCAATTGATAGGCATCCCCTCAACTTCCAATTCTTTATCACCACAAAAAGAGCTGCTATAAATATGTGTGTATATATATATATATATATATATATATATATATATATATACATACATATATATATATGTGTATATATATATATATATATATACATACATATATATATAATATATATATATATATATATATATATATATATATATATATATATATTTTACATATAGGTCCTTTTCCATTTTTATCTCTTTTTGATACAGACCTAGTAATATTGCTAGGTCAAACGGTATGCATGGTTTTATAGCCCTTTGGGCATAGTACCAAATTGCTCTACAGAATCATTGAATCCATTCACAAATCTGCCAATAATGCATTAATGTCTCATTTTTCCCACATCTCCTCCATTTCTACTTTTCCTTTTCTATTCTATTAGTCAATCTAATTAGTACGAGGTTATACCTCAGAATTGTTTTAATTTGCATTTCTCCAATCAATAATGACTTAGAGCATTTCTTCATAAGGCTATAGATAGCTTTGGTTACTTCATCTGAAAACTATTCATATCTTTTGATCATTTATCAATTGGGAAATGGCTCTTATGTTTATAAATTTGACTCAATTCTCTATGTTTGAGAAATGAAGCCTTTATCAGAAAAACTTGTTTCAAAAATTTTTCACAGTTAATATTGCTAAACGTATTTCCCTCCTTCCTATTCCTACCCCATTTATTCTGTTCTCTTTCTCCTTTTACCTGTCCCTCCTCAAAAGTGTTTTGCTTCTGACTACCACCTCCCCAGTCTGCCGCCTCTTTTGTCACCCCTACCTTCTCTTATCCCCTTCCCTTCCTATGTTCTTGTAGGGTAAGATAGATTTCTATACCCAATTGAGTGTGTGTTGGTTCTTTGAGCCAATTCTGATGAGAGTAAGGTTCACTCACCCACTCCTCCTCATGTTCCCCTCCACTATAAAAGCTTTTTCTTGCCTCTTTTATGTGAGATAATTTACCCCATTCTAGCTCTCCCTTTTCCTTTCTCCCTGTGCACTCCTCTCTCTCACCCTAATTTTTTTAGATATCATCCCTTCATATTCAACTCACATCTGTGCCCTCTGTCTATATATTCTCCTTCTAACTGCCCTAATAATGAGAAAGTTCTTATGAGTTACACGTACCATCTTCCCATGTAGAAATGTGAAGAGTTCAGTCTTATTGTCTTATGGTTTCCCTTTCCTGTTTACCTTTATATGTTCTCTTGAGTCTTGTATTTGAAAGTCAAATTTTCTATTCAACTCTAGCCTTTTCATCAAGAATGCTTGAAAGTCTTCTATTTCCTTGAATATCCTTTTTCCCTCCCAAAGGATTATACTCAGTTTTACAGGGTAGGTGATTCTTAGTAGCAAACCTTCCTTCTTTGTTGTCTTGAATATCATATTCCAAGCCTTCTGATCCTTTAATGTAGAAGTTGTTAAGTCTTGTGTTATCCTGACTATGGTTCCATGATACTTGATTTGTTTCTTTCTGGCTGGTTACAATATTGTCCCCTTGACATGGGAGCTCTGGAGTTTGGCTGTAATATTCATTTTGGGAGATCTCTTTCAGGAGCTGATTGGTAGATTTTAAAAATTTCTATTTTACCTTCTGGTTCTAGAATATGAGGGTAGTTTTCCTTGATAATTTCTTGAAAAATGATATCTAGGCTCTTTTTTTTTTTAGGTAGTCCAATAATTTTTAAATTATCTCTCCTGGATCTATTTTCCAGGTCAGATGCTTTTCCCATGAGATATTTGACATTGTCTTCTATTTTTTCATTCTTTTGATTTTGTTTATTGTTTCTTGATTTCTCATAAAGTCATTAGCTTCCATTTGCTTAATTCTAATTTTTAAGAATTATTTTCTTCAGTGAGGTTTTGAACCTCCTTTTCCATTTGGCCAACTCTACTTTTTAAGGAGTTGTTTTTTTTTCTTCAGTGAATCTGTGTGCCTCTTTTTCCATTTGGCTAATTCTCCTTTTCAATGCATTTTTCTCTTTACTGGCTTTTTGTACCTCTTTTACCATTCATCCTATTCCTATTCCGTTTTTTTAGGTGGTTTTTTTGGGGGGGTTTTTTGTCTCCTTTACCAAGCTTGCTATTGACTCTTTTTTTTTCATGATTTTCTTGAATCACTCTCATTTCTCTTCCCAATTTTTATTCTACCTTTCTTACTTGATTTTCAAAATCCTTTTTTGAGTTCTTCCATGGCCTGAGACCAATTCATATTTTTCTTTGTGGCTTTAAATGTTGGAACTTTGATTTGTTATCTTCTGAGTGTGTGTTTTGATCTTCTTTGTCACCAAAGCAACTTTCTAGGGTCAGAATTTTTTTTTTCTGTTTGCTCATTTTTCCAATTTCTTTCTTGACTTTTAACTATTTGTTAAAGCAGGGCTCCGCTTCCAGGGTGGAGGGTGTACTGTCTCAAGCTTCAGGGATTTTGTGCAGCTATTTTCAGGGATACTTCTAGGGATCTGTAAGTTTTCAGTTCTTCCAAGCTTGTATGAGAGAGGTGTGGTTACCACTCCTCTGACCTGTGAGTGACCAGAAGCACTGTTTTCTGCCCTGGAACTGTGATGAGGGTCCCTATTCTGCTGTAGCCTCAGGCTCTGATGGCTACTACTCTTCCTCACCATGGGGCTGCCACCTAGGACTCCAACCCAGATTAGAGTATGGGCAAAAACAACAAAGTGCCAGCAAAGAGACCCCTGTAATTTTTTTACCTCCTACCATCTGTGAGCTGAGAGCTACAGAAGTAGCTGCTGGAGCTACTGTTTCATTCACTCCCAAGGCCTGCTCCTGGTTTGCTGAGACCCAGTCTATTGGCACAGCCTGTGCTAGACTGTGCTCCACTCTCACCCAGGTGCAACAGAGTTTTCCTGTTGACTTTCTAAGTTGTTTTTGGATGGAAAAGTATTTTACCCTATCTCTTTGTGGGTTCTGCCACTCCAGAAATTGTTTTATGGCATTATTTAAAGTTGTTCAGAGGGGGTTGGGGGAGAGTTCAGGTGAGTCACTGCTTTTTCTCTGACATCTTGATTCCATCTCCCCAAAACTTGAGTTTTAAAGGTAAACAATGAAAATATGCAATAAATACATGGAAAACTCTTTAAAAGGTAGGGTGATCAAGACCAGTGAAGGACCTAGTAGGAGACCAGGTGCTCCACAAACTTGCCCTGCATCTCTCATTTTTTTTCTCTGTAGTACATAGTTGCATATATTTAGGTTGCCTATAGGAAAGTGAAATAAGATTGCTAATAAAATCATACAAATGCTTGAAGTCACAAAAATTAAACATGTGAATGTTGAGGATTGACTGTAATTTGTATGTACATTTAAAGGTATATCTATACTGTTCCATTGGACTAATATGTTTAATTTTTGCCTAGAAAGAGAGAATTCTGATGCTGACTATTTTATAATAGATATTAAAATCTGGGAGAGTAAGTGTTCCTTCCTAATTTTTTTCTTTAATTTTCTAGCCCACTTCTTTTTTTAATAGATTTTAATTATTTTATTGAATTCTGTTAAAATATATTTTGATAGGTATTGAATTAAATTTGGGGATTATTCTTTTTACTAATACAAAACCTATCCACAAACACTGAAATGTTTCCAATTATTTAGATCTGCATTTATTTCTGTCAATTTTGTCTTTTTTTTCTTTCAAGTTTACTGGTGCATCTACCTAAGCCATTTTCCAAATACTGATTTTCATTTTTATTACTGTTATAAATGGAGTTTTTCTTTAGAGGCAGTATGGATATGAAGGCAGCATGATAGGTAAAAGGACAAGATTTGAGTTCAAGTCCTGCCTTGGATGCATATGAAACATAGCTAAAAGACATGACCATACATAAATTACTTAATCTCTTAGTGTTCCCCAAACACCTTGCTAAGATTTTTTTTTGACTTGGTCGTTCCCTATACCCATCAAATACAGATCAAGTACAAACCCTATTATTAATTACAAAAAACAACAACAACACAAAAAACCCCACACACTACAAACAAAAAACCAAAAAAGAAGTGCATAATAATGTAAATGTATTCTTACTGGGGGATGGAGGCATATTGAGAGTGGCTCTTCTCAATTCCCAGTGCCCCCAGACAACATCCTGGGAAATAATCTCCATGGAGATATAGTCTGGCAACTGCTTCTGCCAGTGCTGTAGCCAAAACAAATGAAGATTTCCAAAAGGAATACCTTGCCTCCAAAGTCCATTGCACTGTCAAATGTTTCAATATTAGAAACTGATATAATTTTATCAGCTGAAATGAGATTAATGAAATGATATTGGGGCAGAGTAGAGAAAGTACTCAACATTCCCCTCCAAACAACTTTAAAGTAACACCCTAAATTGAATTCTGAAATGGCAGAGCCAACAAAAGGTCAGGGTGAGACATTCTTCCAGTCCAAGAAAATTTAGGAGATCAGAAGGAGAGATCTGTGACACAAATGGAAGTTGACCCAGAGACCACATGGAAGAAACATCACTAGTGGGACTAGGTGATGGTGATAGAAGCAACAACAGCTTTGGATACTTTCAAGCCAGGGATAATAAGGGGACCTGGCAACTGGTCAGGAAAAGATTACAGCGGACACTTGTGCTAGCACTTGACATGAGACCAGACACTATTTGGCAACTCCATTGCCACCAACCATGACTGGGTCACAATTCAAGGGCAGAAAGAAGCACTTTTGGACAAGAGGAAGCAGGGCCCCTGAGGAGCAGTATCACCTCCAGTCCCAAGAGAGCAAGGACCCTGAGGAACAACATCATTTCCAGTCCCAATGGAGTAGAGACCCTAAGGATCAATATGAATTTTAATCTAAAGAAATCAGAGACCTTCCTGGTTAAGGGCCAGAGTGTAGACAAAGACAGCAGTGACCACACTTCTCCCCAGATCACACCACCATGGAAGCACCAAAAACTTCCAAACCACCAGAACTAGTTCTAAAAATAAGCATGACAAAGCCTGAAGCTGGGAACCATGCCGCTCCCTATTCCATGCTGGAATAACAGCCTGCTTTTAACATAAAGTTCAAAATCAAGAAGTAGAATGGAAAGATGAGCATGCAACAAAAAAAGAACCTGACATAAAAAGCTACTGTGATGACAGGGATGATCAAGACACAAAGTCAGAAGCCAATGAAGTCAAAACAGCCACAAGAAAAGCTGCAAAGAAAAAAATATGAATTGGACACAAGGCAAACAAGAATTCATAATAGATCTAAAATTTGATTTTCAAAATTAGTAAGACTGGTAGAAGAAAAATTAGGCAAAGAAATGAAAGTTAAGGAAGAAAATTATGAAAACACAATTAACAGTTTGGTAAAAGAGTTACAAAAATACTGAAGAGAATAATATCTTAAAAAGTGAATTGGTCAAATGGAAAAAGAGGTACAAGACTTCATTGATGAAAATAACTCCTTAAAAAGCAAAAATGGTCAAATGGAAAAGGAGGTACAAAAGCTCACTGAAGAAAATCATTTCCTAAAAATTTGAATTAGGCAAATAGAAGCTAATGATTCCATAAGACATCAAGAAACAATAAAACAAAATCAAAAGAATGAAAAATAGAAGAAAATGTAAAATATCTCATTGGAAAAAACAACTGACCTGGAAAATAGAACCAGGAGAAGTAATTTACGAAATATTGGACTACCTGAAAGCCATAATCAAAAAAGAGCCTAGACGTCATCTTAAATGAAAAGTTAAATTAATTGCAGAAGGAAATAGACAGTAAAACTATATTAGTGGAGGATCTCAACTGTTCCCTCTCAGACCTAGGTAAATCTAACCATAGATGAATAAGAAAGAAGTTAAGGAGATAAATAGGATCTTAGAAAAGTGAGATATGGCAGACCTCTGGAGAAAACTGAATGGGAATAGAAAGGAATATACTTTTTTCTCAGGAATACATGGCACCTACACAAAAACTGACCATGTAGTAGGGCATAAAAACCTCACAATCCAATGCAAAAAGACAGAAATATTAAATGCATCCTTTTCAGATCATGATGCAATAAAAATTATATGTAATAAAGGGCCATGGAAAGATAAGCTAAAATTAATTAGAAATTAAATCATACAATCCTAAAAAATGAATAAGTCAAATAACAAATCATAGAAACAATAACTTCATCCAAGAGAATGACAAGAATGAGACAAAATACTAGAACTTATAGGATGCAGCCAAAGCAGTTCTTAGGGGAAATTTTATATGTCTCAATGCTTACATGAATAAAACAGAGAAAGAGGAGATCAGTGAATCAGGCATGCAATTTAAAAAGCTAGAAAAAAAATACATTAAAAATCTCTAATTAAATACCAAATTGTAAATTCTGAAAACCAAAAGAGATATTAAGAAAATTGAAATTAAGATAAGTATTGAACTAATAAATAAAACCAAGGGCTGGTTTTATGGGGGGGGGGGGACCATAAAGCAGATAAAACTTTGGTAATTTGATTTTTTTAAAAAAAGAAGAAGAAAATCAAATTACCAGTATCAAAAATGAAAAGTGTGAAGTTACCACCAATGAAGAGGAAATTAAAATAATGATTAGAAGCTATTTTGCCCAACTGCATGCCAATAAATCTGACAATCTTAGTGAAATGGATGAATATTTACAAAAATATAAATTGCCCAGATTTAAAGAAGAAGAAATAAAATTCTTAAATAACCTCATTTCATAAAAATAAATTGAATAAGTCATCGATGAACTACCTAAGAAAAAATCTCCAGGACCAGATGGATTTACAAATATCTATTAGACATTTAAAGATGAATTAATTCCAATACTTTATATACTATTTGAGAAAATAGGCAAAGGAGTCCTACCAAATTCTTTTTATTATACGAATATGGTACTGATAACTAAACTGGGAAGAGCCAAAACAGAGAAAGAAAATTATGGACCAATTTCCCTAATGAATATAGATGCAAAAAATTTTAAATAAAATATTAGCCAAGAGATTACAGCAACTTATCACAAGGATAATACACTATGACCAGGTAGGATTTATACCAGGAATACAAGGCTGGTTCAATATTAAGACAATTATCAGCATAAGTGACCATACAAACAACAAAACTAACAGAAATCATATGATTATCTCAATAAATGCAGAAAAAGCTTTTGACAAAATACAACACTCATTCCTATTAGAAACAGTGGAGAGCATAGGAATAAATAGAGTCTTCCTTAAAATGACAAGAAATATCTATCTAAAACAATCAGCAAGCATTATATGTAATAGGTTTAAGCTAGAAGCATTTCCAATAAAATGAGGGTGAAACAAGGATGTCTATTATCACCACTGTTATTCAATATTATACAAGTGTTAGCTTTATCAAGAAGAGAAGAAAAAGAAATTGAAGGAATTAGAATAGTCAAAGAAGAAACAAAGCTATCACTCTTTGTAGATGATATGATGATATACTTAGAGAATCCTAGAGAACCAACTAAAAAACTACTTGAAATAATAAACAACTTTAGCAAAGTTGCAGGATATAAAATATACCCACATAAATCATCAGCATGTCTATATATTACTAACACAGCCCAGCACCAAGAGATATAAAGAACAATTCCATTTAAAGTTACTGTAGACAATATAAAATATTTGAGAGTCTGCTTGCCAAGACAAACCCAGGAACTGCATAAACACAATAACAAAACACTTTTCACTCAAATAAAGTCACATTTAAATAATGAGAAAATACAGTTGCTCATGGGTAGGCTGAGCTAATAAATTAAAAGTGACAATTCTACCTAAATTAATTTACTTATTCAGTGTCATACCAAACTATCAGAAATTATTTCATAGAGCTAGAAAAAAATAATAACAAAATTCACCTGGAAGAATAAAAGGTCAGGAATATCAAGGGAATTGATGAAAAGAAATACAAAGGAATGGCTTAGCCATACCAGATCTTAAATTGTATTATAAAGCAGTAATCATCAAAACTACTTGTTACTGGCTAAGAAATAGAGTGGTGGATCAGTGGAATAGGTTAGGTACTCAAGACACAATATGCAATGACTGTAGTAATCTACTGCTTGATAAACACAAAGACTCCAGCTTCAGGGATAAGAACTAATTATTTGACAAAAACTGTGGGAAAACTGGAAAATAGTGTGGCAGAAATTAGGCATAGACCAATATCTTACACATGCACCAAGATAAAGTCAAAATTGGTACACAATTAAGATATAAAGGTTGATAACATAAGCAAATTAAAAGAGAAAGGAGTAGTTTACCTGTCAGATTTATGGAGAACAGAAGAATTTATGACCAAACAAGAGATATAGAACATTATGAAATGCAAAATGGATAATTTTGATTACATTAAATTGAAAAGTCTTTGCATGAACAAAGTCAATGCAACCAAGATTAGAAGGGAAGCAGAAAGCTGGGAAGTAATTTTTACAACCAGTGTCTCTGATAAAGGCCTCATTTCTAAACTATAATCGAGAAGTAAGTCAAATTTATAAGACTACAAGTCATTCTCCAATTGATAAATGGTCAAAGGATATGACCAGGCAGTTTTCAGATGAAGAAATTAAAGCTATCTATAGTTATATTTTTTAAATGCTCTAAATCATTATTTACTAGAGAAATGTAAATCAAAACAACTCTGAGGTACCACATCATACCTATCAGATTGGCTAACATGAAAAACAAGAAAATGATAAATGTTGGAGAAGATGTGGGAAGATTGGGACACTAATGCATTGTGGGTGGAGTTGTGAATATATCCAACCATTCTGGAGATCAATTTGGAACTATGTCCATAGGGCTATAAAATGATGCATACCCTTTGACCCAGAAATATCACTTCTTGGTTTGTATCCCAAAGATATCATAAAAAAGGAGAAAGGATCCACATGTACAAAAATATTTATAACAGCACTTTTTGTGGTGGCCAAGAATTGGAAATTGAGAGGATGCCCATCAATTGGGGAATGGCTGAACAAGTTGTGGTAAATGAATGTAATGGAATGCTATTATTCCATAAGAAATAATGAGCATGTGAACTTCAGAAAAACCTGGAAAGACGTGCATGAATTGATGCTGAGTGAAGTGAGCAAAACCAGGAGAACATTGTACACTGTAACAGCAACATTGTGCAATGACTAACTTTGACAGACTTAGCTCTTCTCAGCAGTGTAAGGATCTAAGAAAATTCCAAAGGACTCATGACAGAAAACACTATCCACATCTAGAAAAACAAAACAAAACAGAACAAAACAAAATACTACAGAGTCTGAATTATATGGAAGCATACTATTTGCTCTCTTTATTTTTTGTTTGTTTCTTCTTTCTTGTGGTTTCTCCCATTGGTTCTAATTCTTTACAACACGACTAATGTGAAAATATGTTTAATATGAATGTACATATATAGCCTCTATCAGATTGCATGCTATCTGGAGGAGGGGATAGGAAGGGAGGGAGAGAAAATTTAGAACTCAAAATCCTATCGACCCCTGGAGAAAACCGAATAGGAATAGAAAGGAGTGTGTCTTTTTCTAAGTTGTATATAGCACCTTCACAAAAACTGATGATATATTAGGACATAAAAACCTCACCAACAAATGCAGAAAAACAGAAATGCTAAATGCATCATTTTCAGTACATAATGCAATAAAAATTACATTTGACAAAGGGCTGTGGCAGCATAGATTAAAAATTAATTGGCAACTAAATAATATGATGACAAAGAATGAATGGGTCAAAGAGTTAAGTCATACAAACAATCAATAAGTTCATTTAAGAGAATTACAACAGCAATTTGCAAAGCAGTACTTAGGGAAAATTTTATATCTCTAAATGCTTAAATCAATAAAAGAGAGAAAGAGTAGATCAATTAATTGGGTATACAACTAAAAAAATAGAAAAATAGCAAATTTAAAATCCCCAATTAAACACCAAAATGGAAATCCTGAAAACCAAAGGAAAGGTTAATAAAATTGAAAGTTAAAAAAAAATGAACTCATAAATAAAACTAGGAGTTGCTTTTATGAAAAAGCCAATAAAGTAGATAAACCATTGGTCAACTTTTTTTTTAAAAAGAAGAAAACAAATTACCAGTATCAAAAATAAAAAGATTTGAGTGCACCACCAATGAAGATGAAATTAAAGAATTTATTAGGAATTGCTTTGCCC